>NW_028141949.1:13302500-13657500 GCF_025532165.1 Camponotus vicinus | reverse complement strand
TTTAGCACAGTATTAGTCACGGTATAATTTGTTTACATGTTGTTTTGTATTAAATAAAGTATACTATTAAAGTAGTATACATTAAATAAAGTATACTATTTCCATTATTATTCATCAATCAAAGTACTCATATTAGGAATAACAAAGAAAGCTATTTGGCTCAAATTATTATAGATTTACAGTTTCAATAAAGATATTTTCCATGTTATTCCGTTCATGTGTGCTTAAAATATGATTACATGCATTCTCATAATAAAAGAACATTATAGATTATTTTCACAAAATTAGATCTGTCAATTTTGGTTGCATTTTTCTATTTTCTTTCATCTTCTTTCATTCATGATTGTTTTACTTTAATTAAACACAATAAGAGTGTAAGATCGTGCAGCTAAAAAGAAATTTGCATCATTTAAAACATTACATTAGATGCAATAATTCGCGATTTTTATCAACTGGGGATTAATTTTAGATTAATCTCATTTACACGTTATCGCACAATTAGGACAAAATGCGTAGTTTCTTTTAATATTATGTCACACTCTCACTTTGTCTCTTGCAATCAAAAGACAAGCTGAAATATCGATATATACATTGTACGAGTATGAAGTAGGTTAAATAGACTAATTCATACATTATAGAATAGTACATTAAGCTACAAGCAGTTTTGATCATTTCCACATATGATCTTTATATAGACAAAAACAACTATTAGTTGTGTTATTAGAATGCGAATCGAGGGAAGGTGATATATTTCGTTTATATGATTAATGATACCTTATATACATTTTATCATGGGCACTGTAAATTTGTATTCAATAACAATTATTTAAAGTAAAAACAAGAAAAATACGTGGAGTTTTGTGCTTAACTAATCCCTCAATTTGTGTTACTTGAACTAGAGAAAAATTCGAAAGAAATATCCCAACTTTCGATTAAATAAACAAGAGCAGTTATGTGCATTGTGGGCTCTGTTACATGTAACATTTAACATATATATCTCGCTTCGTAATCGAGCCGATAAAAATTGCACTGTTATCATTCTATATAAATAATCTCAACAAACTTTTATAAAAATCAATAAAGAAACAATGATCGAAACTAACCACACCCGAACGGGCGTAGCTCGAATTCAATGCTGTTCAGCACTACAAGAATCACTCGCCCATTTCACATCATTGTTTTGGCCGTCAACATCAGCGTCCGCTCCTTCCGACAAATCATCGTCGGCACCTGAATAGAAAAAGATAGAAATTAAATATTAAGTAGTAATTATTAAATAATTATTAAAGTAATATTAAGTAATAATAATTAAATTATTTTAATAATTAAAATATTATTTAAATAATTAATAATAGATTATCAGGATATATACTAAATAAATTTTCTGATTCTATGATTTTCTAAGCATTTTTGTTCAAAATTTCAAATAGAATTAAAAAGTATTTTTAGATACAATTTTAAAATAAATTTATTTAAGGTATATGTGTTTTAATATAAATAAAATATATTTCAATATATTTTAAACCTAAAAAAACTTCATATTTCTTATAAATATATTTTAAAATAACTATTTATGTATTAAATAAAATACAGATTCTAAAGTACTAACATTTGATATCAGCTAAATAGTCATAAAATTGGGACAACGTATATAAAAATATATCTAAACTCTTAAAATATTACAAATTATCAAGAAATGTTTGTGTGTATACATGTTTAAATATAAAAAAATATGTTTAATATATAAAAGATAAAATAATAAACTAATACAAGATGTTTGTTAAAAATTATCAATTTTTTTCATCTGAATTCCAATAAAAAATTTCATAAAAATTCTCTGATTTTTCATGGAAGGAACAAAAATCCTTGAGAATACGAAAATCTCGAAGTATATATCCTGTATGTGTGTGTGATTATATACATAAAATTTTACCAGAGCATAAGTTTAAAAATAAATGAGATTTGATTATTTCTCTAACATAACGCAAAAAACAAAAAAATAATGAAACTTACATGTCTCTTCTTCTTCATCCTCTTCTTCTTCTTCTAAAGAAGAATCGCTGTCGCTATCTGTGCTCTCAGAATTTGCCGAAAGGGAACACTGATCATAATCTTCAGGTTCAGAATAGACCTCTGCACCAGGAAAGATGTATCTACCTGGCGCCAATTGGTAATACGAGTTTTCTGTAAAGCATTGCAATTAATATTTGTATTTCACTTATTTAAAATGTCTAACTATTTGTGAGAATAACATACCTGGTAACCTGATGGCGAGGCTCTCTCGAATTTTTGGTTGCCAGCAATGCCTTTCTAAACTTCTGTTCTTCAATTCGGCAATATCGAATTTCTCTTCTGTACTATCGATGCTATTACAGCTGTCACCCATGCCAGAATCCAACATAGAATCTACTGACACTTGCCTAGGCTTTGGTGTCAATTTGTCTGATTCGGCAGCATTTGTCATTACGGTATTGTCATAGTTGTTTGATTTTTCAGAATTGTCTAGCGATTTATATGATAAGGTATTTTCGTTTATAATAGCTTCTGAAGAAAGAGACAATGTTACTGGTACCACCTGACATTCTTCTGTGAAATTCTTTCTCGACATTGATGCAACATGAAATCTATTTTCTAATGAAGTCATTGCACATTCGACATTTATTTTTGTCGGTGATACGGAACTTTTCGATTCATATGTGCTATCAAAATTCATTCTTTTGGAACTGTTCTCTACACTAGTATCACCTGATCGTCTCTTTGGACTCTCTCCAAAAAGATTTAAACTTTCCTCTGCATTTTTGATACATTGACCAGTATGGAAAGATGGCATGCAAACATTGATGTTTTCCATATGATGTGATATTGCATTTGTAGTCTTCAACAGACTATTTTGATTTTCAGTCGAGGTTATGTTTTGTGACTTGAAATCAATTTCTGTACTATCTCGTGATATTTCAGTGTTACTCGTTGTATCTTGATTCTGTTCCCACATATCAGACAAATGACGTAATGATAGAAGTTGTGAAGCTTCCTTCATGATTTTATCATACCAACAGACCTCTTTATAAACGTCACCCAACCTGTAACACCAATAGATGGATTTTAATTATCATAATTAAAATTAATCATAACATTGAATATTAATTAAATAAAAATTTATTATATATGGACATTTACGGTAATATTTGTGTAAAGTACATAAAGTTTTAATCTATTGTATAAAAAGTTAATCAACATTGTGAAATATATTTTGCACAGAGGATGTTTATTCAAAATTTATAAAAAGAATTCCCTGATCTTTCAAGTATTCTTATATTCTTATTCCTGTTAAAGAGAATATTTTAAACATTTTGTGATACAATTTTTAAAAATAAGAATTTTTATTGTGATTTCTTTTTACTTATACAAAGAAAAAAAATACAAGTTACTTTTACTAAATTTTCGCAAATATATTAAATAAAAGTTGAATAGCTTTCATAGATAAACATTTCTCACTTACATAACAATTTCACCTTTTATTCCTAAAAATTACAATAAAAAATATGTATTGCATATTCAATATTTTGTTAAAACATTGAATATAAGCAAAGACAGATATATGTTTATAATATATTTTAAATATATAATTCATAATTTGATTGCTTGTTTATATTGATTGTTTATAAGATAAAAGCAAAATTATCAAAAAAAGAATTTTGAAAAACATCCTCAAATTCCAATAAAATTCCATGATTTTTCAGGTACAAAAAACTCTATAGTTCTTTCATATAAAAGATAGATTATAAACTTCTTACTTACAAATGGCATATTTGATTTATAATAATGTCACCATCGCCTAATAGCTCAATGTCGAATTTGAGATGTGGCAATGGTTCTCGGTTAATGAGAATCTGTGGTACATGTGATGGAATGGACGACGGAATTAGAGCTACCGGCCGAACCTTCAAGGACGAACCAATAACGATTAGAAGATCACAATCATCCTTGTCTTTGGCCATCGCATCATGAAAAGCATCTGGGAGTCCTTCACCGAAGAAAACGATATCTGGCTTCATTATACCTTGCGATACCAAGTCTGAAAATTTTAAGAACGAGATAGGTTTAATTAATTGAATATAGTAATTACATATTCTTTTCACTTAACGAATAATTCTCTCAAATGTCAAAAAAAAATTTTTTTTTGCTCAATCGTAACACACAATACTGTCAAATTGAGAAAATGGTAAACGACAAAAACCGTTGCTCTAAATAGCCACGAAACACGGCACTCACGTAAGTAAGTGCAATCTTAGAAGTTTACCTTTATGTGCTTATTAACAAGCGAAGCTTTATTCGCAGTTACGATTGATGTACCGACTTATGTGTTGGATCAGTAACTTCATTTTAGTTTGAGACGCAGAAGAGTAGATTACGTTCTCTCATTGGCCATCGACTCGCGACACTATAGCAAAGGCTTAAATAACGGAAAACTATCACTAAAGATAGCTAACTCTCCATATCATATTGAAATTGATAAGCCGTTACGAAAGACTGCAAATAAATAACTATCAGCAAGAATTATATAAAAACAAATTTCTCTATTTACCTCTGTAATTCTCGCTGCAGTTAATTTCGGATAGAGAAGGCAACGCGTTGATGCGGCATTTCGGGCACGTAGGTATCCTTTGTGCGAAGATATCTTGTCTAATATCATCTGCTTTCACTTGGTATTTACATTTTGTACACGATGCAGTAGCAAAAGAGCCTTTAATAGAAAATATTAAATAATTATAAAACTATATAACACATAGAGAGAATTACAAATTAAACATTTTTGAGCAATTTATTTGAATTTGTTTGAAATTATCTATAATAAATAATGTTCCATTATCTATTTTTCATCTTAAAATCTTGGAAAAAAGCCTTTCCAAATTCTTATCAAAATTTCTATTTCAATTATAAAATATTATTTTTTTTAAATGAATCAAATATCTAAGTTTATATAAAAATTAATACAGAAAAACATTTAAATGTGTAAAATATCACTCAAATACTCTTTATATAATAAACAAATAGTAATTGTACCTACCATGGCATTCAATTACATTTTTAATACCAGCCACTTGTTCCAAAGTATCAATATTTTGTGAATAGTTCCTCAGAAGTTTTTTCTGCTTCTCTAACATTTTGATGAACCTGTGACATGGGCTGGGTTTAAATTGTCCTGGATAGATTTCGCATGCAAATTTATAAAATGGCCTGGGATCTTGACTAAAATAATTAATGTCAAACATGGCCTAAAAACAAACCAGGAGACAAAACATTATATATGAATTTCTTTCAACTCTAAGATATATATATATATATATATATATATATATATATATATATATATATATATACATACATAGTCTCGAAATATTTAAAATATTAATATTAATTAGATATTTTTAATTTAAACAGCTATAAAGCTGAGATGTAAAATTTTAATACCTGTGGGTCTGGTAAGTCTGGAAAATCCTGTGCTAATCTCGAATAAATACCATCTTTACTTCTAAAATCAGGAATGCCACAACTAACGCTAACACCCGCACCAGTCAAAACTATAATTTTCTTGCTATTACGAATTAATCGTACCGCATCCGATAAGGTATTTATATGTCTAAGCTTTTGCCGTCTTGGAGGTTCTGACATCATATTTATTATAATCTGAAATTCATATCATTCACTGTTATATTTATTTAATTACATTTTTTTTTACAAAATCTTGTAATTCTCTGATTTCTCAAATATTTATATTTAAAATTCTAAGTGAAGAGAATATTCTAAAGATTTTCTAGAGTAACTAAAATAAATAAATTAAAAAAAATAAATTTCTTTATTATATTTTTTAATGCTTTTTATATGAAGAAGAAATACATTTGAGTTTTAAATGCTAAATTTGCAAAAGTATTTTTCACTTGCATAACATTTTAATTTTTTTATTGCTAAAAATTACTTAATAAAAAGAATATATACTATATGTATATTTAATATTTTGTTAGAGCATTTGAGTATTTTGTTAAACATATAAACACAGAGATATATACTTATAACATATATTTTTTAAACACATAATTCACAACGTGGCTTATCGATAGTTTGCTTACAATATGAGAGCAAAATTATTAAAGAGAGAATTTTTTAAATATTCTCTAAATCTCAATAAAATTCCATAAAAATTCTCTGACTTTTCTAGGTACAAAAGAAATCGCTGGGAATTTCAGGTTTGTCATATTTTTTCAGGAATTTATCTTATTGTAAAACTTATTAAAAAATATATTCGATACCTTCCATAATGTGAAATCATCAACTTGCTCAGGAATCAATGTGGAATCCATGAGAAGATGATGTAAGAGGTCCCTTGGATCTGCACCTGTCATCATCTGCTTCTGAATCCATGAAGAAGCATTTCTCCATTGATGACTGACTTCTGCATCTCCAGAAAGATCAGACAAACCTGATAAATCTGATAAATTTGAGACAGTAGAGGACATCTCGTCTTTCTCGTCTGTAGTATCGATTCTGAAATATTACATTAAATAACATGTAATTAAAAAGAATTAATTTTTCACTAGATATATATTATATATGTATAAATGACCAAGTGATACAAATCCACCCAAATTCGATTTCAAGTTAGTAGATTTGAGATGTAATCTATCATCATCTAGTATAATTACATTAAAATCGCTTCTTTTCAAAGTCAGTTAAACCTAGTTTACATAGTTAAATCACTTACATGTTTACTTGTCGAAGCAAATATAAGGTCTTTGCTTCTCAAGCTTTTATTTTTCTGACTTGTATCATTTGGTATCTAAAAGCCACTCATAAAAAAATCTTATAATTATTCTATACATGTGTACAATATTTATAAATTTTAAATTACAATATTACATTTAAAATATTATATTATTTTCTTTTTTATAATCTTTTTTTTTATAATAAAAGTATTTAATTACTCAAAAGTAAAATTATTAAACTTTATGTTAAAATTTGCTACTAGTAATCAAATTATTCATTGGACTTGTATAAATTAATATCAGATGACAGATGCAATTACAAGTGTGCATATAAATTCTTTGCAAACTTATTGTTATAACTAACTATATTATTAGCCAAATTTGAGTACTTATAACTACATAATTTATAGTTTTGAAACTTCTGTATTAAACTGTTTTCGAATCTATTTCATAGTATTTATATTTTATTTTTATAATATATTATTAAAATATTATACATATAATTATATGAAATATTCTTTCTATGTATATATTGTATGTGCTCAAATTATGTATATATAATACATATAGATATATAAATATTTTTCATCAAAAAATTATTTGGAAATAGAACTTACGTGCAACCAGTACCATTACTAGCGGAATCAATTCTAGATGATGGTGATTTCAGATTTGTAATTGCAGGAGATATGGATATAGATTTAGATTCATCACTCAGTTCATTAAATCCACTGTCTGCACCAAGTATTTCTGTGTAATATAAAAAATACATTATAGTATATTAAACTAATTTATATTAAAAAACTTATAATATATTAAATTAATTTATATTAAAAAACTTGTAATAAACATAAATATAAAGTATATGATGTTATCAACTTGGACCAACTAATTTCTCCATGTGTGATTATATTTTTTTCTTTATTAATTTTTTAACTTATATTTCATAACTTACTTCTACATATTTATTTTGACGTGAAAAATATATATCGAATATATTAAAATTTAAAAAATAATTATATATTTCTCATTATTTCTCATTATCAATACAATCCTGTAATTAATAATAAAATTGTACGCAAATTTAAAAAATATATTTTAAAAAATGCAATTTAAAAAATTAATGTTTTAATGTAATAATAAGAATATATTCATAATTATCAATATATTCATCAGCAATTTTAATAAATTTAAACTTTTAATTTAAATATTGCATTTTAAAAACTAAGAATGTAATTTTTCAATTTAAAAATTAATTTCTTAAGTTATAGTAATATATAATAATATATTTAAAAATTGTAATTTAAAAAAAAAATTGGAATTTTAATTTCTAAACTTAAAATATGCAATTTAAAAAATTTAAATTTTACATTTGAAAATTAATTTCTTTTAATATAGTAATATAAAAGTATATTAAAAAAATACAATTTAACAAATTAATTTCTTACTATCATATTTCGCGCCAAGTGATATTTAAACAAATATCCGGATCGTAATATCCGGATTCAACAAAATGGCAGAAGCATATCGCATATAAAATCTAGGAAGATACAGGAAATTTGTTCTTCCTTCGAAGCTTAAAGAGCTTAGAATAGAAATTTTATTCCATAACGAAAAGTACTGCTAAAAAATTTAACAAATTAACGAGAAAACGAGCGTTTTGGAGAAAAAGCGAAAGAAATAGAAGGTACAAAAGAAACAGCTAGAACAAACGAACATACGAATGCCATCTGTGAACGCTTTAATGAGGACGCGATGACCAGACGCGTAGCCAGCAGTTGCGAGTACGATCGATTTTATCGATTGACTCGCGCTCTTCGAAAAGGCGAGAATAAGGCATCTCGATATTTCGAATAAAAAAAAGAAAGAAAAAAAAACGTGGGATCGTAGGCCACGACGAGAAATCGTTACGATTGTGAAAACGCATCGGCTACAAAATTACGACGCAATTAAACGTGACTGTCATGGCGGCCGGATGATGCGATCGAAGGCCCGAGAACGTAATGGCGAGACGAAAAGCGTTCAATGGCTGCCATCTTGCGCGTTAGAGGAACCCGTGAATTTCGCGATAATCGGGATCAATCGCGTATTATTCGTTCGGCGAAGTCTTTCGATACCTTCGAGCTCATCGTGCGGGCTGTCACACGGTGTCTCGGCGAGCCGGGGCTCCTCCAGGGTCGTGACGGCCTTCACCTCGTGCTCGCCGCCATCGATCCTACGACGTTTCACTGGGGACGAATATTCCAGCAGCTCCGAACTCGACGCCATTTTCGACAGCAATGCCGAGCAATGCGGCGAATAATGTCATGTACTCCGGCTAATAGTTCATTCCGCCAGAGGTCGCCCCGGTCCTCCCGACTTTCCCTTTCTCCCCACGGTTTCTTCCTACCTATTTCGTACGCTTTTTATATGCTTCACATATAGCCTATACAAGATTTTTATATATATAAGGGGGTGTCTTCTATTCCCTGGAAAAATATGGAAAATCCAAAATTCTTAAAAGTTTCTTTTGTATCAGGAAAAATTGAAAAATTTTAATGGAATTTTAATCAATTCGAGAATTTAAATAAAATTCTCTCTTTAATAATTATGCTCTCATATTATAACCAGTTGGCAATGTATTGATACATTAAATTGAAATTATATGTTTAAAATTTTTTATTATAATTTTTAATAATAAAAAATAAAAATGTTATGTAAGTGAAAAGTGTTCACTTTATGAAAACTTTAATTTTTTTCAGTACATTCAAATCTAGCATTTCAAAAATAAATGCTGATAAGATGTTGAAATATAATTAAAAAGATTTGACAATTATCTAAATAGTTATAATTAATTAATTATTTTTACGTTATACAGTTAGCTGATATATATAAACTTGAAAAATTTGATTAATTATTATTTAGTTATTTTTATGCATACCAAAAAAGGATGCGATAGCCAATCGATTTATAATTAATTCATAAAAACGAACGATTACATCGTTTTTCACAGGTATCCCTTATACTTTAATAATCTTTATCAAATGATTAAAATTTGATGATCAAATTTTTTAAATTATTTTAAAACTCCTTTTATATTATATAAAATGCAAAAGTAAATTTATATAAAAATTTTTTTAACAGGAGGCCTTAATAGACAAATAATTTAAATATAAAAACTTTTTTTCTGCGACTTAAAACGTTAATAACATTTTATTTAACGTAATTCTGCTATTTGGGACATATTTTCGATTGTTATTTTTTTTATTCAAAAATGGCGCTAATGCCGTCACTTCCGCTATTCCATTAATGGCGGTTTTGTTCCATTTCTCACTTGAGAATTCCTATCTAAGTCGCTTTTCATTTATGCATCAAAACTCAGACTGCGGTTAAGGAACGCTGAAGATGCTTTGAAGCGTTTGATTGACCAATCAGGTTAAAGAAATCTTTACTCCTTTTATCCTGATTGGTCAATCAAATGCTTCAAAGCATCTCCTTGATCACAGCCTCAGTATTATTTAAATGTAAATGGAAAGCATCTAATGAGTTCATGTATGAGTTCAATGACTTTTACCTTGTCTGTCACGTGTCAAAACACAGCTGTTTGAAAAAATACCGCGAGACGTCACGAGTAATGTTTTGTAGCAATTAAAAACGTGTAATACGTAAAAATAAATGAGAAAATGAAGTTGCAAACATATATGTACTTATTTTGTACAACGATTGCAATCGCTTTACCAATAAATAAAAAAATTTCTGTTAATGTGATAAATCCTGTTATACCTAATATAGGCGAGTATGAGCTTACATTATATCAAAATGACTTATCGCATATCGAAAGACTTTAGATTTTTTATTTCTCATTAAAAAATATTGCTATGTAATGAAGATTAGTTTTTGTAGTATACATAATATCAGAGAATGCAACTTTTATAAAACTATATTTTATACAGTTAGAACATTAAACCAAGATCAAGAACAAGATTTATTACTATATCTTTACGAATCGTCGCAGGATCCAGAAGTCCGTCCTGGTTTGTTTGAGGGAGATATAGCCATGACTAATGAGGTATATATTTTATATATATTTTGTTAATATTTCTCATATTTTTTTTTATTATATTATGTATTTTTTTATATTTCTTATACTGTATTTTGCATTATTTTTTATTATTATTTCTTGTATTTTATATTTCAGTATCTCAATTATTGGCGTATTGGTTTACGTTGGGATGTTTTCCCAGATAAACTGTGGCAAAATGGAATAGTTCCGTATGTAATTAGTGATTTGTATGGTACGTATTAATATATAACTGTATATTTAACATTATATTCAATATTTGAAAGAACAAAGATGAGAGAATACAATAAGTATGCAAGATTGTCTTCAGATCCTGCAGATTATGTGAAAATATATAAAGCAATCACATATATAAATAATATGACATGTATTAAATTTATTCCATGGGATGGTAAAATCAAAGATTTCTTGTTAATTTGGCCAATAATGTATCCTAAAGGGTAAATATTTGCATTTTATGTAAAAAGTACGGATGAAAAAATAAGATATTTCTTTCACATATGGAAAAAATTTATCCAGATGCTGGTCATTTGTGGGCAAATTCGGTGGAGCTCAGATTCTTTCCCTGGAACCGCCAGACGAGAAAGGACCGAATTGCCTAGAAAACGAGGGAAGAGCGATACATGAATTGATGCACGCTCTCGGTATCTTTCACGAGCACAGTCGTGCTGATAGAGACATGTATATAGATATACATTACGAAAATATCATACCTGGTAAATATTTATATTTCTAAATTTATATAAATTATAAAATATATGACAAAATAAAATATAATTATATAATCTATAATATATATCATATGTAAGTACAGACTACTAATATTTTTGTTGGAATTTTTCTAACGATTATTTCTTTTGTATATTATAGGATTTCGATCAAACTTCAACAAGCAATCGCCGGAGAATGCGACGTATAGCTACGAATATGGATATGACAGCATAATGCATTACGGTAACTACTTTTTTAGCATAGATCCCATGAAACCAACTTTGACACCGAAAATGCCCGGTGTCATGATTGGCCAACGAACAGCGATGAGTAAAACCGATTGCCTGAAACTGAACAATCTTTATGGATGTTTGGACAAGCCGGAAGAAGCAGGAATATATCACAATATCTGCAAAACATGGGGATTGTAGGCTATATTACTGGCAAAAGTAATTTCTAAAGATGCTAATAACATTTGGTAAAGTTATGAAAAAGACTGAATTTACATATACATTATAAAATTTATTAAACTTATATAAAGTTTATATTGACATGCAACATGTCATACAGTAATGATATCATTGATTGTAAAATAGTTTAAAGTTGCTTTACATCACATTGATGCTTTATTACCTTGCGTTGTTTTTGTATTGAATTTTTTTTATACTTGTCATGTTATTTATGCAAAGTATTATATTTCTTCTTTGGTATAGATAATGTCTTTCATATTGACATTGTCCTAGTAAAAGACTATTCAGCTGATCCTTGTAATCCTTATGAATGTTAGATTCATCACTATCTTGATTTTCCATTTCCAATAACAGCTTTTAATCTAAAGTTTATATACAGAAATATAAAAATTAAAATTTTATTTTGAAACTTATACATAATTGTGAGAAAAGAATTGCAATTTGTAAAATCAGTTCTTCTTAGAGGAAAATGTGTGTAATATCACAATTATATCATATGCTAATATCATCATATTATAAAAAAGTTTTTAATAATTTAAAAAAAATTATATATATATAAAATTAATGAAAACTTACTTAAGTTGTGCAATTTTATATTTGCAATATATTTTGTACTTGATGCCGTTTATTTGCTGATATTTTCGTATATTGATACCATTTTTTATTTCTTAATTTTTTCATTTAATATTTTCTTAGTAATAATTATTCAAGGACTTTTCCACAAAAGTATGTGAATTTATTATTTGAATTCTAAATTGCCTTAATAATTGAGATTTCTTTTTCAAAATAATGCTGCTCTAATATTGTAAGTAGCAATTACACTCTACTAAGCTTCTCAAATATATGCTACAGATATTTTTCATCTTTTACTTGATGTTGATATTTTCTGATATATATATTCAATTTCTTCTTTTCTTCAAGTTGGAAAATGCCCAAAAATCATTGTATGAACTGTATGATAAATAGGCCAAATGTGTTCCAATATCATGCAACTCTTGATGAGTATGTCCAATGATGTAAAGTCTGGCATTCTTCTGTTTGAAACTGTTCTTGTGCTGAATTGAAATCGTTTTTTCTTATTTTCCTCAGATGAATATGCAAAACATCAGCTCTGTTTAGAGTTCTTGACTTTTATTTTATCCTATCTGATCCTAAAATCATTTAAAAAAGCGTTATATAATTTCTGTAGACATTTAGAGCCTAAAAGAATATGTATCAATATTTAAGAATTAAAGAATTATTGGGAACTTAGAGAAACGGCTCCAGACAGTATCGTGTGGATTCCGAAGGCAAGATCCCTTTTTACTTTACCTCCCACAAGCATTCATGCTCCATTGAGATACAAGATGGAGGCATGCCAAAATGAGAGGATATTCGAGATCAACTTAATAAAGTTACTTATACATAATATAATTAACAGATTTTTTAAAAACAGTCATTTTGTATTCAATTTAAATATTTTACTAAAATCATTCAATGTATAGTTTGTTTCGCATAAAATCTTGCAAGATATTTTTCTTCGAAACTTGATATTGTACAAAAAAATGTTTCATACAAAATTTATAAAGCTTTCAGAAAGGGAAAAATTGATAATCTTGAATTTTATTTTTCAAAGGCAATCTAATTTTTAAATGAAACCACTAATTAAAAAGAAAAAATAGCTATTTTCATTGCACATTTATATTTTTTTATATTAATTGATTTCTTTTATTATTTTGTACATGAAAGTATTGAGATAACAATCGAAAAATGAATATTTTATAAAGTTTATGTAAATAAATATTTCATAAATTTTATGTAAATTGGCTTTGCTACTTTTATAACTTTTAAGACTGTGTTGCAAAATAAATTTATATAAAAAAATTAGGGTTATTCTATTAAAAAAAATTGTTTATACAATTTTGAAAAATGATCTTAAAATTCAAGATTATCAATTTTCTTCTTTCTCAAAATTTTATAAAATTTGTCTAAACATTTTTTTCATGTAGAGTTTCGGAGAAAAAACTTCGTGAAACATTTGGTATGTGCACGTGGAGAAAAAATAACTCTAATCGTGGCTCGCAAATATATCAATTTCCCGAGTGCATAAACGACAAAATATAACGTGCAAATTTGTTATTCCATATGAAATATGAAAAATAATTATATTTTGTTTTATTCACTTATGCTTTAATCGTTAAAATAGGATATTACAACGAAGATCCACGTGTACGACGATTATAAACGAACATGATAAAAAAAGATTATATTTGATCAATTAGATATACATTATTCAGTTCGCAAAAAAATCATTGATGAAGCGAAGTAACTTTAAAATTTGTTGATTAGAAACAATTTTTGTAGAATTATAAATTGTGAAAGAAAGAATAAAATAAAGAGATCTTACTTACATCACTACTAATGAAGGAAAGAAGGATTCAGCAGAAACACTTCCTTTTAGAATAAACGATAATGATTTTCAGCGCCATCTCTACTCCAAGAGTGGGGGAACATCCGAGTGAGTTTTAAGGCGCATTCACATCTTGGCAGAAAATGCAGGAGCCAATCACAACTCGCGCTGGTAGTCAGAATTTCCATTTTTTGCCTATCTATGTATTGCTTACATACTGCTTATTACCCGAGTTCTGATTGGCTATTTTGTTTTTCTGTCAAGATGTGAATGCGCCTTTAGAGTTTAATTTATATTTGTGTTTTATGCATGAGATAGAATGCAACCTCAACTTTTATTTTTTTATACCTATAACTTGCTTTAAATATTTAAATATTGTTCAAATGATTGCACATGTGTATTAAAGTTGAAAATGATGGGATTTTTGCGAGAAACGGCTGTGTCAAATTTAGATCATGCAATTGCAGGAGCTGCCAGTGGATTTATAACAAGATTTTTATGTCAGCCTTTAGATGTTATAAAAATTAGATTTCAAGTAAGTTTTATTATATTGAAGTAAGCGTTTTATATTATATAATATTTATATTATATAATAAAATTTGTGATGTATTTTCTTCTGCTTGTGTGATTTCATAATTTATCATTTTTGTATAGTTACAAGTTGAACCAATTTCAAAGGGTCACATTAGCAAATATAATTCTGTACCACAAGCTTTTTTACTAATATTGAGAGAGGAAGGAATTTCTGCTTTGTGGAAGGGCCACATACCTGCACAATTGTTGTCAATTACCTATGGGATGGCTCAGGTGCAGAATAAAATTTATCCAATAACTATATTATACATATTTATTATAGCAATTAGGTAAATATTTAGTTTGATGAATACTATTGAGCGACAATTTTTACCTTTCAAACCTTTGTTTTTATGCAAAAACATTGAGTAAGTATATTTTTATTAAAATTTAAGTGAAGTATTTTAAATTAAATGTTTGCCTTTCTTTTTCTTTCAGTTTTATTCTTACAATGTGTTTATGAAAATGATGCAAAGAGTACCAAGAATTGAGAAATGGAACCATTCAATGCATTTTATCGCTGGTGCTGGTGCTGGAAGCATCGCAACAATAGTTTCATTTCCTTTTGATACTGTAAGGACTAGATTAGTAGCTCAATCAAGTAATCATCAAGTGTACAATGGAGTGCTACATTCCTGTAGGTGAGTTGTAGAAAGATTATTTTCAATTTACGTTATTACTAATAATAAAAATTATGTTTTTATTAGTACACAAATATCTTTATAAAGATACTTTTATATTTCAGTAACATATTTATTTGCTTTTTTAGTACGATTCTTCGACAAGAATCGCCGAAGGTCTTCTTTTCTGGTCTATTACCAACTTTATTGCAAATTGCTCCACACACTGGCTTGCAATTTGCATTCTATGAATTTTTCACAAATATCTATAAAGAATACACTTCTGATACCAATACTAATTTCTATAATTCCATTTTATCTGGTAGCATTGCTGGATTTATTGCAAAAACGATTGTCTATCCGTTTGATCTTGCTAGAAAAAGATTGCAGATACAAGGTTTTCAACATGGTCGTAAAGGATTTGGTAAGTTCTTTCAGTGTAATGGATTATTAGATTGCTTGAGAGTGACTGTAAAAGAAGAAAGGATACAAGGTCTCTTCAAAGGTCTAGTACCAAGTCAGATAAAAGCTGCCGCGACTTCAGCTTTGCATTTTACCATGTATGAACAAGTTTTGCTAGTCTTAAGAATATTGTAATATAACAGCAAGTTTAACTTAGAAGAACTTATTTTAACTTATTTGACATATATACTATTTTACAAATATATATTTTACATGTATACTATCCTTTTATTGCAAATATGTTAATAGATTAGAATAATTTGTGCAATATAAATTTGGTGAAAAGTATTGCTTATAGAAACAGGCAGGCGTTTTAACGAAGAGAAAGATCTATATAAATGTTATTAAGTTATAATTTTTATGATATTAAAGCATAAACCAACAGTAAGTTAATGCTTATATTTTTTATTCAATAAAGTAATAACTTTTCTATTTCTATAAATGATGCAATATTTTTAACCAATACTGTAAATTAATATATTGTACTTTTTTTAAAAGACTGATTTATTCAACATATATATTTGTAAATAATAATTTTCCATTCTTAAATATATAAATCATAAGTTTATCATTGATTTTTTACTCTGACTAAAACTTATTTATATCACAATATGATTATTGAAAATCAAGATTATATATTTCAGCCATTTGTCAGTAATATAATAGTTATAAATTAATTTGTGCAGGCATATTTTCAGGTGTTCCTTCTAGGACAGCTATAATATTTTTTGCTGTAATTCTGGCCATTTCATTTCTAGTCTCTATGGTAGCACTTCCTATATGAGGTAGAACCACTAAAAGGATTAAAATATAGATTAATATTATATATATATAAAATTTTATATGCAATTTTTATGTATAACATGAATCTATAGATCTACCGCAATTGTCTAGTTTTAATAGTTCACTATCTAATGGTATCGGTTCTGGTGTTACAACATCTAAACCAGCTGCTGCAATTGTGCGATTCTTTAAGGCGCTTATCAACGCTTCTTGATCCACTATGTCTCCGCGACTACCGTTCACGAATATAGCTGTTTTTTTCATTTGTTTAAAGGCCTCAGCATTGAATAAATACTTCGTTTCTGATGTCAGAGCTATAGTCACCACGACAAAGTCACTGTTCTTGAGTAATATGTCAAATTCAACCTTTTCACCGCCGAGTTTGGACGCTTCTGGTTTGACTGTTCTACTTGTATACAACATTTTAGCAATGTTGAAGTTTTTAAGCAGCTCTGCTACCCTGATTCCGATTCTACCAAAACCGACAATTCCTACAGTTTTCCCTGACAAGCCTGTGCCACACATCCATGTCGGCGACCAGGCTTTCCATTCGTCCCTTCAGTACATAAAACAATATTTCATTTCATATATTGCAAAGATTATATATACTTTTGCAACATGTTTTTAATGTTCAGCGTACTTGTAAATTGCTCTATTCGCTTGCAGTAAATTCCTTGATGTGGCTAACAGAAGACCTACTATCAGTTCTGCAGTCGCTTCAGTAAGAACATCAGGAGTGTAACCGACTTTAATGCCTCTTTTCTTTAAAGCATCTAAATCCAGGTGATCGACTCCCACTGACATAGATGCCACAACTTTCAATTGTGGACCTGCAGCTTTCAGTACCTCTTCATCTATCTTGTCTGTTAGCAAACAATACAGAGCATCCATTCCACAGATTCTAGATAATAATTCTGATCGTGGTATTGGTTCAGGTTTGTCCCATAATGTTATCTGATATTGTCTGAAAGTAACATAAATACTTGTATATTGTGTTATTAAATTTCCTATAATATTTCATGACATTATATACATTGTTTTATTATATTGCATAATTATTTAAAATTTATATAAAACTTAACAAGAATATCAAGTATAAAAAATTATATAATTATGAAAACTAAAAAAAAAATATAGAATAATGAGATAATTAAAATCATATGTTTTACAATACAATAAAATAAATTGTTTTTAGCAATAAAAATTTACTGTAAATAGAATATTCACCGTTCGTGCAGCAAAGATAAGCCCGCAGCAGGTATGTCCAGTCGTGTAATTAAAATTTTAGGCTTATCCATTTCCACAGAACTCGTTAGAAACGCTTTCAGACAATTGCAGATCGTTGGATTGAATCTATTCGACAGAATAAATCTCTCGCTTCGCTTAAAGAGACCGACAGCGTTCCTGTATTGCATTATGCATGTATCACGTATAACCTCTGGAAATTATGTAAATCTCTAAATTTTTTTTTATAGAAAAGAAAAAATGTACCTTCTCTGGATTAAAAACTCATTTATACATCGCTATATATAAATAAGTTGTGATTTTTGGAAACCTTATTTTTTCTCGCAGTGGATGACTTTTAATTCTTTTTTATGTATTTTTTAATTCTTATTGATAAATATAAATTTTCATTGAGTTCTAAATTTTTTAAAACTTATACAAAATCTTTTTGAGACACTGAAAATTCACGATCAAATATATCGTCGATGTTAGACCGACTCGATCAATAGTCTCCATAAGACTTCAACAGCTTCAAGGTAAAATATTGAGTCGGTGGTCGGTGATATATTGAGTGTTTAAGATGAGAACTATTATTGCAGTTATGTAATAACAAATTTGCACTTAAAGATTGTTACAGAGATCTAATTGTCACATACATGAAAGCAGTAGCGAGATTTAATTGCAGTTATGTAATAACAAATTTGCACTTAAAGATTGCTACAGAGATCTAATTGTCAGATACATGAAAGCAGTAGCGAGATTTAATTTATAAACAAAATGTGCTTACATATATTTATTTATTATTAATACAATTAATAGAAGGCACTTATCTATAACAATCATGTTTGAGAAATATGTATATAAAATTAACATAAAAATATGTAGTGAAATGCAAGTAAATAGAAGGAACAGGTTTGATTTTGTTATACATTTTTTTCTCATTCAGCTATTATACATAGTATACTTCCGTTTTGATAATACTGCATAAAACGGTTTTATAACTTTCTTCACAAAAATAATACTATAAAATACAAGAATTGTCATAACAAATTATGTATATCAATACTGTATATCAATATACAAATGCTTTGCTATCCTCCAAACGATCGGCCTGTTTTGCGTTTTCCTTCTGATTTCTCATAGCAGCTGTGACTGTGTTCTTCATCAGCATCGCCACCGTCATAGGGCCCACGCCACCTGGGACTGGTGTAATATGCCCAGCAATTTCCTTTACACCATCGTAATCCACGTCTCCCACTAGGCGATATTTGCCATCTGCTGTTTTTACCCTGGTGATTCCCACATCAATTACGCAAGCGCCCGGTTTGATCATTTCCTTAGTAATCAAGCCGGGAACTCCAGCCGCCACCACGACTAGATCAGCCAGCTTTGTAAATTTTTCCAGTTCCGTGTGAGGAGTGTAAATATGACAAATTGTGGTTGTCATGTCCAAGGCACCTGTTTCACCTAAAAAAAGAATATATAACTTAGGAAATTTACTAATAGAATTTAAGTTTAAAGAAAAAACGAAAATTTTAAAATATATATTAATTTTATTTTTATTACTGTTTATTATAAATTATTTATATTTATAAAATTGATTTAAATTTATTTTTTTTAATTTTTCATTATTTAAAAATCCTAAAATTAATGTTATTTGATAGTACCAAGATTTTTAAATTTATAAGAAAGTTTTTCTCTAAAGAAGAAAAATATTAGAATATGTAAATAGAGATATTATATAGACTGCATAAATTTGTCACTAGTTACTGATATGATTCTATTTTAATGTAACACAACTTTGCCATCATATCAAATTAAAATTACCTTTGCCATCTGCGTGAAGTAACAACGCGATAGGCAGACCAACATGTTTTGATCTACCAACAACCACAGCATTCTTTCCAAATGTCTCAATTTTACTTCTAAGTATTAATTCCTTAACAGCCAGGGGAGTAGCTGGTACAATACTATTTTTATCTAGTGTTAAATTGCCAAGATTTTCCAAGTGAAAACCATCCACATCTTTTTTAGGAACTATTGCTTGGCATACTTCTTTATCATTCATGCCTTTTGGCAGTGGTAATTGTACTAAAACACCATCAACAGATGGATCTTTGTTAAGATTATCAATTTCCGCAAGAAGATCCGCTTGCGTTATATTTTCTCCCAAATGAATGGTGTAACTCTCAATTCCTGATTATTAATAAATAAGATATTAGAAAAAAGATAAATTTGTGCCAGTAAAAATGATTGTTTATCAGAATCAAAAATACATTTACCTACTAATTTTGCAGCTTTCATCTTTCTACCAATGTATGCTTTACTAGATGGATGATTTCCTACTAAAATTGCCACTAGCTTTGGTCTCTTTTTCCCGGCATTTACACAAGTATCTACAACAGTTTTTAATTCCTCTTGAATCTCTTCTGCTATTTTTGATCCATCTATTATTGCAGCTTCTTGTCTACAAATAAAATTCAAAAATATTATATAAATATATAAATCTGTATAGTTTATATTCGCAATATAATTAATAAACTTTTATTTTTCAGGATTATAATATTGAATAAATTCTTGAAAACTTGTCATCTTTTTATGTATTTAGGTATTTTATAAAAAAATATTTAATAACTTTGTTATTAGTATATAATAAGTATCTCTTTTTACATAGATGTATATTGAAATATTATAATTTGTTATAATCGATGTTAATATAAATATTTAATTTTGTATATTAGATATATTCTTTGCATTGTAGATTAAAAAAATCAAATATAAAGATTTATATTGTCTATGATTTTTTTAATAATACAATGTAAAAATTATATAATTTTATATATTATATATATTAATAAAATATAATAGAAATTATATTATAATGTTAAATATTATAATATATAAATATAATATTTATATAATATAAAAATAAAATATATATGTTTATATTCTTATATATCTATGAAAAAATTACCTATATATCAAAGAAATATTTGACAAAAGAAAATAATTTTTATACTCACCGAATTTTTGACAGATGCAACTTTCTCGCAAAGCTCTGCGAGACAAAGGAAAGGATGCTCCTCCGGGAGAACATTGTTGCTTCGAGGGATTCAATCGCTCTTCTGAAATATATGCTATTGCATGCTGCTAGTCAAAGATATATCGAGGAATTCCTGTTACAAAAGGCTTGTGCAATCTATTACGTCCGCGATAATACAAGAGATATTATTCGAACAAAATAGCTGTCGTAAAAACAATACAGCTCGCAGGGGGTCGATAATACTGACGTTTATTCGCGTGACGTTGTTTATTACGAAATCGATGGAAATAGCGAGCGGTCAGACCAGCCTCGCCTTTTCCTACTCGAGAAAAAAATTGTACGAAAAAATAGGCGGTTTAAAACCGGTATTCGAGTTGCAAAACCCATGTTCGCAGTCAACGTAATGTCAAGTGTCGTGTGAAATGTTGGCACAAATTCGTATACGGCATAATTTTTGAGGAATGATTTCGACATTGGCTTCGAGATGGTGCCACGAATTCATTTTCGCGCGCACAGATGTTTTACGTCATTGCCGGATGATGGAGCTGGAGGATCTATCAGTCAGAGCGCGCTCATATTTCGTATTTAAAAAGTAGAAAAGAAGTGTAGAGAACAAGTGATTTAATATATCAGGTACCGGAAAAGTGATATATGTAAGTATAAAGTAACGTATTTTATTGATTTTATACTTGATTGAAGATATTTCAAAAGAAATTTCGCAAAAAATTACTGCCACTTTGCGTATATCGTTGATCGCACCGGTTAACTTTCATTTAGATGAGAATAAGGTTATATGATACAAAATTTATTCGTAACAAATTTATTTCCATGCTAAATAATTTTTGTTATATTATAGTATTACTAGAAATGTCTAATAATTATTAATTAGAAATGTAAAAATTATTAAAAATATCGACTATTTATATGAATATTTAAGATAATTATGTGAAGAGAAATTCTCCGTTAAGGGATTAGAAATTGTTTATTAAATGATATTAATTGTTTCAGGTAAAAATATTGATGCTCTGATTTTTTCTACATTTAATTTAATAATAACTGGTTATCCTGTCGCTTGAACATTGGGTAAAAAAGACGCATTTTCATTAAACGAAATAATATATTAGACGCATCAAAAGGATTACGTAAAATTATTGGCAACTTTCGGGCCCGGAAAAGACGACGAAATAATATTACTCGGGAACAGTATTAAGAATATGAAATATGACTGAACGTACTCTACTCATGTCGGTGTATTATTATACCAATCCATCGTGTCGTAACTACCGTAACGTGGCCTACATAGTAAATATTAAACATGTAGTTCGATTATACAAGCTTGCACTTGACGGATATACCGCGTGTTCAATTTAGAAGAGAGAGATAGGAAAAGGAAATCCAAAAGAATCATTAATATAAATAATCATATATAAAATAGAATCAGAAAAAATAATTAATATATGAAATAATATAAAAAAATTGTGTGAAAAAATAAAAATGTTAGTACCGTCCTTGCTGATGATAAATTTATCATCAGCAAAAACGATATTGGGAAAAAATTCCATATGATGCATTCTTCTGTAATTTTATAACGACGCATTGTGTCATAATTTTACTCGAAATAACGATCTGTCCATTATTATCAAGTACGTCAATTATTACACCAATCCATCGTATTGCAGCTACTGTAATATGACGTATGTACATAGTAAATATCAAACATGTTGTTTTGTTTGATTATTCACTCACACATTGCGAAACTTGACGTATGGTGTTCAATTTAGAAGAGAGAGATAGAGAAAGAGAATCTATAGAATCATTAATATGTAAAATAATGTAAAAAAATTGTGTGAAAATAGAAATACTAGAAGAAGTTTATCATCAGTAAGGACGGTATTGGGAGGAAGTTATATAGGATGCATTTTTCATTCGAGATTTTATAACGCCGCATTGTCATTATTTTACTTGATATAACGATCTATCGATTATTATCAAGTATGTCAATTATTACACTAATCTATCACGTCGTAGTTACTGTAACGTGGCCTATATAGTAAATATTAAACATGTTGTTCGATTATTCATACATTGCGAAACTTGACGGATGATATTCAATTTAGTAAAGAGAGATAGGAAAATATAGAGTTGAAGAAATTATTAATACCACAAAATAATTATAATAGAAAATTAAAAAAATAATAATAGAAGTTTATTATAATCAGGAAGGAGATGATATTGGTGAAAAGTTCCACATGATATATTCTGTCGTAATTTTATAACGACGTATTGTCACCACTTTGTATGAAAATAACAATCTGTCGATTATTAGCAAGTATGTCGGCAAGTGTGGGTATAAATTTTAGTAGATTCCTATACGGTATGGCCAAATATTTAGTTGGCCGCAAGGGTTGGCGCGCATAGGACGCATACTTTCTACGATATTATAAACCGAGCTTGAGCTTCCACGACGTGCAACCATTGATCAAATAGTTGGTCTCAGTTATGACCCCAAGTCCTGGTATGTGTGAATGCGCGTTTGTTGCTAAATCTTGCTGTCAAAATTTTGGCTTGCCGGTAAATCGATTGCAATATGCCGAATTGAAATACCTAACATTGTGATGGGAAATATTTCCGATTATATCTTCGATGACATGGAAAAATATGTCAAGCAATATATATATTTCTGAAAAGAATATTTTATATATTTATATGATTATATTTTTAATATTAAATCTTTGTAGGCCTCATAAAGAAAATTTAATTCTTTTACGGTTTTAATTCTTTTATTTACTTATTTATTTTCTTTTTTATTTTTTATTGCTTTTTTTCTCGTGTATTTCTTTTTTAAAAATTATTAAATTTATGATGAAAAAGTTCTATGATCACATACATTAAATTACAATCTTATTTCAGTAATAATAATATATTATAATATTTTTATTCTTTCTTTAGATACATATTAACTTATTTATATATATAATGTTCTATTATTTTTAAATATATAATAAATAAATAATAAAACAAAAAAATAAAATTAAAATGAAATAAATAAATATATAATAAATTGCGATCTCAATGTTGAAATTACATTCGCGAGCCCAAATTCTTCAAACGTGAAGTTTTAACACACGTATATAAAGGTATAATTTAAAAGTGTAATATAAATTATGAAAGTATGCGCTCTTTCTGTTTCTCTCGCAAATATCTACTTTTATATTCTCTTTCATGAGGGAGGGAGAAAGAATACAACTATGTCACGCAGCTGAGCTATTTTAGTCGACGGTGATTAATTCCGGCGAGTTCTTTTCGCGTGTGTCCATGCGTCGCTTAAATTTCCTAAATTCACAGGCTGGTTTTGAGCCCGGGTCTCAGAATTCCTCGGCCCTCGACATTTTAACAATTCGGCACTCGCCCCCCTCCCCTCTCCGTCATAACATGCAGCACAAGTATGATAATTATGCGTCTCTCCTTTAACAACGTCATTTCCTTGTGATTTTCATTTTTGGAGCGTCATATTATAATTCCATAAGTTGGACGCGTTCTTTTTTTTTCCTTTTGCGAGCAGAGTTACTCTTGATATTTCGGACTGCGATCGGAGGACCGTGTGCAGAATCGACTGCATTATGTAAAAAATTATGCGTCCCCGTTGAATGAATAAATATGTATTCCTGTCTCGTATATACGCACTACACCTCTCGCCCTTTGTCCTTTACCCTTCGCCCAGTAAGCTTCGCGACAGCGCTCATACATAATTTATCGTCCGTAGAATCTGTGCGCTCTCAACGATAAAACGTTTACTATAATCGGTATACATTGTTATCGCTATCGACTCAGCAGGCGGAATATGCCTTGCGTAAATGTGCCTTCTAAATTTGTCTCTTTCATGTCTGAATCTTGTTTTTATCGTAATATTCTTAAATTTTGAAGAATATTAGTTGTTATCTATTTACCGTCTTTTGCAAATAGATTTGCTTAAAATTGGCTGAAGATACCATTGAAATATATACGAGTAAAATATTTCAGGAAAAACCAATTACGAGCTAGAAACTAGCCAGTTTTTACAATTTTGAATTTAGTATACAATAACTAGGTTTATGACTGTTTAAAAAAAATTATGTTTAGATAAAATTCTATTTAAAATACTTAATAATTAGTGCATAGGTTTTAGTTACTAAAATTTTTACTAATTAATATATAAAAGTTTTAATAATAGCACACATAACTTTTTATAGTTTTCTCGTTTTAATGAATATTTGTAATGAGTTAATTTTATAAAGATTTTTATTTATTTAAATGTAATAATAATTAAAAATTATTATATAATAATAATTAATAACAGTTAAGTAATTTAATCATCAAATAACTTATTAAATAATAATAATAATTTATTTAATAATAAATAAATGATAAGTTTTGGGAAAATTTAGGTAAACATTTTTTAGAAAAAAATAAAAGACTGATCAATAATTGCTTATAAAAAGTAGTTAGATTTATTATTTAATTATTGAATGATGATTAAAACGTAAGCAGTAATATTTGTTAAATATTAATTAACAATAGAATTGGCTATATTCGTTTTTTATTTGAATAATATTCTATATCATATTGTTACATTTTGTCATCATCGTAGTAAGTTGTCGATAATGTTATCTTTATATTTTCATTGTGGGTATATCTAGAAAGTCTTGATAAATCCGGAAAAAAAACCTTCATGCAGATATGAATGAATTCGTTGAGAATATCGCCTGTGACGAGAAGTTGTGACGTAAAACTGATCACTCTGACATATATGTAAACGATAGAGATGTCGACAGATGTCAGTAGGTCACACGTCGGCTTGTCGCGAGTCAATTTTTGTATTGGATATTCGTTCGCACACGACGATGACAGCGTTGATACACAATGGTTTATTTTGATAGAAATTGTGCCTAACAATTACAGTATCGTTGCAACATGATTGCTGTCACTTTTTATTATTGCGTCATTAACTCGATAGCGTTCAGTCAATGTTTAATTGCATAAATATCCGTTTGCAAACGCAGTTGAAAGTATTTTGAAATATTTTGAATTATTTTTATATAATAAGATTATTTTATTTTTATATAATAAGATGATATATAAGAATATTTTAATAATTTATAGATGCATATCTTATATAAATCTTTTTTTTTAGATTATCTTATATAAATGCCCTGTCTCTTGAAAATCTTTCTCAGCAATTATAACGCTTGCGTTATTAACTTTTAACATTATTTTCGATTTCGTGCGCATATTTAATGAGGCAACGGCTTATTACGAAATTCCATCGGTCATTGATTGCCATTTGCAGTAGTTAATTAACCTTTTAATTTAATGCAGGTGGCGGCGTAAATTTTGCGAGTTCTCGTCGAGAAATATCGGACGTGTTTCGATTCTCCGTGGAAATCTGGATTTGCGGCTCATGATTTCCATCAGAATCTGGACTGGCGGCTGACCACATTTGCGGTATTACTACTTGCCGAAAACACGGATTCTCCGGACCTTGAATACCCGTTACCAAGAAAATACGTGCATTATGTAGCCAGCGAAATATATCATCTGAGGCATTACACACGACCATCAGGTATGAAACATTAATTTTACATACAGAAATGTAACTGTTTTGTGCGCTCATTGAGGAATTTAGAATTTTAGATTAATTTCAGGATAAATTAATCTAATTCTGAGCGAGACAGTAGGACAGTAATCTAATTCTAACACACGCACAATAGAAAAGGGGGAAGGAAAGTTATTGCAAATAAATAAAATTAAAATAACTATAAGAAATTAAAATAAAATTAATATTTAAATAAATATAAATATACGTAATACATTCTTTTTTAAACAAAGTTTATGCATATCTTTTCCTCGATAAAAATTTTGATGCGGTACTCGCAGCAGTTACATGATATCTGTATGCACATTATGGATGTAGTACAAGTTTAAAGAAAACAATGTATCATGTTCCAATAGTAAATAAAAATATGTTAAACAGAAAACGCGGACGATATACACGCTGCAGTCCGCTATGCTACGATAAACACAATTTTGTTGCACCAATTCGAATACGCAAGCTATCTGTCACGCTTTTGTTGATTTGAGTAAAATGTATTGCGTATAATCAATGTATTTTTTTCTTCAAATAAGCGATATACAGGGAGTCATCATGATATATAAACAAGAAGAGGCTGAAAAAATAGAAATTTTCATTTTAATTGCCGGATCATTCGGTATATCATATATTAGAGTTTTCTCCTCATTGTTTATGTGTGATATTTAAATATATACTATGGATATGTTTCATGCACGACCATTTTTGCAAATTGTTTTCTCGTAATTAAAACAAGATATTCTAGTAAACTATTTTCCTGGTGTTTTACTACAATTTAAAGTTTTGACAAATAAAAGATCTTTAAAAGTTGCAATATTTTTGCAATAAATGCATCCATTTTAAGATAGATACATTTCTCAGAATTGACGTAACGATGTTAGAGAAAATAATGCAGGCTCTTTGATGCTGCTTTATCCTTCGCATTAAGAAATTATCGTTATTCCAATAAGGCGCTTTATCATCACTAAATCCGCGCTACTCGTCGCTGCTGCAATAATTAAAATATTATTTTACGATAAAAGGGAAAAAATGAAGCGATAAGCGTAACGAGCCCATCATCGACATAAAAGCGTTTCCATTTAATTACAATCGATCGCAGCAGGGATCGCCTTCGGCATCGGCTTCGAGAGGGGGGACGATCCGAGGGGGCGAAGCGGTTTTATCGGCGGTCAACCGCGATGCGGTTCGTACATTGGCGTTAAAACCACCACTCAAATTTGCAGAACTTTTTATTTGTCCCACCTGTTCCGACCTCCAACCAACCTTTCCTTCTCTTTTCGGAGGGGCTTAAAATTTCAGAGAGCTTTTCTCCCTGTCTTTTCCTTTTCCAGCCTTCTTTCGCTTCGTCTCCGTCTCTTCCTTTCCTTTTCGTCATTTGGTTAAGAGATTTTTTCCCGTTTGAGGATCCTCGGTAAGTCCCCGCATGATCTCCGCGAGAAGGCAACCAACAGAAAACGTTTGATCTACTTGATGCGATGCCTTTAACAGTTCTTCCGATTCTTCGTTTTCCCCCTTTTCGAACGCTCGAATCGAGCTTTTCCTCGTTATTTCGGATTTCGATCTTGTCGGCATTCTTTTTTCCTTTCAGTCCTGCCTCGCGACTTACTTTTGCACTTCATTGCATAGTTGTAAACGCAAATGGTTGCTTCAATCTTCAGTTCTTCAGAGACCACCGAGGTTCACGCGAAATTCAATTTTACCTGACAAAAAGGATTTTTATCTGATGAGAAGGATTTTTAACCGCATAAAGGCTCGGTAATATTAATGGACGCAACCTCGAAGGAAACCTTATACTTTCGAGATCCGTATCTATAAAAAAAAAATAAAAATCTCTGTTTTAGAAAGATTTGTAAAATGACCGATATAAAGAGAGCGCAACTAAAATTATATAGAATGATGGATTCAGACACGGCGGATTTGTCTGCTTCGCAGCTTCTTGCGTGCGCTCGTTTGTCATTTTTTGAGCAAAGTTCATTGCTTCCCGGATCATCGGACGTGAGCTATAAAAAATGTAAGAAAAAGAGGGAAGAAGGAGCGACGGTGGGAAAAAGGTGGGAGAAACACTTTGAAGCGGAGCGAAACTTTGGAGTTGGCGTTATTGATGTCTTCGGTAGACGTGTGCAAGGACGGGGGTGTAGAGGGGAGAAGCGGGGACGGTCGGAGGGGTAATCCGGAAAGCAGCCTGAAAGGCTAAATGAGAAATACTTTCCGATCGGGTAGCAGTAGTAGCAACCCCCGAAGACTCGCCGGCGAGGCTTAAGACTTCATATAACGCCTCTGATCCTCGACATCCTAACCCGGCGTTGAGATTTCGAGCTATGCTTTTATTACGCAACTGCCGATTCTTCCGCGGACCCCTTCCCGTTCAAATTGATCTAACTTTCGTTTCTATATTTCTGCACATCCGAATGCGAAATTTCGCCGACTTATGGGAATAAAAGTATATTACATGTCAAAAAATATATTTTAAATATATTTTTAAAATATATTTTTAAAATATATTTTTAAAAATATATTTTAAATATATATATATATAATACACGGATTTCTTAGAATTTATTAATATTAGGTCTATATATATATATATATATATATATATATATATATATATGAGAGAAAAAAAGAGAAAAAGAGAGCTTTTAAATATATCCGCACAGTTTTTTCCACGCGAGTACTTAAGGTTAATCGGTTCTGTAAAATTTTCTATGCGTTTCTCAAAGTTTTAAATCTTAGCAGTCACCATGGATAATCGAGGGGATAAGGGTGAGGGAAAAAAACGGCACGAAAAAATTAATTACAGGCACATAACGGGCTGTAACGATATAACGGGTCGGTGTACCGAGCTACACGAGGGCCGCTCTGTCGGCAGTAATAGTAAATTAGGCAATAAATAATCATGTTTAAGTGGCAACGTAATTTTAGCTCTGGTAGTCTTACGGCCACCATTAAGGCCATTATTGCGAATCTCTTAATTTGCGAAAAACACTGCCTTCTCACAGGAGAGAAGGGTTGAAAGAAGGGAGCAGAGCGCTCTCGGTGGTGCTAAATGAAGCGCCGCGAGGTTGAAACTGTTCGCCGCATGTGTCGGGGTATTATTCATTCTAACCAACCGGCTCTTGACCTCCTTTCGCCGGATTATATCGCTCTCGCTTTTCTTTCTCTTCCGCTTGCCTTTTTTTTTTTATCTTTCTCTCGGTCATTGCTATAAACAACTCCCACAGTTAATGGCTATTTATTGCGTTTTCTTCAAGCGTCAGCGATAACAAGATTGCTTTCTCAAACTTTGTTTAAAATCGATGCCTTAATTCTTTTTTTATAATAATTTCTAAATATTAATAGTTTTTAAAATTATAAATAAGAGAAAATTTAAAAGTTGAATATTAAAAAAATTATTTAAAAAATTATTGAGATATTATTTTTTATTTAATTTTAAAATAATTTTATTTTATCAGAATTTTAATTTACGATTCGATTAAGTGAATAATTCAAGATTGCGACTGAAGAATTGGCATTCGATCGAAATTTTTGCCAAGAAATGAATGAATTATGAACTCTAATATTAATTGAAGAATTTTTTTCATAAAGTTTGGCAGATTTCTTTGGAATTATCCAGTGCAATTTTACTTTTATTTTCATATGTTAATACAAAATTACTGAAGCAAACAGACAAGGCAGCCCTTGCTTTAAGTTTGTCTTGTTCTTCTTCCTAAAAGGCGGATATACACTAAGACTCCCCAGGAATACGAAATTTTCAAAGTTGCTTCCCGTTCCAGTCAATGTCTTAAGTCTTACTCCGCTTTGGGTACAGTTCACGTTCTCCGCGGCATAATTTTACATCTTTAGACCTGAATATTTAAACGTAAGTCTGCCATCGCGTTTGAGGATTCGCGGGCGTAGAGATTCGCCGAGGCTGCGCGTAACTTTTACACGATGTTCCATTGTATGAGAATTCCTAAAGATTTCGCGCAGACCGTCGCGATGCGTAAAACACGTGCTGCATCCTCCAACAATAGCGATTCATAGTCTACTATTAATGTGAAGAATAAAGAAACGAATTTTTTTTAGACGATAACGCATATGTTGTTAAATTTTTTAGAATTTTTTAGAATTTTAATTTGAGATTTATTTATCATAAAATATTTAAACCAAATATTTGAACCAAAAACGAGAAAATTATGAAACACAATTGAACAAATTTTTTTGAAATAAAGTTAATTTATTTAAATCATCGAAACTTCTATAAGTTGCAGGAATTAGGGTTGCATGAGATATTATATAAATATATGAAGATATATAATGTTTATGAGATATTAAAACTAGTCTCGTTTTTTGTCTCGAAATTTGAGACAAGATTTTTAATTAGTTATTAAGACAATACCAAAATTAAGATTGTCAAGATTATTGATTTTTAATATTATTGATCTTTTAAAAAAGCTAAAATAAATATATATTTGTAAATTAGATGAGAAAAAATCATGATACATATTTGAAAAATTTTATTTAGTAAATAAAAACATTTACATTAACGAGTTTATAAACAATTCATATAATAAATTAAAAATAAACAATATAAAATTTTATATAATTATTAGCATGAAACTCTTGCGTAGTACATGTACACATTTCTTTGATTGAAAATATATATAAATGACATATATATTATATTAATTATCTTAAATTATTATTTATTATAAAGATTATATTAACGATAATTTACAACAATTATTTTCACACAATATTAGATAAGAATTATTAATAAAATCAAGATAAAACAATACAAAACGAGATTTATGCTGCAAAGCTTCAAGATCAAGATAAAATTTAAGTTTTCAAAAATTTTCAATATCAATACAATATTTTTATAAATATGTCTTGAGTCTTGTACAACTCTAAAAGGAAGAGATTTCGTGTAAATATTAACTAAAGAACTTTTCTTTGTTTGTTTTGGTACATTACCTCGAATTAGAGTCCTATCTGCAATCTTCCTACATATTTTGATATTATCTGTCACAGTCCCTCCGTAATGCTTTTCCTCTTACGTCCCTCATCCTCCTCTTTCGACGCTTCTCGCCCCGCTGCGGGGCTAACAACGCAAGCTGTTAATTATGATTAATCATGTCTCGGAAATTAAAGCGATTAATCTTCCTGTTGTTACCGGCTCGTGAGAGAGCGCCTGTGCTTGTCTGCGTGCACATGTCCAGCGCTTCTGTTTTCCCTGCGAAAGTGGTGGGGTGGTTTTCCCAATTAGTTGGACCGCTAATCGGCCCCTTAAGACTTACGACAGTTCACGTACGTCAGATAACGGCGGTAAGCCGCTCGTTACGATGTAACGACATGTAAGTTACATCGTATTACTATATGTTTGCGTCCTTGTATTTTCGAAAACCTTTCGCGACTCTGACCAATCCAATAAAAATACGTTTCATATATTTTCTATGTTTGAAAAAAGCGATATTGTATAAATATTCCGACAAGCCAGTAAAATGCTTTAAAAAAAATTATAAATAAAATGTGACACTCGAGATATAAAGTGCACACGCATGGTTATGCTTTTATCGTTGAGAATCGAGGGGAAGCTAATTGAGCGAAGTTCATGAGCAGGCTTGATAAAGGGTCAGCCTGGAAAACTGCATTATCGAATATTATTTAAAAAGTATTTGTATTGAAAAAAAGAATCGTATTTCTTGACATTTTAAATAGAAAAAATAGGAATCTTTATTTTGTCATCTTTTTGACATTTCACAGTTTCTGGATAGCGCCTTTGTACGCCTTTGTACCGCTTTTCATTCAATCTCTTACCGAAACATAAAGAGATGGGATGAACAAAGGATTCCGACACGATGGTGACTAGTGGCGTAAATAGTATGAACTATCGCAAATAAATAACCGATAGAGAATGGTCGGGAGTGGTTGGCTTCTAAGTGCGAAATAGGAGTGCACGACAGAGAGAGTAGAAGAAGGACTAAGGGTTGAAATGAATGCGCGGTGCACAAAATGGGACGGTTGTTGGTGAATAGAAGTGTCGGTGGTGGAAGCAGAGAGAAAGAGAGAGAGAGAACGAGAGAAAGAGGTTGGGTACAGGTCCGAAAGCGTGAAAATGCGGGGGCGGCAATCCCTTGTAAAAGAAAAATATATAAACTCGAAAGCCCGATAAAGTCAGTGCCTGCTGTTACAACAAGTCCTCTTTCTCTCTTTTTCTCTCCCATGTTCAACGACGCCTCTTTGTCTCGTTCGCTCTCCACTTTCTCGGCAGCCAGCCGGCGTTTCCTTCTCCTCAAATCCGATCTCACACATCCAACGAAATGAAAAAACAGACTAACGATCCATTTCGACGCGCGTATTGTTGATGCAATATCAGCGAATCGTTCATTTTGCTAAAGCTCCAAGAACTGAATTTTACGCACAAGAAAAACTCGATGTACGAAATATTTTCCGCATTTTTCGTTTTACAGATTTTTGGGATTATTACGAGAGACTTTGTAGTTGCTACACGTGCTCGATACTGATTGAATCGCTTCGATGGCAGTGTCTTCGAGTAAAATCGGTTACATGTAAAGTATCAATAACTTTAGACACTTGAACAATTTATAAGTAATAATTTCATAATATGAAAATAGAACATTTACGAAATAATAATAAAATAGTTAAAGAAATAATTAATAAAATAAAATAATTAAAAATAGAACATTTACGAAATAATAATAAGGAATAAATATAAATCAAACATTTACAGCAATAATGCGATAAGTCGCGATCTTTTTTTGTAATATGAAAAATAATTCCAAATTTAACATTAGTAATTAAATGTCATAATTAACGGTGATTTAATGAGCGAATATATTTATTTCTGTTTCGCTGGATGGTCAGACAATATAATGGGTTAAATCCCTTCTTTTCGTACAGTTGTAACTTCGTTTACATGGCCTACTTACATACGATGCCTTACTGACACTGGTTTAGGAACACAGCACGTTGGGTGCTAAATGTCGCGTAAATGTTTTGCGCCGATGTTATGACACTGGTTTACGCTAAATCTGTCGAAGTAACATGCTAAGTCTTAAGGACAACTTTCATGCTGCGCGTAATACTCCGACAAAATTTGTGTTGTCGCTGCTAATGTCACGCATACGATTGCAAGGGAAGCAGAGGGTTTCTCAATACTCGCTGTTGCGTTGTTATCGTTGTAGCTTGTAAGGGATTTGCGCGCAGAATGACCGATGAGAGAAACTGAAGCAGATGAACATATGCAATCAGTGACAAGGCTAGATGTAAAGTAGTGATTATATATAAACATCATTTATAGCATGTAAGATTTTAAAAGAAGATATCAGACCGATTACTATTGCAAAATTATTATTTGATCAATTTATTATTAATTATATATATATTTTTTTTTATTTAAAAAATTAATAAATTAATTTATTATTAATTAATTTATTAATTTTCTAAATCAAATGTCGATGACTGTGAGACAATCTCTTAGAAAAATCAATAGCGATCGAGTACGTGAGAGTGTTATGTATATTGTCGAATACTGTATTGTCTGTCGCAGTCGTTTTGTCGAAAATCTGCTCGAATTTGCCGGGAAATGTATTTACCGCAACGATGCCTGTATGTCGTGACAAAGTCGTTCAATCAGACGTCGTCTCAGGGTTTGAGAGGGTAGAAGGAGGCGAGAAACGCTGGCGAGAAGCGGTTCGAGAGGATCGACAGAGCGTCAACTCGCAAGAATGGCGAGAGTAAAGCGATGGTGTACAAACTCGGGAGAGGCTGCCGATAAAGTCCATGGACTACAGCCCCGGTTACGCTCTCACTTCGTTTCGCCGCGTATATTCTCTCGGATTTTTTTCTCTCTTTCACCCGCACACTTCACCCTTCTTATCTCGCTCGTTTCGTTCGGGTTCTCCTTTGAGAATTGTACTAGAAGCTGCTTTTCCAAGCGGGTCACGTGCAAATGATTAAATAGCGTATACAGAATGTTTCAGGATAATCTCGAAATATTTTCTAGAGTTATTAAAGAAATCTTAATAAAAAGATGTCTATTTTGTGGGAAAACATGGAAAATCTGGAATTTTCAGAGATTTATTGTATCTGAGAAAATTAGGAAATTCTCATAGAATTTTATTGGGATTCGGGAATGTTTTTAAAAAATCCCTCTTTGATAATTTTGCTTTTATTGTAAGCAATCTGCAAAGCAAATGAATTATGTATTTAAAATATATTATAAATATACATCTATTTCTGTTTATATATTTAATATCTCTTAACAAAATATTGAATACGCAATGCACATTTTTTACTGTAATTTTTAATGATAAAAAATAGAAATATTATCCAAGTAAAAAAATATTTATCATACGAAAGTTATTCAGTTCATTTCTTTCCAGTACATTTGCAAATCAAACATTTGAAATTTAAATGGCTGTTTTTCCTTTGTATGAAAACGCATATATTATAAAAACTTAAGATATCTTTACTTGGAATTTTGAAAAATAATTTGAAAAATCAGTGAATTTTTAGGGAATATTTTTTACAAGATTTGAGAGTCAACACTCTGTGTTAATATAATTGTTATAATGATTTTGATATATACGGAACAAATAATCTATCTAAAAAATCTTTAGAGATTTAAAAGAATCGCGACTTGAAGTATATTGAATTTCAAAAGTCATTTGTGTTTATTTATTCGCAATTGCAATTCTCAATTTATAAAGCTCACTCGCGCAAAGTAAAAATTTCTCATCATTTCCAACTTTAAACTTGATTATAGGAATTTTCTTTATAATTCTGCAAAATATTTCATTGTCAGTGTTACTCTGAGACATTCTCGAATTCAATATATATTCGAAGAAACATATTCATCAAACACACAATTTGCCAACACATATACATGTCTGTTGTCTCTTCGCACAGAATGTTCTTGGTAATAGATGAAGAGAAACAAAGGAGTTGGTACGCGTAAGGAAGAATGGCCAAGCGACTATTCAAGTAGTAACACCACGTCAATGGCCAGTCGTAGCGACTTTGTACGAGTTTAATTCTTATCATAACGTCGCATAGTGATAACGTGGTGTATTACCGACAGAAATCATTAAATATGACGTAGTATATATTTAAAAAAATAAAATATGCTTGTGTGGAGGCACAAAAATTTTAGAAATTTAATTCGTATTAATTTAATGTAAATTAAATGCGTGCCATTCTTATTAAATTAAATTCTTATTAAATTAATTCTTATTAAATTAATTATTATATATAAAATCATGGTCACACACACACACAAAATCATAAGATTTGTCTCTCTCTTTCTATTTTTTTTATTATAATTATTTAAATTTGCAAAGTTTAGAGATTGATTTGCGAAATGCATTTAGAGATTTTCGAGACGTAGATAAAGTCATTAAATCGTAGAAGGAAGGAGTACGGTTAGTCCATTAATTTTAGCGAAACAATGTAGCAATAACAATGGAGAACGTTGCAATCGGGCGCGAGAGATCTCTCACTTGAAGCGTATCTTCTATTACGCAACGCAGCGTTAATCCGCGAAATTGCTCTCGTCACTACGGAAATCTATAAGTTTTAAACGCTTCCACTTCTTACTTTACAAACGATTGATCGTGTTGATCAAAATTAATTTTTCCTTTATCAAAAATACGGCGTTCGTAAGAATACTTTATTATTTTCCTTAATACTATATCAAAATATATTTTTTCGATGATGCTATTTTGCTAGATTTTGCAAATATGATCGAGAGTGAAATTTGTTATAGATGAAATTATACTAGTTTATTAATAAATATTGATACTACTGAATCTTGTAATCCTTGATTGCAATATGCGTTTCCAGAGAGTAATATACCTTTTCATCGCGTATTAATTTGTGTTAATAGTAGAAATAGCTATGTATGTGTGTCCTTTAGAACCATCAATGATTTTATTACTAATTGTATTTGATAGGAAGTGTTCCCATTTGAAAGACAAATGATGTAATCCGTCTTTGCAAACTGTTTCATGTTTGGACCGTATCATTACGTCGTATACGATCAGTAGTTTGGTAGTTCGCAAGTTCTATTAGTAATAATTTAGTACAGAGAAAGTGTATATGTTTGATATATAATATGAAATAACTACAAATGATAAATATATAAAATTAAATTTTAAGTATATAAAATTTAAATATAAAAATATTTAATATTTAATATATATAAAATTTATATATAAAAATATTTAAATATATAAAAATTTAAATATATAAAAATTTTAATACATAAAATTTTAATTTCAATATATTTATAAAATTTTAATATATTTTATATTCTAAATAAATATAAATTAATTTTAAATCTTCCTCTCTCTCGCACTATCTTTAAACGATCTGTTACTAAAATCAAAATAGAAAGTTCTTTGAAACATAAATCCTATAAAGCTGTAAATAAATTGCGATGAGGAATGTATTGTTTTTCGAATGTAATAATACATTGAACCCAGGAAGAAGTGGGAATTTTTGCCAAGTGCGGAAATATCCTCCGCGCACGTCGATCCGCGGCAAGCCGTAAATAAGAGATACATCCTATATATCAGCCGGTCATGTACATAAAATATCTGTAAGCAGCGGGAGCTGGAATTTGATCGGACCATAACTCTCGCTATCAAACATTCATTCGCCATTGACTAATAGATGTGACGGTATGCCTGTCGGACCAACCAGGTAACGTTCCACTGATGTAGAACGCGCCATGTATGTACAAGATGCGATCCTAGATGCGAGGACGCGGATATATGCGCAATGATGACGATTAGGGTTGCACAAGACTCGAGACAATATTCGTAAAAATATTGTATTGATATTGAAAATTTTTGAAAAACTTAAACCTTGTCTTGGTCTTGACTAAATCTTCGCAACAAAAATCTCGTTTTGCATTCGTCTTGATTTTATTAACAATTTTTACTAAATAATTGTTTAAAAGAATCTTTAATATAATCTTTATAATAAATAATAATTTAAGATAATGTTATTTATTTATGTCATTCATTTATTTCCCAAAATATTATATTTTGTATTGTTTAATTAAATAATTGTATATGTTTATCTTATTTTTGTATTAATTGTTTCTAAATTTGTTAATATAAGTGCTTTTATTTATTTTTTTATTTATTAAATAAGATTTTTCAAATTCGTATCATGATTTTTTCTCATCTAATTTATAAATATATACATTTTAGTTTTTTTAAAAAGCAATAATCCTAACAAGACCAACAATCTTAGTCGTGATATTATCTTGATAACTAATTAAAAATTTAATATTTTAAATAAAAATGTATTCTTCTATCAATATTATAATGTCTGCTACTAGATGCAAATTATGGCAAATTATTCGCACAAATACACATGTACGTACACATGTAATAAATCTACGCAATTTCTAATGTACATATACAACATATAAAAATATATGAATTATATTAATGTTACAAGATATAATTAAAAGAATCGAATCTGTTTTAATTCAATAAAAATTTAAATTAATCACACATACATGAGTTGTATTAAAAATTTACTTATGGTATAAATTTAAATTAACTATTTTAATTATTATAATATATAGAATTATATATATATATATATATAATATATAATTATATAATATATAGGAAGAGATAAACATCGCCAGGCTGATTTAGAAAACTATTCGGTCTTAATTTTTAAATCATGTATTCTTGTGCTTAAAATATGTGCTTCTATCAATTCATATATGATATTTGGCGCATTATATGTAATCTATATACTTAGTATTATATTATTTAAAAGTTTCCTTTATTTTTAAAATGACCGAAATTAATAATTCAATGTAAAAAAATCTTATGTATGTGATTGGAGTCATTTTCTTTAATTTACACACAACAAGCTATATCGTCCTGATAAAAAAAACTATTATATTTCTTCCTTTGAAAATTGCTTTCGGATAAATAATCGAGTGAAACATGCTCGTAGTATTGTAAAATATCTGCCGGATATTGCGGCAAAGTCGATATCTCAATATGAGGCAAGCAAAGTCGATCTCATCTCTTTATCCTTTTATTGACATCCAAAGAATGCGCTATGTGCATCAGTTGAGTTAATACCCAGTCTCCAAACATAATCCCGCGCCATTTGCCATGCATTTCGTAAAGAAATAGTAACGATATCTTTCGTGAAAAAATCTTTATATTTTCTCTTCTTCTTTTTTATATATAAAAAAATCTACATTTTTCTTAAATTATTTCTTTGCAGCTGATGAATTACATGAAAAATGATTCATATAATAATTTGCCTTTTTTATTATTAAAATAATTTATACGAAATTATTAAATCGGAGAAATACATTACATGAATAAGCTATATTGTTTACGTTATGTCAATTATCTCGAAAATTGAGTATATTATGTTATGTTAAAAAAAGTCGCGTTTTTTAAAGTTCAATATTGAAGGAAAATACTTTTTTTTCCCGATAAATTAACACATTTACGCAACGATCGATGCTTTATAATGTTTTTATTACCTCGCATACCTGCGTCAATTTAGCGACGAGGTTATCGTTATATACGATAATCATTTCATTTTAACGCTACTGCCGATAGATACGATCCCCGAGAGAGGAGCTGCAATGGTCGTTTCGTGTTTCCTTTTTTATCAATCACGCTTTTACTCAATGATCGTTGTGCTATCGGTTTTCCCAACGGTGGCCGATCGGCGACACCCATTTACCTAGCCATCCGATGATATACGGAACGAGGGGGATGCTTTTTTTTATCTCACGAGTCCTTTTACGTTTCTGCAGAGATAATTTACAGCTGCATCCTTCCTCCTTACATTTTTATTCGAATCATGTGTAATCTTGTAAGAAATACAAAAAAACTTTATTAGAAATGTAAAAATTATTTTTTTCTAATAGAAAATGAACAAAAAAAAACAAATTCTTCTTTTGTATTATTTTTTCATATACTCTTAGTAATATAATAAAAAAATTTAACGTTCTTATATTTTTAATTTATCTTTTTTTGAAAATAGTTTTAATGAATTTTAATTAATAAATTTTTGCAGCAAATTATATTAAACATGGTATGCTTCAGATAATTTTTAGTTAAATGTATAATAAAAAGTTTTATTTAAATTTTTATTTATTAAAAATTATCCTAATTACGTTTCATGTTATTTTAATCGTAAAAAATTTATTAATTTATTAAAATTATTTTTAAATCAAAGTAAATTAAACATATAAAAATTTTAGTTCTTTTTTACATTAAAATAATAATTAAAATACATTTTTAAAAATTATAAACTGTGTTTTTGTATTTATAGTAAAGATAATTTATTTATGTTCAATTTTGATTTGTTTTTGAAAAGTTTATCTAGTTAAAAATAGTAATTATATAATTATATAGCCAATTGAAATGTGATCTATATTAAAAATGGTAGTTAGTTCAAATCTATCATTTAAAAAATCAAAAGTAATGAAAAATCATTTTGCAGTAATCAATATATAAAGATATTAAATATTTAAAAAACAAAATTTTGAAAAAAGCAAGATTTATTATTTGTTTTCATAAAGAAAGTATTTTAGGAAAGAAATTTTTTTTCTATTTGTATCTCTAAATCTTGTATTTTAAATTTTTATTTAATTTTAATCTTTGATTAAAACATGAGTATACGTATAATTCAAATATTAATTTTGAAAAGCAAAGAGAAAATTTCCGAGAAAATTAAATTTGTAATTTAACATTTTGTCGAATGACAAATAAGTTCCGAACATTGCATATTCATGTAAACAGAATTACACTTATCAGGATTAAATTAATAGATGTTAAATATTTTTAAAAATAGAATATTTTATCTTGTCTCAATCTTCCTGATAGAATTCTTTTATTTAAGAGATCCTTATGATTTCTTTCGATATATATATGTAATTTCTATTTCTTGCATTCTGTTCACAATCACAATATTAAATATATTTATCAAATTTATATATTCACAAATTTATTATATTTATTAAAAATAAAGTTGGATGAAACTTATCTATTTTAAATCTAAATTATAATTTTAAAAAAACTATAATTTTGAAGTTACTTCTGGCTTAGAAAATTGACAAATTCCTTTTATCGAACAAAAAAATTAACTCTTAAAACACTCGTGTGTACTCGAGTTAACAAATTGCTCGTATCGAGAGGAACGAAATAATGTCAAACGGAATGTCAGAGAAATAGTTCATTAAAAAAAAGAGGTGAAAAAAAGAGAGGAAAAATTGGTTATCTGCGCATCCGTGACTGAAACAAAACTTTCCAACAACGCGTGGAAAATTCTTGTGCTACCCCCGTTACATACCCCCTATGCGTTCTCTCCCATGCGAAAGGTTGATGAGCAAAACGAAAAGAAAAAAACGTCGAGAGCGCGAAAAGGGAAGAGAGAGAGAGAGAGACAGAGAGAGAGAGAGAGGGGAGAGGGAGGAAGAGAGAGAGAGAGAAAGAGAGGAGAGAAAACAATAGAGGGAAAAGCGACGCATTTTATTTCGAATTCCTACGGCCACTAAACAAGTTCGCGGGGGCACCGTCAACCGTCAAAAAATTTATTGGTCGTCTCCACGCGCTTATCGGTGACGTTTATCGCGCCGCAATATTTTCCTCCCGAAACACATCTCTCGCACGCCCCCTTCGCCCCCTTCCACCCTCTTTTGTGTCGGTCGTCGACGCCGCTCTTTCTGCGCGAGCGCACGTCTGCCTTCGATGCCGCGAGTCCGTTTCTCTTCCTCTTTTTCTCTTCCTTTTTTTTCTTTTTATTTTTTTAAATTTTCAGTAACCGCGTCGGAGCCCTCTCGACCTGTCGGCGCCGAAATTGTCGAGGATCGATCGATCGTTCCGGTACCCGTCCCACGAGTGTTTCCGCGCGAAATCCAGTTTAAATACAGTACGGTCACATTTTCGATCGCATGCGAATGTAACGCGAATTGAAACATGATTCTTTCGACCATGGCATATCCGGGGAGCAAAAAAAAAAGGGCGACACTGATGGAACGAAATTGTCCTTCACGTGTATTACATTATATGCATGCTCGAATGATTGCTTTCGTGTTTCGCCGTTTTTTCGAGGTGTACGAGGCTATATAAGTAATTGTAGAAGCATGATAAGATTTCTTTATATATACAAGGCGAGATATATATACGGTATCTGTATGATTATCTTGAAAATTAGATTCGTGACGATAAAATCATAATCGATATGGAATCATTCTGATTACCGAAACATGTCGCCTAACCAGAGAGATAACTCTTAATCCTTCAATTTTCGACGTGTGTGACCTAGCGATCCTTTAATTTAAACTTACATAGATATTGATAGATTTTCATAACCTGTGTAAGTTTATAAGACCTGTACGAAATTGATAATTAAAGATCTGATGGGTCCGCGTATCTCCGAGATGTACGCAAAATCAATTTCGTTCTTCCCACTAGATTAGCGAAATATACATATCTTATATTTAGTTTTATGTATCAACTAGTTTAATTTCAAAATGCAGAGAAAAAAGTTACTCTGTTATTATTTCTGCGTTTCTCTTTAATTAAGAAATAACGCAAGAATTAGCGTTCGTTTCATCTCGAACTTAGATCCTCGTTTAAATGAGATAAGTGCGTTCGTATGTATTTCGATTAAAAGTTTGCTGTACAATTTTCAGCCTCACCGGTTGGTTACGCCGTTCGAAACACGATTCTTTTGGTTACGGAAAACGAACCCCAACGGTATCGAATAACGCAAAACTAGGAAAATTCGATTTTCTGTATTTTGTCGGGTTACACGATGGATTAGTTTTCAAGTTTTACTCGAGATACTTTTGTGAGATGAACTTATTACGATACACGCACACATATACACGCATAGATATTTGAAGATTAAAATTTTAAGATTGAAATTCTTTAGATATTTCATACGTAGAAAAAAAATATAAAACACATATAATAATGTATCAGTAATTAATAAAAATATTCGTGCAAAATTGTTTTTAATTCGCATTAAAGAAAATTGACTATAAAATATCAATGTTCTTTGATTTGGAAAGATTGACACGGATAATTATCTTGAAACTGCCCGATCATGTTGGAAAGTGATTTCGTTTATTCGCACGAAATAATAGGACGTAATGTCACGAGCAGAAATCGACGGTGACGTAGCGTCATGTGTTCGCTAAAGCGTGCGCGACAATGGCAAATTCAAGCCAGACCGCACGATCGTAGGTGTTAAAATAAAACACAACGTGTGCCCGCGCTAAGAGTTACATGGAAAAACAAGGAAAAACGGAAAAAAGAATGAACCGTGCAGTGGATTCTTCATCGCGACACTGGCAGATCGTGCATCGCGAGCCGCATCTGGCATTTTCCGCGTTGCGGTGTAGAAAAAAAATCACGTGAGCTCCGGAATAGACTCGCGAAACACGTGAGATATTTTTATGAAATGACAATTTTGCGAAGGAGCAACGTGGGAGATGAACTATGGTCGCAAATACGAGAAAGAGGAACTTTTCGTATTTGACTTCGATAAATTAATGTCAGCGAGTGTCTGTGTGCACCATATATCTTTAGCACGTATCGCGTTCTCCATCCAAATTTAAGAAAATTAATTAAATGAATTGAAAGTAATAGCATGACACAATATCATTGAGTTTAATTGTTGAATTGTTCTTTGGAGTATAAATTTTATTGTCATGTATTGTGAAACATATCTTAAATTTTAATATTAAGATTAAAATAAAATTTACTTGAAATTGATTATCAATTATTTTACAAATAATTTAAATTTATGATTTTCTCATTTCCAAATGATATGATTTGACGATAATAGAAATAACCAGAAATTTTTTATGACTTGATGAATTAATTATCAGTGAGTGTCTGCATCATATTTAGCATGTGTTATTCTTTATCTAGATTTAAAAAATTAATGTAACTAATTAAAAATAATAACATAAAAATATGTATGTGTGTGTTTGAGTTTAATTATTCTTTGGGGTATAAGTTTAATTGCGTCATATATTAGATAATATAACTTAAATTTTAAGATTAAAATTATTAAACAATCTGATACTTGAAAATTTAAATAAAATAAAATTTACTTGCTACCCACTAAAAAATAATTATCAATTACTGAAGATTGTAAAAGCAAATTCGATACAATTCTTGAATATATTTCCAAATTATACAATCTGATGGTAATATAAATAAAGCAAGAAACTTTTACTCACGCTTAATACACGAGATTGCGACAGAAAGGCGCGATTGTAATTCAAGTAATCGCACTCGCGCCATTAAACATATCGAACTGTGAGATTTTCATGGGTACGTTATCACGAGGAAAATGATCCGGAAAGATCAAAACTGTTAAACGGTAATTATATGGAGAATAAAAGCTCTATAGCGCATAAATGCGAACAAACATTACGATGACGTTTGATTAAACGGGCCAAACTTCCAATGATCAATGGGATGCTCACGGCAATCGAATCATCCTCAATCCGTTTGCAAACAGAATTGTTTATTTCGACGCGTTATTTGTATTGTTCGCTTTATATGTTTTCGCCGTAATGAGCTCGCGGAGTTTCCTACGTGGATAATTATAAAGCGGAGAATAACGATTTATTCGCGCTTAAATGTTTGTGATAATTGAAGAATGTTTCATTTCGCATGCATTTTATGCCGCTACAAACTACTTTATCTTTATTTTTGCTCTCCTATATTTCTATCGTTTTATACGTTCTGTTATTTTTATTCTATTTTATTCTATTTATATAGGAAATAGCCTTTTATGTGTAATTATTAATATATGGAGGAGTGTTGAAAGAACTTCCTTGTCACGCTATCCGATCCTCCCTAGTCCAAATGTTTACGCGCCGAGTAATAGAAGAAGAGAACGGAGTTTCCTACCCTCTTGATGGCAGGAAACAGGACGGGAGAAGCACGAAGAGGTGCAACGTGGCACACAAACAGAATAGCAGAACGACATCAAATTGTATTCCCGGAGAATAGCGCACCGAATAGGGAGCGAAATTTAAAGAGGAGGATAAAATGGGTGAAAATGAGAGAGAGAGAAAAGAGAGGGTGAAAAAAGGTTACGGGCCAGTGAGGGATTTCTTTCGGAGCGCAAACGTAAGATACGTATAATAGGAAGTCTGATAACTTTCTCGCATACACCAAAAAAAAGATATCCCACTTGGATTATCCGTTTGAGTTGAGTACCGCGGTCCGCGAGATTTAATATTATATTATTTTCGTCTCGTCGCCTCGACGGAGCTTCTCTCGTCGAAGGAACTGGACGAGGGAAGAGGCAGATGTAGGGCTTCGACCTAAAGTCGACAACAGTACCTAACAGCTGACGCCATCAACTTTGAGTGCAGCGTCCTGCTTTCCCACTCTTTCCCTTTCCTCTCTCTTTTCCACTCTTCTCTTCCACCTTTACTTCCTTTTCCTACTCCCTTGTCCGGTCTTCTCGCACGAGTACCTTCGCCGCGCTCAGCTGGTACTTGAATACAGAGCTTCCGCACTTCAATCCATCTGTCTGCTCTTGTTAAAAATCGGCCGACGTATCGAACGTACAGCGTGGCTCTTCGAACGGCTGAGGATATTACGCTCGGGGATTAAAACAGCCACGCAGTGGTCGTTGCGAATAAATTCGGTTTCGGAATCGTGTCGTTTAATTCTGTGCCGATCGAATACCCGATGGAATATCTCCTATCGAAAACGATGGTTTTTTTACGAAGAATAAAAATACATATATCGAGAGCTTGTTCTTTTTTTATTTAAAAGCTGCGACACAGTTAATAAAGATATATTATTTCCAAATGCATTATTCAGTAGAAAAGTTCTGTCATATATATATATATATATATATATATATATATATATATATATATATATATATATATATATATTTTTTTTTTTTTTTTTTTTTTTTCAAAATTGTCCCGTGTGTCTTTCTTTCTCAGTTGTTTACAGGAATACTTGGAGAATTACAGTCAGTGTTTTACGTAAATTAATAATTAATTTGCCATATTATGTGTCTCGGGAGTGATTTGTTAAATAGCAATTATGCGAACATGCTAGCTGTTAATGGAAAAATTCAATATTTAACAAAACACTGATGCCAATGAGCGAGTTAATTGCGCACGATTGCCAGATAATTTCAATGAAGGAAATGCGTTTCTCATTTCTGTAGTAAATTACATATCCGTGCGATGATGAAATAATTTATCTGCCTATTCATTTAAATCATGTATACACCATATATGTGCGCATGCACTGTTTATTAAAATGCTATTAAAATAAACGTATTTAATTTGAATAAAAAAACAATATATTTAAATATTCTTAGAGTCTAGATGTACTCGAATATGAAGTATTTTTATTTTTATGTATTGAAACAATTGTGCGCAAAATTCATAAAATGCAAAGTTAATTAATTCTATAAGATTACTTTTAATCACTCATATAAATACACATATCTGTACTATCGAAAAAAAATAAAAATGCAAGTTAGTGTTACTTAGCTAAAATTTATCGAATGCATAATGAAACTTTATAAACAATGAATTGTTAATATTTACACATCATCGGATTTACATAACATTAAACTGTTTAACTAGTGAATGTAATTCACGATCTTCTCTTTTTGGCAAAATTAAACGTATCTTTCTTTGATATTATAGCAAAATACAAAACCAACACATTTAAATCAATCTTAAGATATATCAGCAGATATTTTTGAATAGAAGGGTGAGGTCTCTTTCGGTTGAGGGCCCGGAGTGTAAGTTTCATTAGCTTTTACATGGAGATTCGCCCCTGCGTAAAATAAGCTCCGTGAACCCGTGTAATACGGTCCAACCGCAAATGACAAAACTTTACATGTAATCGAGCATATGGTGGATGGTCCGAGGGTGCGCGATAGGGCGCACAACCCTTCTCTCTGGTTTTCTCCTACTCGCACAAAGGTCCTCGGTAAGTCTGATTTAAGCGTCAGGTATAAGGGTCGTAAAGACGATACGATATTCCGCACTCGCGGAAGAGAGAGGAACAACTTTATTACTCTAGAAATATGGAGCAAATCATGCTCGCACAGTAGTTCTATTCTTCTATTCTTGCGCCCTCAGACCGCCCCTTTGATGGAGATCGATCCTTGACCTTAATGCGATTTTCAATAATAATAATTTTACTGAAAAACTTAGATAATCCATCACTATTAAATATTGTACGTCTTGAAATAAAGCGGATAAAATTCTGAAAAGATAACTTATTTAAATAAAGTAGTGTGAAAATTTAAATACTTGGACGTTCTCCACTAAAAGGAATTAAATACTTCACAAAATGTGTGGAAAATGTGAGAATAAATGTAGAAATACACTCATATATCTAAAATAATATACAGAATGTTTCACATAAAATGTTACATAAAATATATTATGTTTTTTCCGAAACTTGACATCGTACAAAAAAATATTTCAGAAAAATATATAAATTTGCAACCAGCAACTACATATTTTTTTTTCTTAAACAACTATGTGATTTCGTTACAACTCAATTGATTCTTTTCATTATTTTATTATAAAAAGGTAAAATTATCAAATAATGAATATTTTACTAGATATTTCATAATTTATGTGTAAAAATATGTTAAATTAAACTGTATAAAATATCTCATAAACTATTCAACTTTTGACCATCTTACTTTCATAACTTTTTATGTCGAATATGCAAGAAATTAATTTATGTAAAAAATTAGGATGATAATATTTAAAAAACTAAATTAATCTTGAGAAATGATCTTAAAATACCAAATTATCAATTTCTTTCTCGATCCAAATTTTGTAAATTCAGTCTAAAACGTTTTTTACTTAAAACATTTTTTACGATGTCAAGTTTCGGAAAAAACATCGCGACATCGTGAAAATAAATATGGACCGTCTTTAACGAATTGTTTCATGAGATAGCGCGATAGAGATATAAAAAGATTGTTTTTTTAACTAAAAAACAATTGTTGAAAAAAAAAAACATGTTTTTTTTCATTGAGAAAAAGAAAAAAATGGTTTTTTTCATTATTTTTTCAATATAATATTATTTTTCTTCACATTTCTTTTTTGTTAATATAATAAAAAGGATTCTACATTTTTTATATTTTAATTTATCTTTTGTCAAAAATAATTTTAATAAATTAATGAGACTTGCGAAACTTTTTGCATCAAATACAACATAATTTGAATATTTTTTAATTAGGTGTATAACAAAAATTTTTATTATAAATTTAATTAAAAATTATTTAATGAAAAATTATATCGTATTTAGTATCATTTTAATAGCAAAAATCCCATTAACTTATTAAAATTTTTTTCGAAAAAGAGAAATAAATTAAAAATATAAAATTTTAATTTGTTTATTATATTAAAATAACTAAAGTACACATTTTTAAAGATTATAAACTGTGTTTTTACATTTATATAAACACAATTATACTATAAAAACAATTTATTCAAGTTTTATTTTTATTTATTTTTGGAAAATTTATTTAATTAACAATAGTAATTATGTAACTACACAGCTAATTGGAATTTAAAACAGTAATGATTAATTCATCTAGAAAATGAAAAATAATGAAAAATCAACTTGCATAGTCAAAATATAAACATATTTGAAAAAAAAAGAAAAATGAAAAAAGAGAGCTTTGTTGTTATGCTCTCACATAAAAGAGACTATATTTTATAATAAAAGGTTTTGTTTTTTTTTCTATTTGCATCTCTCTTGACAAAGGATGGATCAGATATTTTTATTTGCCTCCGACGTAGAGAACGAAAATTGTAAACGCGATTCGCGTGATAATATGACAATTGGCGTATCTTCCTCGCGCGAGAAAAGAAATGCCGCGCATACCGCGCTGCGAGAGATTCACGTGAGATTTTTTTCGCGAGAGATTGCGGTCCTCGCTACTTATTCATTGTATGCGCTTCTCTTGATAATCCGAGTAAATGAACATCTGCGTGCGAGCGTCACCGAGCTGTCCCGACGACGCAGCAGCAGAGACTATAAATATGCATGGCATTAACGGAATGGTAATGAATTCGGTAAACTCTCCTATCTCGGTCTCCACCGTCTCTCCGCGAGAGAACATTGATTTTTCTTCTCTTTTCTTTATTAAGCACGAGAGGCGGACTAGAATGCATTAATTAAGCGAGCCTCCACTTCGCATCAAATTGATCGACGCGGTAAACAACATCGCGCTTCCTTTTTCTTCTCCTTTTTTTTTCTTATTCCCTCCCCGTCGTGATTATCCGCAATCGCGGGGGAGGAGGATTTCAATGAGATTGCACTCTTTGACGCGAAATGAGATGAAAGGACAGGTTTTATATACGCGTAAACGTAAATACGATTCTTGACTCGGCTTACATCGTATCGCCGGAAATCGTATCTCAACTTAACGGAGAGTCACGGAAGCGAACTCAAATAACGTAGCTTCTTCGACGAGGGCGGAAATTTCTGCCGGTATCGCGTTTCGCACAAATTGACTAACGGAAGACACGTAATCGATGGATATAATCATGCGCGTATCATCTCTGACGTGTGGTAATTCCGTTCATTGCATCGCTCGATCGTCGATAAAACCTAAAAACCGACCGGTATGCAATTTCAGCTGACGTACAACTCCAATGCAATGAAATTTCCCATATCAAGCGCGCGAGGGAATGAAGCTCCCGTTGCCGCGTCTCCCACGGCACATATTAAATTTGTTTCCCCGGGATATAAGCTGAGAAGAAGGAGGAGAAAAGTTACTTTCCTCCCCTTGGAAGTGAGGAAACGCGGCACGTGCAAGAGGGAGAGTGGACCCGGCGTAATAAATAAATAGGGGTCGATGGCGTTGTAAACGTCCGTCGTAAAGTGATTTAGCCACTTCATTGGCTCATAGAGAGTTAAGTGCAGACGCGGACTACATAAATGTGCGAGATTCATTCTCCTCCGCCACTTCCTCCTCCTCGTTTACCAACCCTATCTCTCTCTTTCCCCTTCTTTTTATCCGCGTATTTTCGCTCTCGCTCCCCCTCGTGTCGTCCCCCGCGCATCCCCCCCTCTATCACGGGACACACGTGTAAATCTCACGTCCTCCCACGACCGTCCCTCGGACGCTCCACTTTCCTGCACGGATCCCTCGGGGGCGTAAAACGCGTCTTTATTTTTACGTCAGATTTAACCGCGGTTTCACGCGGATCTTGGAAACGATCTCGCCACCGGAGCGGCCAGTGTGTCAATAACGTTGGTTTCGTAGTCGAAGCGACATCGCATCGTTCACCGTACATTCGCTGCAATTTAACCCATTAGAGTCTGGCGCGTATATCAGTCGAGAGACAATCTGTTTGCATTTGTCTGGGAAGTTCTACCCCAAAAAGCACGCCAAGTAAATTCTTCACGTGGCTGTGAATCACAGTTTACGTTATTTATTCTGACGTATCTCTGACAATCTTTTCAAATCCTTATTGTTAGATAAGAAATGGGAGAAGATTATTTTAAGCAATTGATCGATTATTACTTTTTTTACGAAACAAATTTTAATTTATCAAATTTCCGTCCAATTTCGATAGTATTTATTTATTTTGATACGTTTATATCTCTGACAATCTTTTAAAATCGTTATTTTATAAATAATAGAGAGGAGAAAATTATTTTAAGCAATTGTATATGTAAGTAAAATGGGGGGGGCTACTTTACGAGCTATGTCAGGAACACAAGATGTGACCGGTTATCATTTCGGGTTACTAATTTTGTCTCGAAAAAAATTTAGAATCGTTTGTCAGTAACAATTTTTGCAATGCTTATTTTTATAAAAGATTTGTAAACAAAATTTTAATTTATCAAATTTAATCCGTCCAATTTCGACAGTATTTATTTATTTTGGTATGTTTATATCTCTGACAATCTTTTAAAATCGAACAATCTATAACAATCTTAACAATCTTTTATTTTATGGATGAGACAGGAGAAAATTATTTTAAACTATTATATCTATAAATGAAATGAAGCTATTTTATGAGTTATTTCAAGAATACAGAATGATGTGATCACTTTTATTACTTTTCTTTCGAAAGAAATTTAGAATCACTTGTCAGTGATAATTTTTGCAATATTTATTTTTGTGAAAAATTTGTAAGAGATTTTTAGCCTGTCAAATTTAATCCGTATATTCTAAATAACAGTTATTTATTTTAACTTATTTCTGACAATATTTTAAAATTTTTATTATACATAAAAGACAGAAAAAAATTATTTTAAGCAATTGTATGCAAGTAAAATAAAGCATTTATACGAGATATTTCAGAAACACAGGATAGTCTGACCAATTACTGCCATTACTACTTTTTCTTTGAAACAAATTTGGAATCGTTTGTCAGTGATAATTTTTGCAATGTTTATTTTTATAAAAAAAAAAACATAAAAGATTTTTAATCCATCAAGTCTCAACGTGACAGTTAAATCTTCATTGATATAAAGTTTAAGAGAATTACTAGAATTAATAAGAAAGGATATTTCCTTGCCATTTAGCGTCATGTAGCGGGAATACCTCAGACGGGAATTTTTAAACGAACTCACAAACGATGGCTCGTCCATCGAAGTTGCTCTCGCCAGGGGCTTTCAGACACAGTTTTCTTTAGCTTGCTTGAATCGCGGCGAAGGCACAACTGCGCCGTGTGTTTGATAAAAGGCGCAACGCGATTTTCAAAGGTCTCCCATCTGCCGTGTCGTCTAGATAGACCGTGGAATTGGTGCGCGCGCGCGATTCTTTACTATCTCTACGGTTTGCTCTCCACTGTGTCGTCGCGGGCCATTTTTCTTACTCTTGTCACTCTTATCCCCCTCACCCTTCTCGCGACTTTTACCTTTCTTCTCGTCGCCTCGTTCTAAGTAAGAGACGCTCTTTCTGCTTTCCTCGGAAACAGGCTTTTCGCTCTCCGCGGATTTAATACAACGTTATGGACGGTATCGGGTTCTCTATTAAGCCGCAATTTCATTTTGCATAAATCGCGAGTCATAAATATTCATTTATTTGCTGCGAAAATGGTACTCGAAAAATTCGCACGGCCGAGAGAGCCCGAACAAACTGGTGAATTTCACGATTGGCCTGTCGACGTGTTTTTGGTCGAGAGAGAACGAGTTTTCATAAGAGGAACGAATTACTCTCGAGGGATGAGAAAGCGGCATACGATAGAGCCTGATGGCCGAGTTTGAAAGCAAGTACATGTCAGATGTTGGAACTTGGACAGAAAGAAAGATGAGAATTGTATGATATTTATGGTGATATGAAAAAAAAGTCTGCAAGGATGTAGGACACACTTCTCGCTCCGCAAGATTAGATACATATCTGTAACGTATTGATTTTTTTTTCTTTTTTTACGCACACGATTTCTCATACACGATAGAATTCGCGAAAACCGCTAAATCACTCGCCGACTTAATCACATTTTCTTAACAAGGGCTTAGATATAATTCTATCTAACCCGCGAGATTCAGAATCCGGGCATTTAATTCCGGTCCCCGGGTCGGTTCTTCCGGTCGATTGCGGTGCAAAACCCTGAAAAAATCGTCAGATAAGAAACCGTTCCTAGGGAACGACGGTTATCACCGACGAATCTTGGTCGACGGAACAACTTTCACGGTGTTCGGTCCGAATAACGATGTTCCAATCTGATCGCGGGGAAGGACCGGCGATTACATCCCCCCTATCACGGCCAATCTTAGTTGAATTTAATTCGCCGTACTCCGTATTTTTTCGTTTAAGCAAGGTGCACTTTTGTTTCGCTGTAAAGCAGGATGAGGTCCGATCAGAATGAAATCGCGATGTGGGGGGGAAATAAATGTACGATATTATATATATCGAATCATTGTCGTTTTCTCTCCCTCTCTATCTTTCTCTCTCTCTCTCTCTCTCTCTGATGTCTCTGTGTCTCCCGCTCGTTTCGTAACTACTTCATCTCTCATTTCCTCATCAGGATTTCAGCGTAGTTAAGCAATTTTAGGATGTAATTGGAGTTCAATAGTTTGGATTCATTAGCGCTGAAGCGGCATTATCTCAAGATCTAATTCGTGATACTTCGGGTCGAGAGGCAGCCTATTACTTTCGAGGACTTTCAAAGAATTCTCCTCTTTGCTCGCGTCCCTACTGACGTCGCTCTCCGACATCTCCAAGAGCTTTACTATACATACGTGTGTCGTAGCTAAAGAATCTTTATTACATTAAGTCATCAGAGAATTTCGCTACCATCATATACTCTCTTTTTCTCTTTCCTCTCCGAGTTTCTTAAAAAGATGTAATTTATTATGAATATCTACTCGATGTGATTCTAAAAAAAGATTCTGAAAAAGAGGAGACATCGGTCTTAATATCATTAAATTAGTGCACAATATTTCATGTCAGATAAAATTAAATTGTTCGGTATTAATTTCTCTCGTCTATAAATAAAAGACTATCCAGCTATTTTTTTAAAAGCTCAAGTCAGTGACGTTGCTAAAAATAAAACTTGGAAAGGATTTTTTTTTGTACATAACACGTACTTAACGCACAATTGCATCATGTTAGAAACGTATTATTAATTTGGCCTGTTTTGTATATCTCGCAATTTGCATTACTGTAATCATTCCACCGGTGTTTCCAGCACGGTACAAAGCAGAGGTAAGAACGTCGTGTTAATCGGCGTGTAACGTCGCATAATGCGTACGCTCAAACGGAGGTAAAATTGCAAATCAAACGTAAAACGGGGCTTCATCCAATTACAACTTCCTACAAAGGGCGTTTACGTAAAATAATCGCATTAACGTTCAACAGACCGGACTAATTACCTTTTCCTCTAAGCAAGAGGAACACATAATTCTCCCGGAAACGACAGCGGCCAGATTGGAAACTCCTTGCGCCCGCTCACAGAAACGATTCAGCACGTCTCGCGGTACCCGCCAACGCAAGCGGAATGGATTAGTTTTGCAAATACACAAATACACGCGCATGTCTCGCGGTCGTTACGCCTAATTTAGCCAACACTTCTGTCTGCCGCTGGCAGAACGAAAGTCAATTGCCTGAAAGTCAACTGAGAATCAGAGTAATTTCGGAGGAAGTTTGCGGGATTCAGACCAACTTGCCCGACGACAAGATGTGGAAAATAATTGATATCGCGCTTCTTACGATATTGATGATGATGATAATATGCGTGTGTTGTATACATATTGATATTTAAAAAAAAATTATTTAAAATAAAATTTTAAGCGAATGGTCCATCGAGACTTTTCTCGTTATTAATTAATATTTGACACATGTTATTCTTCGTCAATCAATATGGAGGTATGGAAATTGGAGCTATCAATATCGTAATTGAAGTGCATTTCTGTTTAAAATATGGATAATTTTTTTAAAACGTTTTATATAACGACAGAGAATATATGTATTTTTGCTTTACGACGTAACGATTGAGTGCGTCCCGCCGAAATAATTAATTCTCAATCTGAACAGAAAAAAAATAAGTGTCAAATCAAAACTTATATACTTAAACTAACGCGTTCATTGTTTCGTATACACACAACAATTTATAATCTTCTTAGAAGAATTTAATAATTTTAAATTTCAACAATATTATAGTCTTATTCTAATATTGTAATTGTCACTTCAAGAATATATAATTATTTAATTCTACTTTAAGAAAATTATAATCTTTGATTTAAAAATGTTATTTTCTATCTAACATTATTTTTTTTTCATTCAAGAAAATTAAATCTTAAATCATAAGAATATATTTTTCTTGATTGAACTAAAATGGCTTCATTTAATTAAGCAATTATTCAAGCAATTATATTTTTCTTTAATTAACGCAATATAATCTTATTTCAAGATTTCCGTGTTAAAACTAAATATATTTTTAAAACAAGAACGTCCTTTTTTTCTGTGTGCGTTCGAGTATTACAAGAGATCTCGCCACGAATGCTTCAGGGTGGAGTACATCGGCATTAAGTCTAACTTCCATTATAATCCATATCCAATCACTTGGAATCGATTATCGGGGCGGCAGGAAATGGCCCGCGCCTTGTTTCGTGCCGACCCTTCTATTGCTCCGCCGAAAATAAATTGCGTTTTGTATTCCTGTTTCGCATACACTCTTAAGATATTACATCGAGAAAGAGCAGCGCGATGGGTAAATACATTTTTCTGTATTAAATATGTGTTGGCAAAGCCAACCACGCTTTTAGATCAGAAAACGCAGATATCAAAGAATAAATGTACCGGATGAAAAATGACTCAACTGATAATGTTAATAAATGTTAGCATACGACTGGAAGGAGAAGATCTTTCATGAATAATTCGAAAACGTAGAATATATTTTTATATATAAATTTTAATATATTTTTATAACAATACAGTTATTTTAATTTTATGATATAATGTTTTAATTATATATATTTTTTATATAAATATAAAATATATTTCATGTCTTGACAGACATGAATAAAAAAAAAATATATTAAAAATGATTAAAAATCTGCTGAAATGAGACAAATCTAAGCATTTAATTTACGATGCCAAAAATTGTTTAAATTTTTTGCGGGCAATTTCGGACGACTGTCGAGTTTCTCGGTTACAGTCCCTCGAACACAAGTGTAAGCTGTTCTTCGCGTGGATCGGGACGCGAAATTTTCACCGGATAACTGTCAATGCTCGGCGAGCAATCGTTTCGAGACGTCGACACGTAGCCGGAAAGACTACATTCCGGGTACAGATCGGAGATGCTGGACGCGTTCGTTTTTGCGACGAGAGCGCGCGCGTGAGCCGGTTAAACCAGAGGCTCGTTTCCAGATCCTGATCCTAATCGGGCCAACCCACTGCCGAGCCTGACTAGCTCTGGGCGTAACCACTGGATGGAATCGGAGATCCCTTCCGTAGCGGCGACTGCGACAGTTCTCCTCTTTTTTTTTTATCGTTCTCGTTCGAGATGCGAATCGACGAGTTTGAATGAGGATGTGAGCTTGCTTTTACGGAGATCATTTTTTCCTCCTTTTCTCGGTTCGACGTTTAATTGATAGTTTCTATGTGAAATTTGTATGAGAAACTTCAAGAGTAAAACAAAGATATTGTAAACATTTTTGATTCGTAATGTTTATACATGTTCTATTTTAATTAAAGAGAAAGAAAAGACACTCTGTTGCTGAGAAATTCGCGTATTTAAAGTATATATAATCATTCTCGTTCGGAGACGATGGACGAGAAGCGTGTTGCTGGATCTTTGAGACGAACTCTTTGCCGGAAATTACGAGAGATGAAATTATTTTTCCACATCAAGAGGATACGATACACATACACACGCGTGTCATCCGGATAAAATGCGGTACTGGTTATTTTCCATCTGGAATGAAAACATTTGCTTCTGCACTCAACTTACGGAGGATCGCCTTACAGTGGGAAATTCGAACTCTGCTCTCTATATCGGATTGACTCGCGGAAAGGGCGGGGGAGAAATGGCAGGGGGTGGCATCCGGTTACACGTCAGACAAGTGATGGATCGGGAATAAATGGGGAATATTGACTGGAAATATTAGAGATATTAAAAAGGAGCCGCACGTATCTCTCTCGTATATCGAGAGATTGAAATCTGACACTCTCATATTATCCGAATTGAACAAAGGGCACGTTCGACGGGGATATGGAATATTCGCGTGATACCCTTGCTCCTCGGCACGAGCCGTCTCGGGGAAAAAAAAACGCAAGCCAGAATTCACGTACGTCAGAGATATATCCCGAAAATCTAATAAAAAGAATCTGATAGAATTAAATAAAAAAGAAAAAAAAACAATCGGTGCGATATATCACACACACAAATCACGTTTTTCATAAATATCAGTCTCTTGTTCGAAAATTATCTTTTCCCATTCCGATTTATAATTGCATATCAAAAATGATTCACTTCTTAATCTATAATTTAAATTTTTATTTTTAATGATACGATACAATTTTTTCCATGAATATATTATACACAATTTTTATTGTGTAAATATTTATAAATTTTTATAATTTATAATTTTTCATTCTAAATTAATTTTATAATTTTTAATTCTAAGTTAATGTTTGTAAATATATGTAATTAGAAATATTTAATTTTTATTTTTAAAATTCTTTAAAAATATTTAATATTTAATTTTTAAAAATTCTTTAAAAATATTTAATATTTAATCTTTAAAAATTCTTGAAAGAAACTCTTTTAAACTGAATCAATGAAAATATATTACTGATTAAAGCAGCGACAAAATTTCGTTGGAGATCAGTGGTTATTTCACTAATTTTCAGTAGAAATACTCACGCTTTGATCCTCCATCTTGCTAGTAAGATTGGTAGTAAGATTTCATTGGTAGTAAGACTTCGGAAAAATCACTATCACTAATTGATTTATCTCAATCAGTGCTATACTTATATAACTCATAATACTGCTTATTGTAATGATATATTAAATCCACTTAAGAGAATAAATTCTATCTAAATTCTGAAAAAGGCAAGACTCGAGGAAAAATATTCACGTTCGTTTATGATTATAAGGAACTATAGACATATGTAGAAGTTAATAAATATAATTGTTTTATAGTTTTTCTTTGCGTGTAGAATTTTCTTATAGAATTTTTTCATGTTTTGGAGACATACGTCTATAGTTAAGGGAACATGTCTTTAACTGAGCGGATCGGTCTCTACCTTAAACCGCTTTCCATGACAAGGGCAAGCTTTTGCCGCGATACTGTCGTACGAATGCGATGCAATCTCGCGAAAGACAGTAAAGGTAGCCTAACTGTGATTAGGATAAGAAAGCGAGAAGAAAATGCGCGCCGTTTCATCCTTCTTTCTTCTCCATCTCTCTCTCTTTCATTCTTTCTCTCTCTCTCTCCCTCTCTCTCCTTTTTTTTTAAGGAACCATACACGATGGGGCTTAATTTCAGCTGGATTTCTGAGACGGCTCGCTTCCTCCTTTTTTTATGACCGGTACTAAAGCCTCGTACAAAGAGACAGGGAGGCGGGCGGGGAGAGCGCGGAAAATGCGGGAAAACATCCAGCCCGGGCGAGATTGCCTCTTTCCTAATTTATAACTAGGCGAGGCCTCGCCTTAACAATTTACGCTGTATCCGTACTTCGTGCCAACCATCACCCTTCTCGCCCATCCCCCAGATTCCGAAACGGTTACGGACCTATAGAACGTCCGAGGCAGTTACGACGTCGCGACACGAGATTGCCGGAGGGAGGACGCCGTTTCTTCTATCGGTCGCCGTTGCTCTCCTCCGTCCTGTTCTCTGTTTTCCGAAGACTTACGACTCCTCGTTGACAGAACTCTCGATTCTGATTGACTCATCCAAAATAATCTTGACAACAAAATTTAAGATACGTAAAAAGAGCGAGTCTCTCTGGTGACATGAGCATTGCATGCGTTATTTTTGCAGAAGAATGAAGAGCTCAGCATTAAATTTGTATGAAGGTTATCTTCTGATGATCTTGAGAACTACGACTTGACAGCCTATGTCTTTCTTCTTTGTAGTGACTATTAAATGATTAGTCTAATCTTCGATAACGAGTGTGTTACAGGATGCATTTCGAGTTTTCTCCTGAAAAAGTCGGCAATGTCAATGCAAATCCGCGAAGTATCTTGCCTATCTGAATTGCAAATCTCATTTTCTTAATGGTACTGAAATGTAAAACACGTCTTTCAACCTTGAAGAAACTTTCAAACATTCGCTTCTTACATATAGATGCGATTTGAGGAACCGGGCAATATTAAATTATTATCTGTGGAACAAAGTAATATTTATCGCTGCCTCGAGAGATATTTATTTTATCTGTTTTTTTTTCTTATACTAATTATCGATGTGATTTCAATAAATATTGATTATCATTAATGTATAAAAATATTTATATGTCAAATTGCAACAAGAGAAAATACAACAATTAATTCTTTTATGAATGAAAATAATTAATGTCAGTTATAATTGATAACAATTTGAAAATATGAAAGAAAAATTGATATTTTAAATAAAATGTAATTATAAAAAGAAATAAAAATTGTGCGAACATTTTATCGAAAAAAAATATATACAAGAAATTTCGCGTTCATTGCGCGATAAATATTATTTTATTAACAAAATTTTAATTGACCCTCGAGCGTTTCTAAATAAAAATATTACAATTATCACCTAAGTATCGCGATTTCTCATACGAATACGCATCATGCACCTGCGAAAGTACTATGCAGTATAATACATATAATATTCCAGTGGGCAATAAGCCATGAAACTTATACAGTCAAGCCTTAATACCAGGAGAATTTTCCTGGAGGTTTCAGTTCCCGGATGCCAACCAAGGAAACACTAATTATTTCGCAATCTCGGCACTCACCCCATTTCGCAGATGGTGTTGCATTAAGAAAATTAATTTTTTACAGCCGGTCCCGTTAAAGGGGATGCTCCGCGTCCCCCGCCCTGATCCTAGCGAATTGATCTCCCGGAAGAAACGATAGCAATCGGATGTAAACTGAAGATTATGCCATTAAGAAAATTAATAAATAAAAACGAAATCACACGTACATGCACTCTCGCGACCATTAAGAAAATTAATTTTCCTGCGACTCGTAGTTCGTGTATACAAGTCTGTGCATTCGATCTAGTCGTAAACATAATGTTTTCTGTTATCTTTGCGGCAATTAATCACATCTATTTAATTTATTCTCGATATTCTCATGATTTCTTCAGCGGTAAAATTATCACATCTTATCTTTCTTTTTGCCTTTTATCGGACGCGAAATTTTCCTGTGTTCATTTCGTACTCTACTACGCATCATAATTTATTTATTAATTTTAAAATAATTTATTTATTAATTTAAAATAAGATATCTCCGAAAAAGAAATATAGGGATTAAAAAATAAATAGAAATAGAATAATATTCGGAATTTCAGATATAATATAAGATATAAAAAGTTGTAAACGATAAGAACCTCAAAATACTTTACAATATCAGAGAGATTTTCATAAAATTGTTCAAGATTTAGATGTGGAAACGAAGAACTTCATAAATTTTGGCGTGAACAAGAAAAAAATATGTGTAGGATATGTCAGAGTGAAATCGAAACGGTAGAATATTTAGCAATAAATTATATAGCAGAAATAAGAAACAGTGCAATATCAATAAGAATAAATCAAACTTTGGAAGCGAAGGGAGACGGGATCACTGAATGAAAAAAGAGGGCAAGGAAAGAATAAGACCAAAGAAAATCTAAAAAATAAACTCAGGGAGAAAATAAATTCAAATAATCTAGAAATAATTTAAACTTTTGTGCAATTATTATAAAAATTTTATAGCTATCAAATCAGATTATTAGATTAAAGATTAATTAAGATAAGATATTGTTATGTATATCAAACTTATATTTTATATGCACGTCATTATTATAGTGTAACTACTATAAAATTTATATAAACTTGTTTCAAAATCGAAAGGCAAAAATAATAAATAAAAAAAATATCTATCTCCTATATATCTCCATAATCGAATTCACGGATGAGGTTCCGCGATCCCAAATAAGGGGAATCGTTAAAGGGAGGATTTTTCCACATCGTTATGTAAGAAAAACGGACAAGCAAAATACGATCAGAATCGAGAAGATCCTTATTTTTTGGACGATTTGTGATCCGTCGAGATATGTGTGGCACGTTCTGATAGGATAAATTCAGAAATGATACAGGAAAAGGCAGGGAGAAGAAGTGTCCGCGATTACGAATTTGTCAGAACTCGTTTTGGCGAGACGCGTCTGTCGGTATCTCGGAGAGATATTATTCGCGATAGTAGAGCGAGATGGAAGTGTCCCGCCGGTCCGCGCGAAAATGGGTACTTGGACAGTTGGACAGTTCGTGGTCGCCCAAGAAGACGAGCGTCGTCGTTGTCGTCGTCCAGATCTTTGTGAGGTGTCAGGGACGCGCGGGGTTCGGTAGACAGACCTTCTGCTGGGAAGGGAAGAGCGAGGGGGAGGCTCGGTGGCGGCTGCTGCTTCTCATGAGTCACCCTATTCTTGTCACCCTGAGTTTCTTGACGGCAGGATGACGTCTCTATCGAGTTACGGCTTTGTTTTTGGGTCGACCGACTCTATCGACACTTCGGCGAAAGGGAGTAGTCTGGGGACTTTCTTCCTCGATCTCTCATGTCCGCGTCTTTCGCACAAGGATGGCCTTGGCTGGTTTATATCCATTATGTTTACGATTGTGAATTTTTATTTCAGTAAGCTTGAGTTTGTTCCTGTGCATATCGCTGGAATGAATTTTATTTTGGCGACATTTGGAGAAGAAAAGATTATTTTTAAAGATTGATTAAAGTATTAAGTGAATATCATAATTGAAAGATTTGAAATATGTAAATAAAAATAGAGAGAGAGAGGGAGGGAGATTATTATTGTATTTTTGATGTTTCATTTCTTAGATTGATCCTTGGCAATAATTTAGCTTTGTGCAATTTGCACGAGTCATTCCACAAGGCTATCCATCTCACGAACGAGCATTCGATAGCACTGAACATCTATGCTACACGATCACGCAACTTGTGCCGCGGGTGTAATTCACGCCACATGTGCGTATATATCGTGTCGAAAGTTCAAGATGAAGTTATTATGATTATTCTATCGCATAGAATTCTTTCAAGGAACTCGTAGTAACCAATAACGAGGAAGAAAGCTTTCTTTATCTAGGTTGCAAAATCAAATTGCCATCCTACGCCGTCGTGAGCTTCCCTCTTCCTCTCTTCCACTTCGCAACCCCATCCTCCAACCCTTTCCCCTTCTGCCTCTCTATCATTCTTTACCTTTCTCTTTCTCTCTCTCTCTTTCTCTCGCGCGAATTCTCACACCTTTCTACAGCCACTCACCGAGTCGAGTTTGTGAAAGCATTACGTTCGAGCACTCGACCGCTATTCAAACCCCACACCGAAGTTAAGAACTCACTGATGAGGTAAATCAAACGTTCCCCGAGAAAACAATTCTTTCGGCATTCTAATGAGCTTTCATTTAAAAATTTCTCGTCCTGCGAAAAATTTTGATCGAAAGCCTCGAGGGAGAATTCACGAATATTGGACGGAAGGGATAAAAGTAACTCTCCACACGTACAATACCGTCTTATTCAGAAGTACGACATACATTTTGCGCAAAGGAAAAATCTTAAACCAAGGCTCGCTTTAAGTAGCAAAAAGACGGTCCTTTAAGTACATACCATTCGAAGGATTTTGCACGTGGAAACAATAGTTTGACCCACTTTTCCAAAAACTTGCAAAAATAAATCCTAAAGTTGTTAAGTTAACTTAAAGTTATTGCTGAAATCGGGTTTAGATGTGCTTTACCGTTCGTTTGAAAAGCGAGTTGAAAGCCACTGTTGCATTGAACTCTATAATCAGCTTTAAGAATTTGTGTTTGTATTTCTTATACAATGTAATCCAATTTTGCCCGAGATTTAAACTTTTCGCCATTCGGAGATTTCAGTCAGGATTTCATACATCGAAATTTATTGCATACGTATTTTCGGAAAGGTGTAATTTCTGGCATCACCGGAGAGCTTCTTCCCGCACCTTCACAACGCACTATCAAGGGAGAAACGCGCTTTGTTCCGTTCATGCAGCGCGTCGAGGAGACCAAGTTTTGCAGTAAGAACATCCAGCGAGAATTGTCATCACTTCCTCAACAGTTTGCAAGTAGCTGGCAAACATTGGCGTGGATGCGTCGACTCGCGCATACTTTGCGAGCATTTCTTTTCACTACGTGGGAATCGTAAGCGCTATGCATTCACTGAATAATACGTCAGGGATAACGTCATGCAGCAAGTTTAGTTTTTTTATGAAAGAATACACTGGAGAGAAGAGGTGAGGGAGAATTTGTAGAAATTTGTAGAAATACGCAGCTGTGAGCAATAGGTAATGCGATTTTGCAATGCATAAAGATATAAGCAAACTGTTTTTTTTTATTTTATAGAAAACAAATATTGAAAAAAATGTCTTTCTTCATTGATTTTTTAAATATAGTATTATTTTTCTTCTTTAATATAATATTATTATTTTTTTAATATAAAAATTTTATAAAAATATAAAGAAAGCTCTAAATTTTTTATATTTATAATTAATTTTTTTCCGAAAGTAATTGTAATGAATTAATGAGATTTTTTCAGCAAATTGCATCAAACACAACATGATTCAGATAACTTTTAGTTAGATAGACAAAAATTTTTATTACTTTTATTTTTATCTAATTGAAAAGTATCCAAATTATGTCATATATTTCGTCTCATTTTAATCGCAAAAATCTTAATCTATAAAATTACTTTCGAAAAAAAAATAAATTAAAAATAATAAGAATTTTTAGTTCTTTTTTTATTAAGTTAAAATAATAAAAAATATAATAATGAGATTAAAGTACATTATTAAAAATTATATACTGTGTTTTTGTATCTATAATAAAGACAATTCATTCAAGTTTTATTTGTTTTTAAAGAATTTATCTAATTAAAAATAATAATTATATAACTATATAGTCAATTGAAATGCAATTTATATTAAAATATTTTTAATATATGGTTTGTTCACATTTATCGTCTAAAAAATCAGAAAGAATGAAAAATTAATTTGCAATAATCAAAATATAAAGATATTAAATATCTGAAAAAATTTGTTTTTTTTACATCTCTAATAAATATTAAATGCTTACATAAAATGTGAAAACGACTTGCATATTAATCGATTATGAATTTGCAAGCTTTTTAAACGTAGCAAATATAAACAAAGATTATTTTACTCAAATATATAGCAAGTACAATTAATAAAAATAAACAAGTGTACCTTGTCTTAATTAAGAATATGCAACGAAATATCTTTCCTTTTTAAAGGCTTACAACTTATTGTAAACATTTTCTTTTCAAGTGAGGGTTGTCTGAGACGTTTTCTGAGATGTTACGTTTCAAACGTCTTATCCGGCAGAGGAAGATGTCTATATAGGAAAACTGCGTTTCTCAGCATCCGAGAGAACAGACTGACAGGGTGACTCGGCTGATTCGAGTAAGGATGCAGGCAGGGCAGGCAGACAGAGATAGGAGACGGAAGATCCAGGGGAGTAACTTAAACAGCGGCTAAAGCAAGAAGTAGCAAGTCATAATTGAGTCGGGCAAGTATGGCGGGGTATCTATGTCTATGTAGGTGGAAAGCGCCGCTGCCGACATACCTGACCGGAATTCGAAAACAGGAAGGGTAACTCTCCGGGTAGGTCTCCGGGTCTCAAGATGGCTTCCCTTAGTTCACCGTCCATCGAATGGAATCCAGATGTTTCCCGGCATATTAATGCTGCACAAGCAAATACAGGAACTTAACTTTGCGGCGAAAGAGATAAGGATAATTTTGAACTGGATAATTTGACATTTGAAACAAAAAAACTAGATTTTTCAAATTAATTCAGGGACATTTCAATGCTATTATAAGTTTCAAAAATTGTACACATTTATATTTTCTTATATTTTAATTGAAGCTGTTCCAATTAGAATCTTTACATTATTATTTATTAATATTATTATTTATTATTTATTAGGATTTTTATATCAATGTTATTACTTATTAGGTATTTATTACTTATTAAATATTTATTAATTTAGGTATTTATTAATGAGATATTAGATATTTATTAATATAATATTTATATTAATATTATTATTTATTATTTATTACGATTTTTATATCATCAGATTTTCTGCTCATATTTATTTGTATACATTTATACTTCTTTATATTTTGATTGAAGATGTTCCAGAAGAGCTGTTTAGAATATTTATATTTATTTTTATATCAAATTTTCTGCTCATATTTATTTATTAGAATTTTTATATCATCAGATTTTCTGCTTATATTTATTTGTATACATTTACATTTCCTTATATTTTAATTGAAGATGTTCCAATTAAAATCTTTATATTCATTTATTAGGATTTTTATATCAGATCTTCTGCTCATATTTATTTATTATGATCTTTACATCATCAGATTTTCTGCTTAAAAATTCTATTTCACATTCAATTATCCAATTATTTAATTTCACGATTCATCGGCGAGTCACGAGGGATATGCGAGATTTTTATATCATCAGATTTTCTGCTCATATTTATTTGTATACATTTTACATTTCCTTATATTTTAATTGAAGATCTTCCAGAAGATGTTTAGAATATTTATATTTGTTTTTATATCAAATTTTCTGCTCATATTTATTTATTAAAATTTTTATATCCTGCGGAGAAGCTTGCGGTCAAAAGGACACGCTCCTGTCGAGCGTTGGATTCCTCGATCGGCCGACAGGCGGCGCTCGCGTAGCGCGTAGAATTGCCCGATTGCAGAGAAATTATCCGGTGGAGGAGGAGGTCAACGCCAATGACATTGACGGGCGAGGACCGGCGAGATCCATCCGATCCATATAACCGGCGCAGGACGATCGATTCGAGGATGTCGTCGCAGGCCAACTTGCTGCAAGACTACAATTGTGAGTATAAATATACCATCGTCGCCGGTGATCCGCCTCGCGAATGGTGACACGCGAGAGCGGGGGGCATCGCACGCGTCGTGAAAAATGAGCTCTGATAATGGCGGCTTTCGTTTATTTAACGCCGGATAAAAAAAAGAGCCGAGGTCCGAGAGCCGCGAGTCGCGATGCATCGTGACACCTCGGGAGAATCGCGCGATCACGTCCCTCGATTCTGTCTCTCGACTTCTTTGCATCAGATATATCCGGTGAATAAAGATATCGATGTGCGTCCCATGTATGTAAATGTATTTTCTGCATTTTGACTCCTGATTTTTTTCGGAGTTGCTGCTGTTAGCGTAGCCTTTTACACGCTTAATCTGCTTTTTAACGTTGTAATCGTAGCATTCTTCACCATCACATATCATTCACCGGTTATATCTGTAATTAGGAAATAAAAATATATACATATATATACATACACATCTTTCTAGTAAATTACTCCGAAATACAAAAAAATTATAGCAGTAATATCCAAATTTAAATATAAAGATGTACAGTTAATAAATAGATTATACGTTTGATTGTAAGAAAATTTTAGAATGAGATCTGTTACACAATCTTTCATGTAAAGTAAATTACTCCGAAATACAAAAAAAAAATTATGACAATAATATAAATTAAAATATAGAAATTATGTATGACAATAATCATAATATAATATAAATTAAGGAGATGTATAATTAATAAGTAAATTATAATTAAGAAAAAATTTCAAGCTTATTAGATCTATTATATTAATTAATCATACAGATTTTTTTCAAATAAACTGGATATTTTTTGATAAATCTGATATTATATTTGATCATTTTATAAGACTCAATACAAATTTACTTTTTTATTTATTTTATAAGACTCAATACAAATTAATTTTTTTATTTATTTATCAATAGACATGGATAAAATAGCAATAAATAAGCGTCCATATCGTATATGTACGAAATATAATACAGCCAGATAATGAAATATGAGATAAATGTTTACACGATTATATATCGTTATATGTAAGTCAAAATTACGACAATGCATTGTCGACGATGAGCGTCGCGTTATCTCGTCGCGAGATGCTAATCGTCGATTAGCCGGTTACGTTACTAAAACAATGGTCCTCTCCCCTCAAGGAAGTCTGGAGCAGTGGAAAGTTTTCGATCAACATTCACAAACAATAATACATCGCATGTATATTTCTTTCCTTGCAAGTAAATATTCTATGGACATCGAAATGAAAAGAGTTCGTAATATCTCCACTTTATCAAAACGTAAATTTGATCGATGAATCCATAAACGATAAAAATAATATATAAGGGCACACTTTAGAAAATTTAAAAGAAGAAATATTTTATCACACATCGAAAAGAAATATATGTATAAATTGTATAGATCGTAAAATAATAAAATGTGTTCCAGGAAAGCAAATAAATATTCTATAGATATCGAGATGAAAAGTTCGTAATATTTTCACTTTATCAAAACGTAAATTTGATCAATGAATCCATAAAATAAAAATAATATATAAGAGTACACACTTCAGCAAATTTAAAGGAAAAAAATATCCTATCATCGAAAAGATATAGATTGGGTAATTTATAAAATAATAAAATGTTGTTCGAGAAGAAATCTGTTCTAAAAAAAATATGTATATATATTTATTTATAATCCTTAATATTCTTGCGGTAAAAGACACGTATCGTGTGTAGTAATATAATTATTTTTAAGATATGTAGTAATATAACTATTATATAATATGTAGTATATAATATTATTTTTAAGATAACACATAATTTCTTCACACCTTAAAATGCTTTTCGACTTTGTAGGGGAAACTCAGTACGACGATCCGCAGGTGCAATTCCCTCGTCCTATTCCAGATGAAGTTATCAGGTGAGCTCACGACGTTCCTTCTAGTCAGCATAAGCACGAACGCAAACTATTTTCTTCTTGTATAAATTTTGTACAATATCGTTCTTCTTTTATATCTAACAGAGAGATTAACACACACGCAGTGTACATAATCTTTTGGCTAAATTTTTATGCATGTAAAAAGAAAAGCTAGTTGTAAAATTTTTCGTTATAATCCCACATGCTCACGCCTTTGTTGCAATTCTCTTACTAATCCTTTTAATTTGTGAAACACCAATGCGGCGACTTAGCGTTTACGAGGTTTACGTGAAGGAGGAGTCGGGCCCAGACTCGAGGAGCGGCGATACACCGAGTGTGTCGGGATTAGGATCTACAACCGATCAGCAATTGATCCAAGTAATTAATTGCTGTGAAAGTTTTATCGATGAGAACGATTTGCGATCATGTAAAATCACTTTCAAGGATGACTGCATGGACCTGGATGCAGCTATAGATTCCGAAGTGATCAATATCGACGGCACCGTCACAAAACTCCTCGGCAAGGAAGCGTTAAGGTACAAAGTAAGTGCTAAAGTGAGCTATCTTAAATATTTGTTCAACTATTAGCACGGGGCAAGTTGTTTGCCGAAAGCGAGTGTATATCGTTACAGCAGCAGTTTACACGAAATATTTCACTTGACGGGGCGTACGCGTCCTCCTTCATTTATCTAGAGTTCGTTCCCTTTCTTCTTTGAAGAACTTTCACTTGCATACGCTTTTAATAGTTTTGTGTAACCAAGGATTTTGCCTATCTCTACATCGCGATGCAACATAATTATGGCAGTAAATATGCAAGTATTGTTGGAAATTGCATTTTCTTAGTCATAGTATTCTTTCTTCGCGACCGATAAATTTCCCCTGGTTTTTTGCATCTCACGGTATTTTCGTTAAAATCCCAATTTCCGGTCTTTCAGATTCTCGAGCAGAGCGTCAATACGCCGGATGAGAATGTAGTTGTATATTCACATCCTGTTGCTGAAGGTCCTTCGTCCACTACAACGCGACTTATCGATAAGGATGATCCGCGATCCAGATTGCATTTTGTAAAATATTTAAAACGCGACGGAAAGACGCTTAAAATCTGGGAATGCGGCATTTGTACGTAATTTTTCTAGTAACGATACTTTTTAAAATCTAATTAATATATAGAATAATATTTTTTTATATATGAAGAGAGAAAATAATATATTCCATTTTTAAATTATTATTATTAATTAATAATTTTAAAAAGAAAAGATTATTAATTATACATAATAATTATACATTCGAATAAGAGAGACTTAAATTAAAAAAATGTTAGGTTTAATATTTTTTCATGAAAAATATCTTTCGAATTTTTATATAATTTTTTTGTGACGCAATATTTTGAAAAATCTAATTAATATATAAAATAATATTTTTTTACATATGTGAATATATATTTCATTTTTTCAACTATTATTATTGATTAATAATTATTAAAAAGGCAAGAATTATACATTTGGATAAAACTGAAATAAAAACGTCAAGTTTAATATTTTTTTTCGCGAGAAATATCATTTCAAATTCTCAATTCGATTTCGTAGCGTAGCAAGTAATTACTTTTTAATGTTGTCACTGAAGATGAGTTTGTTTTCGTTATAAGAAACTTTTATATATCAGGTTCAAAAGAGTTCCGTCACCAGTACACCCTGATGAGACACTTGCCGACCCATACTGATGAAAGAAACTTCAAATGCGAAGCTTGCGGCAAGGCTTTCCGCCAGTTGTCAACATTGAGTCAACACAAGGCCATACATAGCGACGCTAGACCCTATGTATGCGAATTCTGCAAGAAAACATTTAACAGGTCGGAAATTATCATTTTTCATATTTAGATGCATAGAATTTTAACATAAAAGCAATAAATTTTCAATAAAATTGAATTATAACGATTTGACATTTTAAAGTAATTTGAATTTCAGGGTGTCTACGTTAATTTCTCATCGAAAAACACATTCGGAACACAAACCACACAAGTGTCACGTATGCGGTAAAGGGTTTCATCAAAAGGGTATATAACATACACGTTATTAATTTCCAGCAGACCTAAATTTCTTCTAAAAAATTTATACTTTGCAACATCTATTTTGTTCCTTTATTTGCTCTTAAAATTATTAATATATATCTTACGATTTCCCATGTATTTTATTGCGTAAATTGATGTGATCAACTTGAAATCGAAACAATTAACATTAGGTCTTTTCAGGCAATCTGCGTAATCACGTGTTCACGCATACGAACGAGCGGCCATATAAATGTGAGCTTTGCGGCAAAGGCTTCAATCAGATGTCAAATTTGGTCTGTCATAAGGTGAAGGCGCACGCACACGCCGACAAGATGCAATATTCATGCGGAGTCTGCGGAAAGGAGTTTCCGCGTAGATTCGCCTTACGATCGCACGAGGAATACAAGCACGGTATAAAGTATCGAAGCACGAGCAACGCGCAATCTACTATGAACGAATCTAATACCGCAAAAAGGTATGTAAAGAGGCCTCATGATGTTAGTCGATTTAATAAATTTATATATAATCGTAAATTGATAAAAATTTTAAAAAGTTGTAACAACGTTAATTTAAAGGTTCTTATTTTTCATAAATATAATTATTATTTTTGATGTATAATGCGCAACCAATAGTGCAATAAATGCACAATCATTGAAATGAATCATTTAAATTTTTTTCAATCATTTTATATAAATATTTGCAAATACAAGAGGAATAAGGAATAAAATGTCTTATTTAATTAAAAATATTAATCTATTACGGACTGTCGCTGATATTTTTATTGGATAAAATCTTATAAAAATAGAGAAATTAGAAGAAATTAGTTAAAATTCTGTAGGACAAATTTCTATCGATTTTTGTCTATTAATTTATTTCCCACAGAAGATAGATATATAGACAGACAATTAAAGCGCTTATATATTCAATTATTATTTTACATAATGCAGAGTTGATTTAATTATAGATATTTCAGCATGTGATATGTAATTATACATTTTCAGCAAGAACGTTAGGATCATACAATTGTTCAATGGCGATCGAAATCAAACGAGCGAAAACAAAGAGAAGGATTATTTTGGCTCAGTTAGTATATATTTGATTTATGATAAATATATAATGAGAATTATGGATTGTGTAATTAGTTTTGGAATCCTGTTTCATGATAGTCAGATTTAATGGATAGCCTTGTGATAAACAAAATCGAAACAAAAGCAATGGAGGTTGCGTTGCTGCAAGGCCAAACTCCCTTTGCTCTTTATAGACCTATTAAGGGTATACCGGTACTTGTCAAAGTTTTGTCCACTGCAAATAATAAGCACGTAAGTATGTACATTATGGACATTATATCATATAGAAAACATATGTATGGAGAGAAAGTAAAAAAAAAATATATAAAATTAAATTATAATTTTATCTATATTTTATGCTTATATTTTTAATAAAAAATAAAATATATAAGTAAACATGAAAAAATTAAGTCATTTAGAATTACAAATAAGATATATAACTCTTTTAGTTACATATAAATAAATTTAATAAATTTATATGTAATCATGAATTTATATGAAAATTTTAAAAAGTTGTAATAACGTTAATTTAAAAGTTTTTATTTGTTAGTGTAGTTATTATTTTTATATATAGTAATACATTTGATGAGAAACTCGACTTTTAGTTAACTTCGCAAGAGAAGTTTATTAAAAGTTATATATCCAATATTATATAGTAAGAGTAGAGAGAAAAATTCGATGTTTTGCAGATGTACTTGTTTCGTTTATCTTGCTGTCGGAAATTCTGACAGCTTTTGTAAACATGCTCGATTCGAAATCGGAATCAATAATAATTTTAAATTAATATTAATATTTAATAACATTCAATTATTTGGGACAATCAGAGATATTGTTTAATAATTATATACAGATACTTGTACCTGCGACTGCTGAAGATTTGCGACTGGCAGGGAAAATAACTTCGAATCCTAGCGAGACTTCAGATGCTGACGGCAACAAGGCTGTTCAGGTGAAAGTACCGGTAGTTGCCACAGTGATACAGAATATCGAAGCCGATGGTAAATCCAGCTTCGTCGTCGAGCCTCCCGGAGCAGAACAGGAGCAAGGTAAGCTCTTGTCAATCCTATAAAACCAAATGTTTTTATCGAAATGTTTTTCTTCATCTTTTGTTGTCAGATGATTTAATGACAGCGTTGGACACGCAGTTTTCACTTTCTGAGCCTGATCCAGACGAAATGAACCGTCAAAACAGCGCGAATTCAACTCCGTCAATAGACGAGTGTAACGAATTACTGGAGCTGGCTGCGCAAGGTGGAATACAATTTGTTCGTGCTACGGAGGACGGTCGTTACGAGGTAATATGGAAACGATTAATGCATTCACGTATGAAACTATGTTGATGTTTGCATAGCCGATAATAGTCACGTTTGGTGAATAGAAGGACATTCCTTGTTGAAGCTTGGAAAAAAAAATTTTTTCCTTTACAATTTATAATCCAATTATTTTCGTGGTGTATTTTCGTACAGTTTTTAAGAATTGTATGATTTTATATTTTGATAAAATATGTATCTCAAATTCAATATTGGCTGGATATTATAAATTTGGATTTTAAAATCAAAAAGACAATTGTTGATGTTGTGGGAATTTAACTTAAGAAAACATAAATTCCACGATATAAGATGTCGCCCTTTGACATCTTTATCTCTGAAAAGGCGACATACTTTTCTACGCAAAACTGGCATTATAGTGTCGACATCTTTTCGACCTACACAGTATGCGCGACACATTCTGAGTATTCACGTCAGGCGCCTTCGTTCCTTTACATAGATTTCTCTATTTAGAGAACTGTGCAGCGCTGTCGTGCTTGCGAAACGTGTCGTATAACGTTTTTATAGAAATGACTTTTGTGTCGGAATTTATCTTTGGCGCTCTTCTTCCAATTAGCAAAAATTTAATTAAACTTAATATCTATTAATAACATCCAAACATTATCCTAATTAAATTCTCCATAATTCTCAAAAATAATTTCGGGGGAAGTGGAGAAGTTTGAAAAGTATAATTTTTGAGAAATATATAACTTAAAATTTTCTAAATATTATTTATTTTTTTTTAATATTAATTCTAATATTATTTATTTTTTTGTAATTCTAAAACTTATTGAAATTTCAAAATATGATAAAGACAAATTTGTGTATATAGATCTCACAATTTGCATTATTGTAATAAATTATTCTGATCATGATGAAGCTTTAAGCAGTTCAATACTCCTACCGTTTGTCCGTGTTATGTCTACAGGTTATGACAAGCAGCGAAGCCCGCGACTTAATGGCGCAGAATTCCCACGATGTAACGATTCTTGACAGCGAACAGGCGGATGCCATCAATCTTGTGAATATACGCAATAATGGTGACGTCATCATTGGCGACAACGATAATCAGATCATGGTGCTGGAATCTGGCCAGAAATCCAGCAGTATGTCAATGGACGGTATCGAGATTCTCGAGGACAAAGACATTAGGATTCTTGAGGGTAAAAGCCTCGACGATCGTTTCGCGGATGGTATAACATTCCTTTCCCAGACCAAAATCGATGATCTTCTGCTGGGTCCCAAATCGCTGACTATCGACAGCGATAACGTCCTCGTCGGGCATGACGATGGTAAGTAAATTCTTGTCACAATGTCTCAATTTATAAAAATTCCTTAAGCTCTCTCTGTCGTGCGTATGTAAATCGCAACATATATATTAATATATGTAAATTTTAGTAATTACTTTTTTAAATAAGCAATATATAAGCAATAGAACAATCTTTTTTTAATTAATTTCTCATTAATTTTGCAAAAATCACAAAATGATACAGGACTTTTTTATTCACTTTAAGCCATTCTACTTACATACGAGAAGTGATATAGTTACTGGATACTCTATATGTATATAATATAGCTTATATAAATTGTTAAAATTAGTTTAAAAATTCACATTATTTTTATAATTAATTTAAAAATTTTTTAAATTAATGTAAAAAGCATACAACTTTATATATAAATTACGTTAAATTACTATAACGTTAAAAGATTTAATTTATAAAAACACTGTATGTTTAATTTTTGTCAATGGTTACCGATTTCAGCCATAGCCATATCGTCGAGTCAGCAGGATTTAACAAGCATCTTGGGTCATTCTTCGAATCTATCTACTAGTTCGCAATCCTCATTATCGTCTCTGTTAATGAAGAACCATCCACCATTGTCGTTGTTGAACGAGACATTCCCGTATCTGAAGAGCAGTCAGAGCTTTGCGGACGATCTAAACATTCTTGGCGTCTCCCCCATGACAGATCATCATCTAGAGTACGATCCAAAAATGAGATTGCCATCGGTTTTCGACGACGACTGCGATACCGGTTTAATATCATTCGGTCAATCGGACATAAAGATGATGGATTCCGGAAATCAATGTATTAAGGTACAAGATTATTTGAAAATTATACTTGAGCAATTCTTGATAATAATTTTCGTCATGCGAATTTTACAGCCTTTCAGTGACAAATTTTGTTTACCGCCTCCCAAGATGTTTTCCGGTTTGAACGAGGTAAAGATTTTGGGGCCGAAGAATCATAGTCACGAATTGGTCGCTCCACATTATCAAGATAACAGACTTCTCAGTCCCTTTGAGCAGTTCCTTAAGAACACTACCATGCAAACGAGTGGTTGCATACCTAATACCATCGACGCGTTTGAAGGGTGCAGGAAAGAAGTGAAGATACTCGGTAAAAAACTCGGCACCGGCATTATCACTACGACCGAGGAAGGTGATATTGTCAAAGTTGTCGATGACAATTCTAAATTCGTAAGTATAATTTCATATATGTATATATATGGTTGCGCTTTAATTATAAAATTTAATTAATTAATTAATTAATTAATTAATTAATTTTCTTTTTTTCTCTTATTCAGCTTCTCTTATTCTCTTATTCAGCTATAAGATAATATTGAATATATTTATTGATATATAATTTGTATTATATATAATATTGATTATAATTGATATTTGTTAATATTTATATAATCACAAGCAACAATTAACGGATAGTACAAATTTCTTATAAAATATTAAATAAAACTTTAACTGGCACGTGATATTCTTGGCGCAGGAAACGAGCAACAATGCAATGGACCTTTGTGATAACGCTTTACAGCAGTGTACAACCATGTCACCGAGACGATTGCGCCGACAGCCGTCGATGGAGAGTGACGTCGCAGATAACTTCTTACTCCAAGTAAAAACCTTTGAGAGTAATTACGGTAAAAGCGACGAAAAAGAGAACGTTTCTCCGAACCTGCACAGGCCGGCAGTCCCTGCTCCGATTTTCTGAATTTTGGCAATCGCTTCGGTGGCAAGAACCTGTCACCTGAAGGTCATCTTGATAGGAGTCAGAAAGACGATCGCGGGGATAGTTTCACACCCGGAGAAATATTGGATCTGGATTGACGATGCGCGACGAAAGCCTCTGCAGAAATAGCCTCTTACTTCTGGAATTACTTGTTCTTTGTATCACTATCCTCTGCGATTCTCTTGTGAAGATATTCGTGCGTTGCTTTGGATTCTCTTCGATGTATACAAGGAGCACAGGTAATATGTGATAAAGATAATCAATTATGCATCGAGAAGGTGAATATTGATATTTTTATAATTTTTCGTTTACAAAATATTGCACTGACTTAAATATGGGGTATATTATATATCTATATTTATGTACTTCTATTTACAAATTATTTTACTTAAATAATTAATAATAAGTAATATCGCATGAAAATAGAATTATCTAAATTTTTGAAAGTGTGCAATCAATTTAAAACAATTTCCAAGAATGATTTCAGAACAAAAAACGAATAACATATCGCAATATATTGTAAGTACATGTTTTTTGAAATGTGCTTGTAAATCTCAAGAAATATTTAATCTCAAATATTCAATCATCTTATTGATTTTTATCTGAATTATGCAATATTGCTCTATTTTCTCTATACGATTGTGTATAAAAATTCAACCAAAATATTTTGCATTGTTGAAGAATGAAATATATAAATATGAATTTCTCCCTTTCTCCAAAGTTGTTTAATCATTTTATCTGATGAAAGCTATTCATTTGTTTTAGTACATTTGCAAATCTAGTACACAAAATTGAAGTAGCTATGTATTTTTCCTTCGTATAAGTGAAAATCATTAGAAAATGCATAAATATAATTAAAATGAAAAATCATATTTTAAAAAATTGCATTAAAAATATTTTTTTAAATATTCGCTTTATCTGGAATTTTGAAAATACCTGAAAGATTAGGAAATTGTTTTACAAAATTTGAATAACATATAATGATGATTTTTCTTTCTTACCTAACGGATATATATCTATTAGATAAGGGAGAAAAATCATTCCAGCATTACTGTTTTTAACAGATACGTACGATAGAGATACGAAAGACTGCGGTATTCCGATACGAAGGTTATTTAGATTTATTCGCGAATTCTCGACTCGGCAATATTTTCTCCGCGTGCCAATACCAATAGGTGGAATGGTTAATACCGTCTGCCCTGGCATCCATCCTTGCTACTTGATAGTCAGCTCCCATTCGGAGAACCGCACTGTCTTATATAGTAACTTGTACAAGCAATCTGCCCTCACGGTTCGCAAATTGCGGAATTTAGAAATGATTGTGAAATACGGATTATAATTTCTTGATTCTCTTGTGATGAAAAAATATTTCTAGTGTCATATTGTACAATTTTAATCACTTATTGTGATATCTCAAAAATTATGTTAATGCTGGAATAACTTTTTCTTTTTTTAAATCTAATTAATTCTCTTTTTCTTTTTTTTGTGTTAAATTTTGTATCTTTGTTATATCTTGGTAAATATTCAAATCCAAAGACAGTGATATTGATAAGTCATGCTACATCTATCGAGTGATATCTTATAGTCTGACTTAGCATTTATCTTCACTACTTGGTAGTCAGCCCGTAGAAGCCTCTCTCACATTTAGATACGTGCGGGTGAGAGACTTGTAATATATATTCTGAAAAGCACAAGATCCAAATAAACCTAATAAATTATAACAGAAAAGAGCAACGCTTGCCTTATTGACAAAGTAAGAATGTAGAATTTTTTGATATATAGAAGTTTTTTCTTTCTAAACGAATTTTCTTTGAAATTATTTTCGCTTCGGAGATTTTACGAAATGTTACTATCAATGGTATTTTCAATTTCTTAGATATCTTTGTTATAATAAGAATTTAATTTAAACTGCTCAACTTGACCTGTATTTTCATAATTAAAAAAACGAGAGAGAGAAAGAGAGAAATTGACAATAATAAATTAATAAAATTCTTCAACTTAAATCAGGCAACTATAAGCAGTAGCTTACGAACGCAACGCATGTGCACGAGCAAACGTGTCGGAAAATTTACTTTCCTTCCGCCAAGCCAGCAGCAGTCCGTCGTCGTCGTAGCTCGCAAATACGCAAAAATTAAGTTGTAAAAGTCGCTCCGAATCGCTCGCGCTTTCCAGCCACGTCTGCCGCGAGGACGAGCGAATCCCACGGAAATTCCATTCGTTCTTTCTCCTTCCCTCCCTCCCTCCCTCCTGTTTCCCGCCCTCGCGCTGCTCGAGAAGCCCCTCGGGGGAAATTCGCGCCTTTTCTCGGCTGCTTTGCATCGAATTATTTAAAAATGCACCCGACGTCCCGAGAAACATCTACTTAACTCTCGAAGGCGTTGAGACGTTCTTAGCGCGCCAGGAGTACCGTGAGAACAATGGCGTTAACGACGACTCGTTGTAGGACCACGGCGCCTACAAAAGACGAAGAATTCGAAATCCTGAAAAGCCAACCGAGATGTTTAAAACTGCTCTTATAATCGATGTTTCCTACGATGCTGAGGAATTTTCGTCGTCGAATCGGCATAGCTTTGTAACTCTTATTACGGATTCCCCGTTTAATCTTTCTTCAGGATGTCTATTGCACTAGAAAAATGTGGAAAATCTGAGAATCTTAGGATTTTTTTAAAGGGGAAAAATCAGGAAATTCTCATGGAATTTTATCGGAAATTTTTAAAAAATTCTCTTTTTGATAATTTTGCCTTTGCAGAATGTTTACTTCTTGGAAAAACGTGGAAAATTTTCAGGAATTTTTTTGTACCTGACAAAATCAAGGAATTATCATGGAATTTTACTGAAACTTGGAGAATTTTTTAAAAAATTCTCTGATAATTTTGATCTTTTAATATAAATAGCTAGCCAAGTGAAATATATGTGCGTTTAAAATGTATTATAAATGTAATATAAATCTGTTTCTGTTTATATATTCATTATCTTGACAAAATATTGAATATGAGGTACAGATTTTTATCTCGATATAGATTATAATTTTTGGTGATAAAATATGAAAATGTTTTGCAAATGAAAACTTTATCTTAGGAAAACTTATTTAATTTTTTTGCAGTATATTTGTAAATTTATCGCCTGAAACTTAGAAGCTTTGTTTTTTCTTCGTATGAGTTAAAAGAAATTAGAAAATGCATACAAATAAAAAAACTTATTTTAGAAAGTTGCATCAAGGAATTTTTAAAATATTTTCTTTATCTGGAACTTTGAACAAAAATATCTGAAAAATCAGAAATGTCTTTTTACGAGATTTGAGTAGACATTCCCTCCCACTCTATTCTTGATAAAATTCTATTAGCCATAAAAAATATGAGGATTACTCGAGTATTAATATATTTTCGTAAATTTCATTCACGAATATTTATCGAATAAGAAAGATAAGGGAAAGCAATTGAATTTGGCTTGGCGGGAGCTAATCGCATTTTCATATTTGCTTTACAACGTAATTGCGGCAGAAAGTATTCCCGCTGCTAGATCATTCGGATGCATTTTAACCCCGTGGCATACCTATAAACGGGGAAAAGAACGCTCGTCGTTTTCCACCACCGAGATTTCTCCCACGGGTATAACTTTGGTGAGCGAAACGGCTCCGCGGATTATCTGAGGAAGTGCGAAGAGGCTTTTAACTCGGTATAATTTATTTAAAAGCCGGGACCGAGGGAAAGAGGAGGGGAGGGGGAGAGGGTGAGAGCCGGCCGCGAAAGGGGAATCTCCGAAGAAACAGCCTTAATTAGCACAGACTTTCTTACCACCGGCAGATTCTCCTCCTTAATTTTCGCAGATGAAAACCGCGCGATCCACTTCTCTGCGCTTTTTCTCTCCCTCGATCTTCCATTTTTCCCTTTTTCTTTCTCCCTTTCCCCCTTCCTTTTCCTCTTTACGATTTCGCTTCGTCTTTCGAAATGCCTTTATTCTACTCAAGCGCGTTTGACAATTTGCAATAAAGAGAAGTTCTTTCGATATTGATTAAATTCTGCAATTAAGGAGAGCGATACTCGATCGAACGTGAGGTAGATAGTCCAAGTAATATGATTTTTCTCGATTCCGTGAATTTTGCATAAAACCTGTCCCACATTTATCACGCAGGTGTAATATACAGAATCGATTTTAACTCGGTGAAGATTTGATGGAAAATCCAATTAGGAAAATATTCAACATTGAAGACGAAAGAATTTTCACAAGTTAAAATTCGAGGAACAAAAGCTTACTTTGTGATTAAACTTTAGATTTTACTTTGAAAGAAATTTCTATTCCATTCTAAAATATATAATATTATAATAAAATTAATAGGCTATAGTCTATTAATTGCAAGCGATAAGAAGTAAATAATATATATAATAAATATATTATTTATTATATGTATATTATTTATATATTTTATTTATTCCGCATAGCTTACAATTAATAAGAAAAAACTGGGCTACAGCTTATTAATTTTTTAATATTGTTTTAGAATCATATGTATGGAAATTTCAAAATAAAAGCTAGAGATTAATCGCAAAGCAAACTTTTATTGCTTTTAGCCTTTGAATTTTAATTTACTAAAATTCTTTTATCCTCAATGCTGAATATTTTCCTAATTAGAATTTCCACTGAGCTAAAATCAATTCTATATTATACCTGCATTATATATATATATATATATATATATATATATATATATATATATATATATATGTATGTATATATTTATTTATTTATTTATTTATATATTATATGTTTTATGAATTAAATACTCTTGTTGTCGCTGGAATTCATTGAACGTCACCCTTCAGAACAGAGCATTCGCGAGATGAATCGAAAAATTTTGTTCCCCGTAAAATGGCTAAATGCGACGTCTGACGACAGCTATTCTTCCTAACAAAGTCAATTGACGGCGTTGCCGTAATGTGCCGCCTACTTTGGAAAATTTACTTTGAATTTCGTTCCCTTTTACGAGCTCTTCCTTTCTACTTTCCACGGGACATTACTTCGTTCCCACGCCCGCGTGCTGGTGCCCTCGCGAATTACCTCGTCAGGAATTCAACCCTCATACACAGCCATTTCGCAAATTCGATCTTCCTCAGTGCACGAGACGCGACTACCCCCGCTCTGTCGAGCTACTCGACAGAGAGAAGAGGAAAGAGAGAAAGCAAGTCAGTCAATGATGTAACGTTAAATTAAACCGACTCGCAATTGAAGGCTTGATATGATTAAAAAGAGACGCTGTGTATGCTAGAAAAATACAAATCTCAATCTCTATGCATATAAAACTAATTCCTTAAATATCTATATTTATTTTAAAACAAAATAATTTATTATTTAACATTTGAGTTATATATTTATATCTAGAAAATGTTCAATATTTTAAAAAAATTCGAAAAAATAATATTCCTTAAGTGTTTGTGCTTTTAAACAATCTATTTTATTTGTCAATTTTATTTACTTGCTAAGTAGTCAATTAATTTTATTTATTCAATAGAGATCTTTTGGCAAAGAATAATTAAAGTAGAAATCAGAATAAAAATTGAAGAAATAGAGTTGTATACCTGCACGTTTATTATTAGATTACTTGCTACCTGCTCTGGACTACTCGACAGAGAAAGGGAGAAAGAGAGAAAGCAGTCAGCCAGTGATGTAACATTAAATTTAACCGACTTGCAGTACATAAAACCGTGTATGCTATCTGACACTATAGCGTTGAAGGCTTTATATGATTAAAAAGAGATTATATATGTTGTAAAAATATAAATCTCTCAAAATATATATATATATATATACACACATATATATATATATATATATATATATATATATATATATATATAAAACTATTTCTCTAAATATCTATATTTATTTTAAAATAATTTATTAATTTATTTGAGCTAGATACTTATATCTAATCCTATCTAAAGTTATGTATATAATTAAGATATTCAATATTTTGAAAATATTTAGAGGAATAATATTTTTTAGTATTTGTATTTTTAAATAATGTTTTATATTTATTTGCTCTAATTTATTCAGTATAATAAAAATCTTTTAGCGAAGAATATCAGAGTTAAAATCGAAGAGTTATATCAGCGCGTTTTTTTATTATTAGATTACTTGCATTGCGTTATACTGTTAAAGATTGTTAAAGAGAATCGTACAAAGGCGGAAGAAGATAGCAAACCGTTCAGTCAAGCAGAAATTTTCCCAGGATACTGCCTTTTGTTTTAAAAAACGACAAATGCGAATCTGACCTGACCCAATCCGATTTCAGTCTATTCGAAGGATTACCACGCAGAAGGACTATAATGCTTGTTGGCTACAACAGAATAAAAGGAGCAAGAAGCGTTGAGAAATAAAGGGTAAAACACATAGAGAAAGGGGAGAGAATGGGAGAGGAAGAAAGAGAGAGAGAAAGAGAGAGACCTGTAACCTAATGATAAAAATTCCACGTCATTGATGATTCGGATATCATTTATCGTATTTGATAATTTCCCATATGTTTCAAAGACCGATATAAATATAAATATAAAATAAAATAGCACACGCGACGCTTCTTTTTCTATATATTTATTAGAGAAATAATATTGTTGCAGTTGCTGCGATATTATATACGCAATAAATTAATGCATACATGCATAAATATTGAAAATATGTTTCATTAAAAAACGGTAACATCTTTGTTTGATAAGGATATAATAATTGCATTCTTTTAATCTTTTATTCATTACTTGCTAATTTCGTTGACATTTGATTATACGATAAACTAAATTCAGATTCAGCGATTTTTCGATCGTCGTATTTCCCATTTAATATTCGTCGTAAAATTCAGATAGAATTTATCAGACAAATGTTGACGTTTCTTCATTGGCCTCACTTTGGCTGACCACGGACATTTCTTATCGCTTACAATCGAATGAAATCGTAGAACTTCCCACTGACGATAGCAAATTCAGTTTCCTCGAATATTCATTGCTGTGATTTTGTCGTTACGTATATCTCGTATCAGATGAGAAAGATATTGCAATGAAAGTTTAAAAATTTTTAACTATCACAATATTTACACATTTTGTAAAAATGTTTATAATGAATATAATATTTCTAATGGAAAATGTTAAAAAAAAGTTCTAGCAATTACGTAATTAATTATCTCACCTTGCTCTATTAATTGAAATATGATAATATCACATTACTTTATCACTCAGGTAGATAAATTTTTTTTCTAATAAAAGAAAAGTAGATGGAAAGAAGCAAAAGTATTGGATGCTGATACTTTTATTCTTTTATCCGGCATGTGTCTACGATGCTTACATTTTTGAGGATAGCCATTTTTGAGGAATGTCAGATTCATGAATCTATTCAAGTGTCCCAAAAAATTGATGATTCAAAGATGGAATTTGATCATTGAAATTTCGTTAAAAAAAACCGTCAGAGAAAACACCACAAAAATCTACACGAGAACTTTTAATGCACGGATAAATAATACCACACGCGTTAAATGTGCGACGAGCAATTGGTGAAATATTCGGAATTATATCGAACCATCGATTTCAGTCTAGCTGGATATGAATCTTGGATATTGCTACGACCCGCTGGGACAATATTATCGAATAGTTAAATTCAGCGGTACAATATATTTCCGAGTACAGCCGGGGAGTCCGCGCGCCGAATACAGTACCGTGGGGCAAATTAATTAATAAAACGCATTGTTCATTAGCTAATTGACCATTGGGTAAAGAGCTTCGAGAGCTGAGAGATCTCGTTTTTGACACGACATACTGTATCAGTCTTAACGCACACGCATGATTTAATACGTAATCATAGAAGGTACTATTAATATTAAATCAAGGTACTATTTTAATATCATCAAGGATACACTCAAGACGATTAATAATGTTAGACTTTAATTTTTTATCTTCTCGCATGTCATGCTAGATATTTACATTCGCAGCTAAAGTTTGCAACAAGAAATAATGTAAAAGATTTCATAGGAAATACAGAATATCCCGCATTTAAATGTCAAAACTTTAGGAGCGTGTAAGGGATCGATAATTGTAAGAAAAAAAGTGGAGTTGGAGTTTTGAAATTTGTTCATGTTTGCTCTATTTTGGAAAAAATTGCAAAAAGAAATAAAAAAGTTTTTATTTTTTCATTTATTTATTGCTTTATTAATTATACTTTTATCTATTCATTTTCTTAATGAAGGTATTGTTCAAAATGTATAAATATATATATATAATAAATAATAAATGTATAAATATATATATATATATATATATATATATATATATATATATATATATATGTATATATATATATATATATATATATACATAGATAAACATGTGGATAATTAAAATAAATAGGATACAATAATTCCGTACATTTATTTACGGTCCTCTAATTTCACTTTAGGAAAATTTTAATTCACTCTTTTTTTAATATTTTAATGCTCTAAAACCTTTATCTCATAATCAGCAATATTCATATTTTTCGATAAATTGATAATTTATTATTGATAATTTTAATTGTTTTACATTTTTTGGTGAAAACTTTTCTGTTTGTTTTTTTGTGATTCTTTTTCCAAAACAAAGCAAAAATAAGCAAATCTCTAAAGAATTTTCTTTCTTATTTTATCGATTTTCTATGATCCTGAAGTATTGACACTTAAATTTATTTAACATACTTGTGGAGATTTTGAAAAGTGTAGATTTGGTAGAAAAAGAAAGAAAGAGAAAGAATCCTTTAATCTTAAATTTGTTGTAAATATGATACATTTTTTCGCACGATAAAAATATTAGACTTCAATTTTTATCTTCTAATATCTTTTACGAGACGTAACAATATTCACGTGTAAAAATAAATTTTTGAGGAAGAACGTAAAAGATTACATAGAACATATATACAGATTTAGAAATTGGTTGAAAAAACATTGTTTAATGTCAAATTGTAATAAATAATAATCTACGAGTATCCTTCACTCTAAATTTATTGCAAAAATGATAAATTTTTTCGTTCAAATTTTTTCTCGATCAAATTTGATCCGACGTCATTGTTTGTCAGATACGTTAAACATGCAATTTATACGTCTATACGAACGCGTCACTCTTGCGTTATTTTGACATGGGATTTCACGGGAATTTCCAATACTCTAAGCCATTTTGCGTCATCACCGAAGAACATTTATATAGTTGTATAAGCGGAAAGCCCACTAACGACCTAGAAACTAATATATATATATAACAGCATTGCATCAAGATATACGAGGGGAAAGACGGGATCGCAGGACCATCAGTTCTCAAATGCAACAAAATTATCCAATAACATATACTCTGTATATATGTGATTGCTCAATATTTCCAAATTTATTAAATAACGAAGTAAGGTTTTTATTCCATAAAGATGACTTCGAAACTTTTTATTTCGCATTGCGTTGCATTTTACATTTATGAAATTTAAATTTATAATTAATACATTAATACATTATTTTGCGATTTCTCATTTTATTGTATCAATGTAACGGTTTTAAATTTTATAAGGAATATAAATGTATATATATATTATCTTCACGAAATTGCATATAGATGCAATTTATACTTCTTATAGAAATGCAGATGCACATGGTTCACAAACACACAATCAGAGAAGCATATATATGTGCATATACGCAAATTTTGTATAGCTAAATAATTAAGTATTATTAGATATAATTATTACCTATAAGAATTGCAATGAAATAAATTTATATTTCTATCGCTTCAATTTCTACTTAAAATAATAAATGAATAAATCGCGAGAAATACGCGCTTTGATAAAGACCTATCATATAAATACGTGTCATTTATCGGAAGTTGATTAATCGTTAATTAATAAGTAATAATTATAGAGAATTATATTTTCCAATACTCGAGATCGTGTTTCGAAAAGGAATTTGACAACAATATGACAGCATGTCTTAATTATAATATACCGAGAAAAACAATGGCCACAAATATCCTGTGACAATTAAATTATCATCTTGAATTATGTTAATATATTTTATAATAAATTAATATTTTATATAAATTCAGGCTGAATATTTTCTGTCTTGCATTTCAAATTAATTTCGAATGGACCATTATTATATGTAAAATCTAACGTTTATTTAAAGAATATAATTTATTCCAATTTAATCAAGAAACTATTTATGTGTAAATTAATTTGATATTATATCATTTTGCGCGAAATTTTCATACTCCGGAAGGATTAAAATTATATATCGTTAATGAAACAAGAATTGTTTATTTAATTTGAAAATAAATTGATATAAAAAAATTCAATTATTGCGATAAGAAAGATAACCTATTATTTTTTCTTGCTTTCTTAAAATCCTGCAAATTTTTCTTGGACAAAATAGAAACTTAAAAAGTCTAAAACTTAAAAATAATGAAAACAAGATTTTATTTTATAATTTTAAATATATAATATTACATTTATTTATTCTTTTTAAGAAGTAAGATTAATCAATCAAGATTAATAATTTAAATTTGCAATTAAAATCAATTTAAGATTAAATAATTTATATATGTGTAATTTTTCAAATATGTCACTAATTACAAACTTATCAACATAGCCTTATTTGACAGGACGATCGCTTTAATTATTTACATGTTAAACAAACATTATGTAACAATTAATATATCTGTTACCATGTGCCACGTAACATTTCACACATTGTAAAAAGAATATTTTGTTCCTTGAATTATAAATTAAAAGTTACTAATTTATTGATTATATATTTCTTAATTAAAATACAGAATATTTGAGATTCATTGTGCATTTTACTACACTTTCTAAGGAAATATCTCATAAAAAGATAGACGAAACATTAATATAAATCAACGAATAAAAAAACGGCCTGAAAATTATAAGCAAATGAATAAATAATAAATCAATAGCCGCAATATTCGGTTCGGATAATTTCTATAACAATCTTATAAGTCTTAAAATAATTAAAATAATCGCGTTCAATTAAAGATAATTGATCCAAAGATTTTATCATATTAAAATCTCTCCGCCAAATGACAAGTCGGTTAACGTTCAATAGAGAGAGGAACGATCTTAAAGCTGAAGAGTGACCTGAGTGAACGTACCTTGTTTCTAAGTCAAGTCCTGCGGGACCGATCTGCAAAGAAAAGTTAAACGATCTGTCGAACCTAGGGACCACGTTGAAGGGAACGAATCTTGCGAATAGTTCTCGATAGCAATGATTTCGGTAACAAATCAGCGACAATTATCATCTTCATGAAATCGAAATTTTTTTTGCGAAAAACATGTTTTTCCAGCATTAGAGATATTTCCTTTTATTAAAAAATAAACAAATATAACGAAAATAATGAATACGATTTTATATATGGAAATATAGTGATTATATACAAATATATTTAAGGATAATATATTTACATCGCGTTCTGTTAATTAAATATGCGGATATAAATAATTCTTAGGTAATTTGTCAAATCGAGTGGAACTCGATACCAGCAAAATTTGGAAAAATCTTACACTTGATTTTCGCAATATAAAATGAAATATTATCAATTTTATCATGTTTTCATAATATTTAAATATTTTAATTTATCTTTGATTTCTTATTGATATCGAGATATTCATTCAACTTGTCTCGAATATTTTAAATATCTGCACATTTTAAATTATATATTACGCGATCAAGCTATCTGAGAATTTACTGACTTAATATATAAAATTTTAATAAATCTTATGTAAAATCTATACAATAAAATTAAAATTTATCTTGTACATCTTGTCTTTATTACAACTTATAACAGCTGTAGTTTATGGAATAAATGACAAAAATCGAATTGATATAACTTAGTAAGATAAATAAATCTGGGAAAATAATGTTTAATTCATCGCTTGCTCTTGCATCGATGGTCGATATTCAACGTTCAAACGAACTCGGAAAATTATTAATAGTAATAATCCGAGGTGTGCGTGTATGCCGCCAGATGGTGAGTTTAATAAGTCAAATTAAATTGAATTAAGAGGAGCCGTGCCATTCGCAGAATGCCCTAGGATTTTGAATATTATATCTGAAGTTTTCTCTGTGCGAGGTCCGTGAGCAGAAACAGCCTTGTAGTAGTTCAGTCGGAAGAACCGTGTTAAGAAGAAGGGATTGTTATAATATGTCTAACACATTTTTAATTAAAGCTGATATCTTTATATTCAGCTTTGTATTTGGACAAAAAGTTTGAAGATTATTTAACGTTATTATTTATTTATTTCTTAATTCATGTCTTTTGGATTTGGATGGTTTTTAGATTTAGATTTGTAACTTTTATATAATGTAAATGAACTTTTTAAATATCTAAAACAAAATCTAATATTATTTAAAGTAAAATAAAATTTACAATCTAATAGTGTTTAGAGTAAAATAAAATCATAAAATAGACTACAAGAATAGAATAACAATAATATTCAATTTAATGTTACTTACAATTATATACAAAAATAAAAATAACATAGTATTAAAATTTAAATAAATAAATAAAAGTAATATAAAGTGTACACATGAAAATAAAAATAAAAATAAGAATTAAAATCAAGATAATTTTGATTGTCAAAATCAAAATATCAAGATCAAGATCGAAATTAAATTTATATTATTTAATGTAATCTTTTCATATAATATTTATTGAAAAGATGTTACAGGCACACAATTACATTTCTTCAATAAACAATATAATAATAATAATTTATTATTTTATATAATTGAAAAAAATTGATTGGTATAATAATGATAATTTTTGAAATGATTTAAGTAATGTCTACAATAAACAAAACAAAATAGGTTTCTCAATTTTAATGATATAAATATTCATTAGATTTTGTTCTCTTTCAAAAATAAAAAAAAATATTTAATAAAATTTCTGTTGCAAAATTTGGGAAATATTTGCCTGAACTATACGTTCAGTTCTTTAAATGTTTGACATATTTTTAAATATACGCAATTCGTGAATATTTCCAAATATAAATGGTGAAAGCAGCATTAATTAATTACGCGAGATTAGGCTGTTTGAGATAAAAGGGGTTGACAATAACATGCGATAATACGCATTCCCTTATTTATTATTAATAATGCGTATTTCAGAGGCATGAAACTCGGCTGAAAATAGAGTACGATGATACACGCACGTCCGTACGGTTATTACGTGTGCATGTATACTTTTAGAAACAGGCGCGTAAACGTGCAAACGCGTTACATATTGTAACGGGCGCGTTTACGCAGGCAGGCACAAAATCCTGAAAGCGTAAATTAATTTCTCTCATCCCATCGTTACCGAGGAGAATTCGCGAGCCGGAGCATAATTTCGCAATTAATATTTACCTTTTTTACCTCTAATTATAATATAATTTCGTTTCGGTCATATCGCGAGAATTTGCATTTCGATAAACCTGTGATATATATATTTCGCAACATATATTTCGCGAAAAGGAATTAGCTTGTCCGTTTAGTCGAAAGTGGTCGGAATTGAAAAAAAAGGAAGAGATTCAACAATTGGCGTGTTTTCGTTAATTGAATTTTCAGCCGCTTCATTATCAACGCCGATTGCTCGTCCGTTGATATTTTTTCCGATTCCGCGCTCGCGTTTTCTCCTACGTTTTATTTTACTTTATTTTCGTTTCACTGTAAACGAACGCGCACAGCCAATAATTAAAACATAGAAAGTGTATGAGTGGAGAATCACAAGAGGCTATGATCAATGAAATAAAAATATATGACAAAAAAAATTTATACTAGATACTTTATATTAAACTCGATTAACTGCCCGTTGAACTGCGTTTAAATATTTCGAATCAATTATTTCCTCGATCAGAATAATCAGAGAATTTATCTATATATATATTCAAATTAAAGCCGATTAGAGTTTTAATCTGAGCATTAATTCTCAGGCTATGTAATATTAAAAAAGTTTAAATATGTTTATTAAAGCATTTAATTACGTTGTAGTTTAACTTCATGTTAAATAATAGTTATCATAGTAATATAATATAATGTAACAATGTCGCGTATAATATAATTGTCTGTGATTCAATGTGGAATTCAAGCGGTTGCGCAACGATTGAGCCACACACGTGAATAAAAAAAATCGTGCTATAAGGGGAAATACGGTACACGTTTTCCCGAATTGAGCAATCACCGTAATGCGTGTTACACCATAGACATTGCACAAATACGATGTTAACGCAATGTTGTGTTACGCCGAAGCGGTGCGAATCGTCAAGTGAGAGCGACGAGCGTCTCGCGAATTTATCCGATCCGAATCAAAAGCTGCTCATCTCCCACTCGTTTCGCGATTCATAATTTTTCCCTGAAAAATCACCGAACAAACGTTCAAATACGTCGATGCATAATCACGGAGATATTGTACGTGCAATTATTTGCGCTTAAACGTTCAAATGCAAATTTATGTGAGACACGATCAAGACGAGACTCGAGAGACGTTCGCGACTGTCACTAGTTTCGATCGTAATCGCGCAACGATACGCCACGGTTGTCCGACCATATCAATCACATCAGAAGCGGCCCAGTCGATTCCGCGCGTTACCACAATAGTGTTTCCACGGGATTATTGCCACGTTGCGTCCGTGTGCGCGAATAACACTCGCGATGCGATTTTCACGATACACTTTATCGCGGCTTGCACGTTCCACTGTCTCAAATCAAATAAATAAGTGGAATCGACATACGGTTGATTTAACTATCTTTAGAAAATGTGCTTTCTCTAAAATATCATCGATTTACCGATAATCTCTCCATCTCTCCCCCTGTATGTTTCTTTTAATTATTTTATCAAATTATTTGCATTAATAATTTTCAGTCAAAATTAATGCAATTTTTATCAGAATTATATGTATATATTATATTTATATATTAATTATCTATCATATATATAATTATATTTATTATATTATATATATTTATTTATTATATTTATGATTATATTATTAATTCTTAATTATTATTAATCATAATTATATACCATATTTTTGCATATTAGATGAAGATTTCCATCGAAGAAAAGGCTGGTAGATATCATTGATAATTTCTTTAGGTTCTCTATCTCTCTGTCTCTCTTAAATATTTTGTCGAATTATTTTTAATTAATAATTAATCTCTTTCAATCATTATTATATAATGCAATTTCTATCAGAGTTTTATATATAGTTTCCGCATACCAGATGTTGGCAGAAGATTTTCACTGAAGAAAAGACTAGCAGATCCCTATTAAAAAATTCCAAAACTTCGAACGGCGAAGCTTCGTTCATCTGAAATTCTTCACGATGCGAAATAACTTATAATAACGTCGTGGATAAAAACTCCCTCCCACTTTCCCCCTTCTCTTTTGCCCGCGCGATCGCTGGAATTATTGACGAGCCGCGAATTATATCGAAGGCACGAAAGGGTCGAAGGTCCCGGCGCTGAGAAAAAAAGAATCTCCCGCGGGGTTCGCGAAAAAAAAAGACGCGCCCTTAAAAAAAAGTAAAGGAACAAAGATGAGGAGAAAAGAAGAGGAATAAAGCGACGAGGGCGCGCGCACGCCTCGATAGAAATAGCGACTGCTTGATACACCGTGCACATCGGATAAATTTTCAATCGGACAAATTCTGAAAGGGTCGCTACTATACACCCTCCCTTCCTCCCTCCCACCCTCGGTTCCTCGCCATCCCCTCCCGCATACGGTCGAGCAAGTTTAAAAATCGATGCAGTCCCGAGGAACCTTCTTCGTCTTTTTCCTCTTGCGTTTCCTTTCCCTCGTCCCTCCTTTCGTTCCTCCGTCTCGATTTCGCGGGGGCGAAACCACCCGTCCTTTCCTTCTTATCGGATTTCCTTTTCTCCTTCTCGTGAATAGGAAAGGAACGTATACACACTGGCCGGAGGTGGTCAGATACGCGTATGGTGGACGACATAAACTACGGAGCGATAAGCGTGCTTCTCCTCTTTCGTCGTTCGAACGCGATCTTTTTTGGTAGACACGATTGGAATTCGAATGTATGTAAAGTCTAGGCTCTTATCTTTATTCTCGTTAGATGGAAAGGGTGCTGGATAAAATGCTCTTGAACTATACTCTGATCAGCATATTGGCTTGTTATTAATTAATTTATAATTTAATTATTTGAATTAATTTTTTAACGAATTAAATATATGACACCTTTAGCTGTACAAATATTATTTGTACTTATCTTTATTTTCGTTAGATCGAAAGGGTGCTGGATAAAATGCTCTTGAACTACACTCTGGTCAGCATATTGGATTATTATTAATTTATAATTTAATTATTTATAATTTTTTAAATTTAATTATTTATATTAATTTTTTAACGAATTAAATATATGACACCTTTAGCTGTACAAATTAATAATTTGCTCGGTTAAACAAAACTTCAATTTACATTTATACCTATTATTTTGAATATAGATTGAGAGTGCACAAATTATTTTCACGATACGTTGCTTTAACGGCCAATCTGTATTTTTAATGCTTTTTCGGGCGAACCTTTGGACGGATATTTCCGCTTTGATATATCACGTACGCGCCGCGGGATCAGGAGCCGCGGAATTGCAAATCGAAAATACGTATCCATTTTTTTTCTCCGAACCTTGAAGCTCCGTCCTCATGCCTATGTGTGTCTACACATACGTGCCGATGTGTACGTGCGCTTCGAGACAGGGGGAGAAGGGGGGTATATTGGATGTGGGTTCGGGGGCGCCGAAATTTCGAATGCGGGCCACGTAGACGCTAAAACGCCCCCATGATTCAATTCGCATCAGCCATCCTCCTTCCTCCTCTTTCCCTCTTCTCTTCCCTTCCCTTCCCCCCGATCCCCCGGCAACCTTAGAGCACATCTTCGGAAAGCTCCAGTGTGTTCCAGCGTTGGCGCGAAGACATTCCCGGAGCGTGTCAACCCGTGCGCTACTTACCGCGATTGTCTGCTCCCTGCCACCCTTCCTTCCCTTTCACCCTCGCGGCGAGAATTTTCCTCTTACGGCCCTTTCGCGATGGGGATGCAATTTCTATTTTAGGAGCCGATCGAGTGCATTTAGGCGGCTGCGTCGAAGCCAAGAGCGAGTAAGCGCAAACCTGGAGTGATGGTGGGCGCGAGAGAGGACTCCCTTCAACTCTCGAGGATCGATATTCGGACTCGTAAACTATTGCTGTATCTCTATACGCGTGCGGCTCCGACACTTTAAAGCTCCTCGAAGAAAAGAAATGAAACTTGGGAGCGAGAATATGCACGCGGACTTGGGCGCGAGGTGACTTGAACTTTTTAATAAAATATGTACACTACCGCTCAAGAGTATTGCATCGCTTATAGAAATATAAGTCATTATTATAATGATCGAAAAAACATGTATAAATATTATATCAGATTATATTTTATTATTGTTTTTTATGCTTTAATATCGTAAAAATTAAAAACTATATAATAAATAACAGGAATATTAAATTTAATTTTTGATTGTTTAAAATAGTCTACCATACTGTACATTTGATAACAGTTTTTTTAAAGTTGTTACTGATACCTGATTTCAGCATTTTAGTTTGCAAATATTGTTATAATTATCGAGAAAAATGATAGAGTGGAGAAATAGATAATATATTTATGTCACGTACTGTTGACATATAAATTATATTAAGAAATATTGGAAATATAACGCATTTTAAACAGTATCAAAACAATTATTATAATAATTTTATATTACTTAATTAATTTTAGAAATTGAATAACAGATAATACACTTTCACATATTTTATGCACATGAGAAAAACAGTTAAAAGAATAAAAAACTTTATTTACTTGCGCGCATTTTTTGTATTTTTAAGATGATGCGATACTTTTGACCGATACTGTACGTTAAGAAGAAAATCGAGAGTCTTTGTCTTTATCGTCACCCTTATTTGTATCATAAATATTTCGATATCGTAGTCGCAATTTAAAATTCTGTTGGGGTAAAGTGTACTTGGAATAAAGCGACACATAATTCTCCAATATTCATTATTGCTTCATTAACTTTGAAGCTTAATTCGCAAAAAGCTTTTCATTTTCAACAGCTTTATTGTAATTTAAACACTTAAAGATTTGATTTTCTAGCTAATAAAGTCATCAGGAAAATATTACAAAGAGAATAACGCTATAACATAATTTTCTGGACAATTACTTTTTAATATCACGATTATTTTATAGCTTCATATTTTAATATTATATAGAGATATTTAAGCTTGATAAATAATCAAGATGTAAGAAATTGATATATCGGAATGTTATTTGAAATTATGATTTGAAAAAGTAATATTTTATTTGCATTACACATTTGATTTTATGACATAAGATGTTGTAGTAGAATAAATAAATGTAGATATACGAATTCCGACTAATAAAAATTATTAGAAAAATATTACAAAGAGAATAACACACTCTAACACAATTTTCTGAACAGTTATTTTTTAATTTCAACATTTTATGATTTCATATTTTCAACATTATGGAGAGATATTTAATCTTGATAAATAATCAGTTTATAAAAATTGATGATATCGGAAAGTTATGATTTGAGAAAGCGGGGCTTTATTTGCATTATACTTTAATATTATGACATAGGATATTATAGTAAAGCAATTAAATGTTAAATATACGAATTCCAGCTAATAAAAATCATCAGAAAAATATTATTAATAGAATAACTAAGCTATTATACTTAATTTTGTACACAATTACTTTATATATATATGATTTGATATTTTGAATATTATAAATATTTAATCTCTCTTGATAAATAATCAGTTTGTAAAAATCTGATGTATCGGAAAGTTATGATTTGAAAAAGACTTTATTTGAATTTGACGAGTTATGAAGATAGGATGCTGTGTGGTAAAGTAATTGAATATTAAATATATGAATTGCTCATTCACGTTAAATAGATAAAAATTTAGTACTTTATATAAGTGGTATGGCTAGTTAATTAATTATGGTAAATGATCAATTTGATAATTGAAACTCGATTGAGTCGATAACGATGAAGTTACGGAGATGCGATGTGCGAATTCTATATGCAAATTGAATGTAATTAAACTAATATATGTGGGTCATCAAAATTGACGAAAGCGTAATATTATTCACTTGTACATGAGCGAATCACATTTCGGATATTAATGAAAAAATTCCGTTTCACAGATGTACGTTCGTCGAAATACCATACGTGTTTCATTAAACGCAAAGAAATCTCTCATTCCCCGATAATGGATATGACACGTGCGCGATATAATGCACACGTGAGAGATTTCTATTCCACTCGAAATAATTACAACAAATGCGAATATTGTATACGCGACCGTCCTTCGCATCTTTGCAGAAAATATATTCAAGCTTACCTTATTTTTACGCGAGCAATTTTAACGTTACATTCAATTCGAAATTCTGCGATAAACGACACACACTGCGCTGCAGCGAAACGAATGGATTAGCTCCCATTCTCCGTGTGTATAGTAAAAAAAAAGAAAAAAAAAAGAAAGGAGCATACGCGTACGGAATACACGTGCCGGCCGAGTATATGGAACTCATCGTTTCCAAGCTATTTCGCAAGTCCGCCCAATCGTAGAACTATTTTGTTGTACGTGGCTGGATTCAGAATGAAATTTTCCTTACTGCCGGTGCTTGTCAAGACGCCCGAAACTGTTAAGAGGAGGTTACGCGCTAAATCGACGACGGTATTTACGGAAAGAAGCTTTTTGCTGCGAGGAACGCGAATTTCTCGCGCGCGAAAAACTTGGTCGAAATCTTATTCTTAATGTTTTTTTCTGAATGCCTTAATATCTTTCAATATTTTGATGATTTTTCAACGTGTGCATCGCAATTAATCTTGAGTGCGATGCGCAAAATTCAAATTCAGAAATTTGAAATTGATAGAGAATTGCGAGTAGATCGATCGTATATTATATCGAAATTGTAATACCAGTCGGCGTATGTTATTTTGGCCGCAAGATAAATATTATTTTTCGCAGAATTCGAGGCAGAACATATTTCAGGGGAAAAAAGCGCGCTGCGCGAATTTTATTCGACAGTGTTGCTGCGAATCTGAAGAATTTTCTTTATGCAAACGTCGCAACGAACGGGAGAAATTGAGGTGCTGTTTGAGGAATAGAAACGCGTAATCCAATTGATTAAAATTATTAAGGTAGATGGTAAAAAAATCTATTATTTTCTTTATAAAAGTATAATATCTGAAGAATACGTCGTTTGAATTTTATTGAAAAAATCGCAAAATGATGGTGTTATAAGACTTTGAATAGAATAGAGTGCATGTCTTGAATTGAACTTGCGAAACTTTAAACGCGTTTTTCTTAAAACACTGTATTTTTTAAAATAGAAAATCTTGAAAATTAATAAATCGAATAATTTCAATTTTTTTAATGAAAGGGAACATTTTTTGGGATATTAAATCTAATTAGAATTTAGAAACCTAATATTTAATATTTTTCTTCAAGAATTGAAAAAGTTTCAGCCAAATCGAAACATCTAAATATTATTTTTTAATTTTTTTTAGTGAAATTAGATTGAGTATCCCAAAAACATTCTACGGAATAAAACTAGATCGAGTTTTTTAACATTTCTGACAATTATATGAAGAATAGCGTCGAATCATGCATTTTTTAACACGCGAAAAGATTCATATTGAATAAAATAAGAAGAACTATAAAGATTTAATTTAATTTTTTAAAAATACTGACTTACTGTTAAACATCAATAAAATCATGTAAAACATCATATGTGTAAAACGTCAAAAAGATCAATTTCTAACATTCTTAAAAAAAATCCTAAAAATCATCAATTTTTCATATTGCTAGAGTATACCTTAATAAATGAATGTTGAATAAGAAAGTACGTAGAATAAAGATTCAACAAACACACAAGCTGCTTTGCGACAGACGGCTCGCTTGTGAAAATTCCCAGATGGCAATTTACAAAGAGGCGAGAAAAAAAGAGTCCTCGACGAGACGAGGATGACGGTGATGAGGATGGAGGTCGGAGGTGATACGAATTGATTTATAGGGGGACGAACGAAAGCTCGCCGAGAGGTCCCGTAAAATGGATGAAACGCAAACTTTTCAACGTGCCAGTGTGGAGAGGACGATTTCTTCTCTTGGGGGGGGGGGGGGAGGAGAGAAGGGTGCCTCCGTTTCCGTCCCCTTACGATCGTTCCAACCCTTTTGCGCGCGAACGATAGACTCCCTGAAAAGGGCAACAGTATTTTCTGACTTTCCTTCCTCGCGTTACCTGCATATTAAAATCTCGTTAACGCCGTCGCTCAAAATTATCTTACGCCTTCCTTTTTTCTTCTCACCGACTTTGCGTAGCCGCCGGGTAAGCTGTAATTGACGTAACGTGGGAAAACAATACATTAGTATACTTTTCTATTTTTTTTTTGCTACACTTTAACAAGTGTGTGAAATTGCAATATAATTGATTTGTAGGAAAGTAATTATATATGTGCGTTTATATAATTTTCATGATTATTTCTCTTCAACAATCAAATATTAAATGATGACTAAAAGTCGCGGAGTCGTTAATCATGTCACTGAAAAATACGTCGCATCTGAGTAAAAATCTGGGTTAATTCTTCATTAAAAATGCATATACACGTCGTCATGTATATTTCATAAAATTGTTAACGAGATGCATAAAAAGCACGTTTGATTCATTACAACGAGCGATTTTTCTATCAAACTGTAGGACGCCTGAATTTTCCACGTTCCGTTACATCCTGGTGGATATGTACACGGTACACATATTATACGGGATAACTCTCTGAATACGCTGCTCGATGCGGGCTGCTTGTCAATTGATAAGGACGGCTAATCAAAATTAATGCGGCCATCGTTAACGACGAGGATGTCGAACTTGGTCCAAGATCCATTCGTCTCTTTCGAGGAGGATCACGACTTGGCCAGGTTCGGGGCGAAACCCAAGCTGGTCCTACCGCGGGAATATCCGGACGTTTGTCAAACGTTTTCTTGCCGGGACTTGTCGGAATCGGCCCCGACAAATTGGCTGGCATGGCAAAAAGCGAGACCGAGCTTTCGGCGTGTCTGTATATGTATGTCCCACGTTGGCTGTTACGTTAGAGGCAGAATCCCTTTCGAGTTGCTTTTTGCCGGATCCGGCGAACTCTCTCTCGCGGCAGAGAGTTCGCGCGCAAGATTTCTCTATTACGCGTAATGAAACGACGCGGTTACGTCCGAAAACAGAACGACGGGACGGATAATTCATAGCGGCCGCCGAGAACGGACGAGTTCTCGCTGTTTTGATATGGAACGGCGGAAAGCTCGCCGAGTTAAACGCGCAATTATAGCCGCGATTATACTCCATTGTGACGTTAACAAATATTGTGGTAACCTAGTTTTCGCGAAGATATTATAATGATATAATACTATGTTTTTTTAGAAATCTAGAAGGATAGAATATCATTTGCTTGAAAATTGTTTAGCTTTTTAGCTAAAAAAATACATAATTATGTATATCTCGAATTATATAGATTTAGCGTAAGTTTTAAGGACTTTTTAAAACTCTTCTATATTCGTTTATTTAAATTTGTATCTTTTACGTAGCCTCTTTTCTTTCTTTTAAAGTTTAATCGAACAAAATTTCTGTCCGTGCCAACAACCGTAATAGTTGATGTAAGTATTTTCGGATTTGTCAGTTTATGATTAACTTATAATTTAGTTACTAATGAGAAATGTTCTTCGAGATAAATTTTTTATTGACTTATATATATAATTTTATATAAATTTACACATCAGAGTCTAATATATTACATAATTTATCTCACATTTTAAATTTATAAGATATATTAATTAAAGAAATTCTATTTAATTTTGAAATACTTTTAGATATATTATTGATATATATATATATATATATATATATATATATATATATATAAAAGATATTAGTATTTTAATGAAATTTAAAAATTAAAATTTAAAATTATTGTTATTTAAATAATTTTAAATAAAAACATCTTAATAAAACATCTAAATAAAATAATTAATGGAAGGATTAATAAAAGTGACTGATTAAAAATTGGAAAAAACAATATAACTATCTATATACATATTTCGAATTATAAATCTATCGAAAATTTATTAAGGATTTTTTAAAACTCTTTTATGTTTGTTTCTCTAAGATTATATATTTTATTATTATAGCTCTTTCATTTCGCTTTTTAAAGTTTTTAGTCAAAATTTACATCTGTAAACAATTGTTTTGTAATAGCTGATATAAATATTTTTGGATTTGTCAGCTCCAAGATTAATTTATAATTTAATAATCAATGAGAGATATTCTTCGAGATAAATTTTCTATTGATTTATACATATGGTTTTATATAAATTTATAAATTATCGGATTAAAATATTAATTTATTATAGAATACATTAAATTTATAAATTATTTGAATTTAAATTAAATTTATAAGATTAATTTATTATAGAAATTATATTTAATTTTGAAAAATTTTTTAAAAATTTTTTAGATATATATTAAAAGATATTAATATCTTAATAAAATTTAAAATTTTTGTTACTTAAATAACCTCAAGTAAAAGAAAATTTTAATATGCCACAAATTTAAAAAAAAAAAATAATTTTAAGAAACATTCTATTATTATACGTTCAACTTTTAATACTTTTGAAAATTGTTAATCTTCAATACTTTTAAGATTCACTACTGAGATATTGATGAGGTATGAATAGTTAAGTTTTCGAATCCCCTGATTGTTAGGTATCAATCGGTGTGAGAGTGGAGAAGCCAAACTGAAAGTAGGACGATCTTATGAAAGCAGGGAACTATGCTTATAAAAGTCGACTTCGAACTTTACATTTGAGATCGGTTCGAGTTCGGTTTGACACATCGCAGGAAAGTTATAATTCGGCTTCAATTTGGCACATTTGGCCGAAGAAGAAGTTCGGTACCGAGCTTCTCGGGACACCGCGGAACTTTATATTCACAGTCGATATGAATGAAATATAAGCGTTTATTTCGACGATGTTTGAATTAATAATTTTTCCGTTCCAGATAAACGACCAATCAAATGTCGGAAAAGTTTACCGACTTCTTTTCTGTATCGTTTATATTAAATGTGTACGTGTCTAAGAATATAAAGCGATGTAATATTTGCTTAAATGCGTTTATGATTAATAAATTTTATTGGTAGTTAAAATTTACTAATATTATTAAAAAGATTTATTAATATTATAATTAATAATTTTTGATTGATTGAAATATTCTAATTATGAGATCAACGTTTTGAAAATATTGAAGAGGGCATTTTCTCTCGGACTTTGGAAAAATGTCTCAGATAAACAATAAAAATAATTTTTTAATAAATTATAAAATTCAACGAAACACAAGAATACATATTTTACATAACTCAATAAAAATATTGATTAAATATTTACAATAATTACACGAGTAATACTTTGATAAGCTCATTATATCTGAGCAATGAGGACGTTTTTCCTGCCGAGGCAGGAAATTACTGCTTTAAATCAAAGTTGAAAATTATAATTCTCACGAAAAAAAATATTTTTATTCAAAAGAGACACTCGTTATCTTTTTTCTGTTTCAAACGTTATTTAAAGTTTTATAAAATATACGTTTTACAAGTATCATCTTTTTCCTATTTAAAAATTCATCACTTCTCGCGCTTCTAATGTCGGAGAATCTCTTGAAAGCATCACGGTTGGTACATTTTAACGACGGCTTATTCCTGGCCGCTCCATTTATTTTACAACTGCAAATTTATTACGGCTGACAAATTTATTACCGCGATGACAAATTTCAGAAGTGGGACGATTCTACGCCGTTTGTGCCGAAGATTCGCGTGTCCAGTGCGGTCCTGCGTGGAGAGAAGTCCATGTGTGTACGTCGTGGCGCACGTGCAACGACTGTGAACGTGGACAAGGCTTAATAATGGTGGAAGCTCAGCGGCTTAACATTCCAACGTGACCGCTGGCATACGCGGTTAGCACACCTGAGGGATTTTGAGTTATGGTCGGAAACGACGGCGGTGAGACGGTCGGAGGGACGCAGGGGGTGAACGCAGGTGAAACGAAGGATCGTGGGGAGAGCGGGGAGATAGAGAGGGTGGGATGGCAGGACCGCGCTTAGGGATTGCGGATGAAGGAGCGGGTGGAGAACGTAACGCGGTGACACGCTTTACCATCCGTGTCACTTGCTAGGTGGCATTAATTATTTCATATCCAGAACTCAATTTCCCGCCAGACCAGAGTCAATTCTGTCCTTCACGGGCTCGCTCAGATTGCGAAGCGACATTAACGACGATCAAATTGATTCCCGAATGAAGGAAAAAAAAGATTAACATGCGAAAAGGATAATATAATTGCGATGAATATGCGAATTCGATGTCCGGCGATGTGCGTGGTGGAAAATACATTAGATCTATTAAAAATGTAGACAGCATCGGACACTTAATCCGCCGACGAAATTGAAATCTAGAAGCGGTGTCGTCGAGCTAATTACGTCTGGCGCATCGCCCCATGTATCGGGCGTCGTCGACGAATATTGCAGCCTCGGAGCTATCCGCAATCGGCGACAATTATTGGGTTGATTGTAAGTATCTTCGCGCGTAATTGGACTGCCGGTGAGGCACCGGTCAATTATTGCGGAAAAGACACGATTGAGGTGTCGCGCCGCTTCGAACTTTACGCTCGCGTGTAACTTACGGCAACAAGTAGATTTTATATATATATTTCAAGTAGATTTTATATTTATTGAAAAATCACGAGTGTCTCAAATTGAGTGAAAACAATAGAAAGTATGTAATTTATCGTCTCATTGAATTTAACAAAGAATAATTTAGAGAAAAATATATATAAGTGAGGAGTTAAAAACTAGCCTTCACTCTAGTAATATGAAAAATTAATGAAATTTTTGGAGTTTTAGTATGTTTAATTAATGTTTATATATAAACAGTATACGTCAGTATTTTTAAATCTTGGATATTTTAGTTTTTTTTTGCAGGACGAGCTTTTGCGCATAGCGTGTTCAAGAATGCATGATTTGACAAAGTGACAGATTGCTCCTCGTATAATTATTTGAAATAAAAAAAAATCTCGATTTAATTTTACTCTGTAAGATATTTTTCTGGATTCTAATTCTAATCTGGAATTTAATTTTATTAAAAGAAATTAAAAAATAACGATGTAACGTCAGTTTAAAATTAGATGTTTCAATTTTGCTAAAATTATTTCACTTCTCTCTCTCTTTAAAAAGTCAGAAAAATATTAAGTATTACGTTTCTAAATTCTAATTTATAGGTCGGTTTCCTATCAAAAATACTCTCTTTCATTTAAAAGAAAAATTAAAATATATATAAGTCTAAATAAAATATATATATTCTCGATATATTAATTTTCAAAATATCTGTCATACTAATTTTGAAAACAACATTGTAAACGTTGCAGAAAATGCATTTAAATTTCTCAACCCCATCTGAAGACACGCGCGCTATCCTATTACTATTAGAGTCTTATAACACCATTAATTTTGCAAATATTTTATTTTTTATATTTCAATAAAATTGTAACCATGTATTCTTTCAGAAACATACTTTCAGAAAATGTGACAAATCGATTTTTTAAATCAAAATAGACTCCAAAATAGACTGGACCCTTCCATTAACTTGGGAAAGAGAAATGCAAGGCAATGATTTTTAAAAAAATGCTTCTTCTGCGCGCGACAATACGATTTCATTATCAGTGAATTAGCTGTATCGTACATTTCACCGTACTTCAAAAGTCTCCCCTGCTAAAAGCCGCCGTCGCTGTCGTCCTTTTACGGCGGATCATTAATGATTAATTGCCTTTCAACTCGCGGCGGCGAGGGATCAATCGATCGCGATCGGCAGGCAGGTATACATCAGCCCCGTCTGCTTCTCTCACTCTTCGTCCACCAATTCGGCTCCCCTCGCATTTAGCACTGATGGTTTTGCACGCAATTTGGAGTCACGCCAGGATGTGGTTTCCCACGACCATCCTGGGAAGAGGATACCGAGCGGATTGTGAGATGGAACAGAAGATAGGCAGTCCGATCGGCTTCTGGACGCGCAGATGCAGCCGTATTTGAGCGGATTGCCAAGTGGCTGGCGAGCAGCATTCCGTGGAATCCAATGGTCTGCCATTAAGTTCCCGTCCAACTGCAGATCAAGACTTATTTCTGGATACGTTTTAAAATGATCCACTATGTTTGCAAAATTCAAATTTCATCGGGCTTTTTTAATTCTACTATATTTTTCGATGTTATTATTAAATATTGAGGGAAAGAGATTTATTTTGAAGCTCGTTGCAAGTTATACTTTTATTCTTTTCTCATTAAATTTTACAGCGAAAATAGCTGATAAGAGGCTATTTAAAAAAATACAGAGATAGAATCGTAGTAAAAAAAAAGAAGTAAAATTTCTCATCGATTTACAGATATACTTTTCTGAGAGAACCCATTTATTTGATATGTTATCTAAAGCATTACATGAGAAACTCGTGAATTAATTACTTGGCTCCAAGAAAGATTTGAACAGGAGCTTCTCGCGTTCATGTACGTCCATAAACGATTCACGGGAGCCCTTGCGTACATACATGTGATGTTTTTACGAATGTTCAGTGTGTATTTGCAGTGTGCAGCTGGCCTGCGGCTATAAACGTCCAAAGATGTACACTCTCGCGTTTACACGGCTACGTTCGTTTGTGCGAGTTGGACAGAATTTGGTCATAGAAAACAGTCTTGTTCCAGAGCCACCATGGCTACTGATAATATATTAATTAATTACTTTTCAGTTTCCCTATAAAATTTTCCCTTTCAAATTTTTTTGTTTCTAGGATTTACAAATTTCTATTTTGCAATCAAAATTGACGCAAGAATGAGTATAAACGGTCGTCTTCAGCTCCGACGACGTTCTACCGATCTACCTCGCTTTAAGATCCACGTTGGTTTTCATTCTCTCACTGCACATGTAGATCTATGCAAACTAACATATGCGTATTCTGGAGATAAAAGGAGGATATGAAATGTCCGGTGACGAGGAAATTGTTAAAATGCCGTCTTCTAGTCTTTTTGCAAAAATATCTCAGCTGAGTTATCATTTTCCATGTCTCTTTTCTTGTTTGCAAGATTATTTTTCTTAAGGGAGACGAAATTTTATGACGTTATGAAATCCGTAACATGCTTACAAGCTCGTTCGGAGATACTTGCATATTATGCCGGTTTAGTGCACAATGTTGCTTATATATCATCGTAAATTTTCGTCGTCACGTTGCGATTAAGCTATCTTATTTTTAGATTTTTATTGAGATTAATTCATATTTATTTTATTTAACATTTTATTATAAACAATTTATTTATTTCTTTTATATTAATAAGTCTTGTGAAGATAATAGATACGATAAAAAGAATACTTTGTTTTATTTATTTTTTTTTATAAATTATATTCGAATTCATATTATTTACTTCTATAGTTATATATTTTATATTACTAAAATATTACAAAGCGCATCATTTATTTCCTTTGCGCCAAATATTATTTAAGTATAATTAAGAAATTATGATTAAGAAATCCCAAATTTAAAAAAAAAGTGTACATTCGATAGAAGAAAAAATTAATCGTAAAATAATAATATTAATTTAATTTATACAAATAATCTTGATCTCAAACTAAGATAAATTATATTATTTAAATACACATTTATGATATTGCCCCAAACATCGAAATTACTTTGAAATGCAGGAAGGAACAAAAAATATTTTTTAATTCTAAATTTGTATTATAAAATGTTAAGTATTTTGAGGCAGTAACAAATCAATTGTCACACAGTTGTCATTTAATTATCGTTTTTCTCAGAATATTATTAAGATATAAGGTCGTTTTATTGTTATTCAAACGATATAACTCGTACAATCTCTCCATATATTGAACAACGATAATGACAAGTATTGAGAAATAATTTATTATAATTATCATTTAATTTTTCAACGATTTAAATATAATTTAGATTGAGGACGTGCAGTAAAACAATCATATCTCGAGAGCTGAATAATTAACATAATGAAAAGCTCCGCATGTGTGTGTGTGATACAATTATTTAATAAATATATAATCTATAATTTAAAATACATTTATAATTTAATATTCTGTGCATACATGTATATATTCACATATATATTAAAAAAAGAATTTGATGACGTGTCAAGTGAAAAATCGAATTCTTCTTTTAAACGCGACAAGTATCGGGAGATAATTATTAATATGAGGATAATTATTCTTCATAAATAATATATAATTACATATATATTGCGACAATAGATCTCGAAACGCGTGACTTATTCATTTAATTAAAGAAGGAGAAAAAACGGGAAAGAGAAGATCAAAATTATCGTTTCATTGTGATTCTTACGAGCAATCATTAATAGCAAGCAAACAAATAATGATGAGCAAATTAATATTTAAATGGTGAAAACATAATGGGATAATGTGAAATATACTATTTAAAACAATAATTATTATTCTAAATATTTAAACAAACATTGATTTATAATTGCCATTTACTTTAATGTTTCGTTTCTATTTTAAATAAATAAATCACATGGGGAAAGTGATCAAAGCATACATATTGCGTAATTTGTTTATTCGAATAAGAATCAAAAAACAACGGCAGATTCAAATTGTAAATTATCGTTTTATTGTGTTAATTATGAGAAATAATTGTTTCTTTAATGATTTGAATTTAATTGGAGTTGATTTTAATATCATTTTTATTATTTTTTAAATTAAAAATGCAGAATAATATACGAATCGAATAATCGAGCAAATATAATAGGAATCAAAATTATAAATTAATAATTATTGTTTTATTGCAATCCTTACAAATAATAATTAATAATAAGCAAATAAGATATAAATTTATGTATATTTAAATTGGCGAAAAAATGCATTAATATAAAATATATTATTTATAAATTTATACATTAAAATTATATTATTATTATGCTAAATATCTAAACAAATATTAATTTATAATTGCTTTAATTTACTAATTTACTTGTTTTTATTTTAATTTTAAATGATTAAATCAGAGAAAAGCGATCAAAGTATACATATCGCGTAATTTGTTTATTCGAATAAGAATCACATAAAACGGCAAATTTAAATTGTAACTTATCACTTTATTTTTAATTATGAGAAATAATTATTTCTTTAATGTTTAAATTCGAATTTAATCGATTTTACCTTGTTCATTATTTTCTCAAAAGTCAAGAACGCACAATAATATATAAATCGAATAATCAAGGACACAAGGGGAAGATAAATCGCACTAGATTGTTTTGTAAAATATTTCACGGTGGGGGGCAATAAACTGACTGTGTTTAACGCTCATGTATATTTTGCGCGCCTAGCGCGCTTTGTTTACATTTTTGGCGGTGGCCTTGATGACGTCATCATCTACGCGAGATTCCTAGCTCTGTGCCGCAGTAACTCTTCGAGACGCGATCGCGGGAGGACGGAATCGTGTTTATTCTCTGATTGTTGTAATTATTATCAATCTGCGTAATTAACTAATTCGCGCGATAAACGAGTGATAAATATATGAATATATTTCTCATGTTATATTCATTTGAAATGGAAATGAATGTGATAAGGTATGATAGTGATACATTGTCATTTTATCGCGATATTTATGGGTTAATTTAGATATTTATGGGTGATTATTATTTCTGTGATACTCGCAAATATGTTTCTAGTTAAATATATGCATTTCAACTCGAGTTTTAAAGTATGCTTTACACATTCTTAAATGTAATTTGTTTTTTTTTCGGTTTAAATGAATAGTATACGATTCGCTGAGTGATTTAAATAATAAAAGACTTAATACAGGATGCTCGGAAAGGAACTATACATTTATTTCAATTAAAAAAAAATATCTATCAAACATTATTAGCGAATTATCTTTTTTCATGAAAGATATTGGATGACCTCCAATATAAACCTTAATTTGTTATCGAAAATATTCTTTAATTCTCCTCATGATATATCTTTGATGAAGAAACTTGATTATTTTAATGTTTGAAATAGATATACAGTTACTTTCCGACCTTGTACATCATTAATTATTAAATATTAATACTATAATATTTATATAATAGTACTTATATTTGGAATTTATAAATCGAAAATGTATTAATATGTTTACATTATTGAATTTTGACTGTGTATATTTTTGGATAATTTTGCGTCTTATTTGATTCTTTTTTTATTACGCGTTATTGTACAAAATATCGACATTGCCGACATTTCTCGGTCATTATCAAAAGGCCACGAAACGGATCGATTGCGATGCATTTAATTAGCAAGTAATCTAATTAATTAACTTAGTATTTTAATATCTATCAATTACGTAATATAAATTCATGAGAAATTCAGACCGATAATTTGTTGAAATGTATATTTCGCGCAATTTATAGAATCGAAATCTATACCGTGAGCAAATTGATAAAATGACAATTAGTTTTTTGAATAATTCGCGTTTTGTGGATAAACAAGGTGGTCCTAATATATGTCCCGAGAATTAAAGAAATAATGGAGATAATTTTATAAAGAAATGTTTATATATACTCAGATGATTACATAAACGACTTCTGGAAATACAAGATATTTAACAAAAAATTATATTTTTTTTGAAATCTCGGTCCCAATTCTTTTAAAATTTACTGCGCGTTAATAGTGACTAAGGGCTCGTCTTCAAAATCCCAGAAAAATAATATAATTTCTGTAGCTTCAGAAATTTAATTAAGCCGTTTTTATGACAAAAATGTATATATAAATCTTTCTTTATAAAATTATCTAAAGAATAATTTTTTAATTTTCAGGATTTACTTAAGGACCACCCTATATATCTTTAATTAAAACTTATACATGTTCACTCATTTATATTAATAATCATCCTGAAACACGAACGTATAGTGTTTTGTATAAAATGCGGCAAAGTGCGCAAAAGTGCAGTTCCGGAGCAACAGGTGTAAGCGTGAAATTAGCCGCGCGATCCTCGAGTTCCCATAACCTTCAAAATTCAGTGCTTGCAAGAAGGATCGTCACGGGTGTCGCGGCTTGGTTCGACAGATAATAATCGGACTTTTCGTGGTATTATTTTTTCCGCAGCGACGTAATAAATCTGTGCACCGCAGATGATTAATTTCGGAAGTGTCAGAAGTGTCGTATAAAGTGCCGAGCTATCGTAAGAGACTAATATTTCTGCGAGTGAGTGATGCTACGAAAGGATGAGAAGAGAGAAGAAAGAAGCCCGGGAAAGCGTCAGGCGACAACACGGGAAGCCAGGCAACTTTTGAGGTTAGAAAATTATTAATATATATATTATATATAAATGTAGATAATTATTCACACCTATGACTGATAACATTAAATATATGATAGGATGTGCTACTTTATATTATTGTGTGTAATAGAATGAAAAATGTATATAATATTCTACATTTATATGGGTCACATACACATATACATGATATATTTTCTAATATATATATATAATATATACATTTAACATTTATAATTATTTAGTTTGTACACGTATAAACTAAATGTTTGTGTATAGATTTTTAAAGAAATTTATAAAGATTTATAAAGAAATGTTTATAAAAATTAAAAATTATATATTTTTTTAAATTAATTTTTTTATTAAAGATTTAGTTAGATTTTTACTTTTAAAACAAAATTCATAATGCGCGTTATAATTATTTCTTAAAATATTAATTATTTTAAGTACTGTTGACTTGAATATATTTATGTTTTGCAGATTTTATTTTATTATTTTTTTTAAATTAAAAAATTTTCATATTTCATATTATTTCAATATATTTACATATAATATGCAATTAGCACTTATGTATGAAAAATTATTTTTACTGTTATCGCATTTGTGTGATCATTATATCTATTTATTTTTCTTTGAAAGTAATATTTCTTTATTACATAAAATATATATTATTCTAACAAGGAAACCTCGCGAATCTGAAAAGATTTTGATAAAACTTTATACATGTAGGGCAAAAGAGGAATTAAATAAATAAATATAGTAATTTTTAGTTGCCTGAAAAGGACTCTAAGAAGTGAAAAAAGAAATAATTTTTGAAAAAATTTTAGAAGAAAATCATTTTTTTTAAATTTTATTAGTGTGGTTAAATAGAGTAATATTTTTACTATGAAACCTTTGTATAAAACATTTTTCGATATTTCCAATAATTTTCGACATATATAGAGAAACAAAAGGTACTTTAAATACGAGGAATGATTTTATTCTTTAAAGCCGATTTTGAACGGTAACTGAAAATTTCTAAATTTATTCACCTATGTATATGTGATTATATATTATAGTTTTATTAAAATGAAGATTTTTTGACAAGTTTTTCTTATCAATTTAATGTGCACAATTAATGTTAAGGTTGTTTTATCTTAATTCGTTGAATTTAATTCGATTAAAATAATAAAATTAAAATAATAAAATTTTAATATGAAATATTAAATTTTACTTTATTCATTTATTTGATTACTTTTTTACATAATAGAAGATGTAATAGAAATCATGATTGACTGAACAAAAAATTGCATAATTATATAAAATAAAATAGAAGTTATTCTTATGAAGTTACTACTAGTAGAAATGAAAAAATCACTGATTGAGAGTAGCATACATTAATTTTATGTTTGATAATAGTTTCCATAAAAGCTATCACACCGTATATTTTGACACAGCATTCTCTATAATGTATAAGAATATTTATTACAAATATTAGTATAAAATAATAATTATAATTAATATAATATTAATATAATGTTATAATTATCTAGAAAAATCTTTTATTTATGAAAAATTTTTATATTTTATAGTATCTACATCATGAAAAATCATTCCTCAAAAAAATATTATGTACAAAAATATTTCTTGCACCAAGAATATTTATTATAAATATTAATAACAAATATTATAATTATCTAGAAAAATCTTTTATTTATGAAAAATGTTTATATTTCATAGTATCTACATCATGATGTTCCTCAAAAAAACATTACGTACAAAAATATTTCTTGCACTAAAAACAACGCATAATACTAGATGCATCGTATATGGGGAACATGATATTTCTTCTATATCTCTTGTATTTTTCAAAGAAATAAAAATCTAATGGATTTTTAAAATGTGATGGTCATTCTTCGACGTAGTCACTTTTAAACTAGACATATTTAAAAAGATAGAAACGAAGAGAAGAGCTGTATACGCGTTCAGAATTGTAATTTAATAATATTATTTCTCAAATATAAATTGATATCTCATAATTTAATAAAGTAACATGATCACTAAATGTCTTCACAAAGTTTTTCCATATTTTAAACTCATAAATATCAAGGAATTAAACTTCTTTTTGATATCGTTAAAATCCGTACATATTTATCTTTTTAAATGGTATAACCAAATATATTACATCTTTTCTATTCATTATATATAAAAACATAATCAAATAAATGAATAAAGTAATTTAATATTTCATGTAGTTTTGAAGGAAAATTACTTCAAAATATCATTACAGTAAAACATGATTACTTTATATTGCGATTAAAGTTGTGTGATAAATAAGTGATAAATATATACATGATAAACATATTCAATAACTTCTTAGGTCATCTCTGTGACGTATTTTGAAATAATTTTCCATATTCCATATAGAAAACAAAATGATATAATCTTTTATAAGTTAAGGAATGCAAAAACATGTTTGATCAAGCAAAATAATGAGTATCATGAGACTTCTAGTATAAATATAAAAATATAACCAAACAAGATAAATTAATATTTCATATAAAATTAATAGTTGAAATTAAATAGCCGAATTAAATTCAACGAATTAAAATGAAATAATCTTAACATTAATTGTGCACATTAAATTGACAAGAAAAGAAAACCTTGCTTGAAAAAAGTGATTTTTTTACGCAAGTATACAAAATATATATATATATATATATATATATATATATATATATATATATATAATCACATAAATAAATAAATAAATAAAAATTTAAAAAATATTTAATTGCCACTCACAAAAATGTTTCTAAGGAATGAAACCACCTCTCATATGTAGAGCGATTTTTTGTTTCTCTCGATATATCTCGAAAATTATTCCAGAAAAATTATTATCGAAAAATTTTATATAAAAGTTTCAAAACCATATAACAACCTATTTAACATTAATAAAATATCCTGAAGAAATAATTTTTTTTTTCAGGTTTTCTTCAACAATTTTTTCCAAAAATTATATTTTAATATTTTATTAATGTGAAAATGTGTGAAATAAAGATGTTTTTACCATGATACTTTTGTATAAAATATTTTTTCTTATATCTCAAATAATATAATAATTTAAGATATATCCAGAGAAGCAAAAAACAGTTACATATGAGAAATGATTTTATCCTTCAAAATCGTTTTTTTTGCAACAACTGAAAATTTCTAAATTCATCTATTTACCCTTCTTTCTCTTACTATATAAAATTTTATCAAAGTCAGTTTTCGAGTTTACGAGGTTTTCTGTAAATTTAAAGACTGTACAACAGGCATATATAATGTTTAATGTATACTTGGAAACTTTCACTTTAAAAATAAGCGATAGCACAATTTTACACGTGTAATAAAAATAATGCACGCATAATAATAAATATTTATTAAAATTACATGTACGAAATGTTTGATAGTAATGATATAATATTTTAATAGTTACTCTAAAGAATTAAATAGTAATAATGATATAATAATTAAATAGTAGTAATAATATAGTAATTTAATAGTTTATCCTAATTACGATCAAAAATCTTAATATGAAAAGAAAATCAAAGTTTCAATAATTTTTTTACAAGAATTTAGAAATTGTCCAAATATATCGCTTAAACTTCATGCTCTCGTCCTTATAACTAGCATACATTGTATAAATTTGTTATCTGTTATTGATTCCTACAGTTCAAATATAATAATTTTCTTATATATTGATACTACATATATTATAGTTGAGTGATCAGCTAATATTAGCTTGATCGATTACAAAATTTAATTATTATCAACTCATTGCTGCTGTATACGAATAATATCTGAACTAAGGAATCAAGTTAAAATCAGCTAAAATTAATAATGATTAATTATCTAATCTAACTTGACAAAATCAATAACGAGTGATAGCTTGATATTTGCGTAATTACAGATCTAAGAATTATATGGGTGTACGCGGTATTGATCGAGCTTGAGCACTTATAATTATTGCGATATTTTCATATTAGAATTTTTTAATTAATTTTGAGAACACGTTAGTCTTATACGATGGTCCCGAGCCATCCTGCAGGTCCCAAACCGCAGCGCGACTAGGCTTGTTTTATCCTGGCAAACCGAGGATGATTTATTAGTACAGGCGAGCAAATCCTTGTTGCAGGCAAATAGAACAAACAAAAAAAAAAGAAACGCTCAAATGATGCAGCCGCGAGCGTGTTATAGGGCGATAAAAGATTACTGGCGGTGGTACGGGATGAGTTAGCGCGGGAAAAAACAAAATTAAAAGCCACGACGAAAATGTGCAGAAATCGGAGATGAAATCAATTGGCGCGGTAACTCCACCATGTGGAAACACCGTGTGTATTAATTTCGTTTATCGAGTTTTAGTACAAAGCAAGTTGCATAGAAAGAGAACAACAAATTAAAGGGCTTTATACGCATTGTGCTTCTGAAATTTCGCACTACCTCTTTTCGCATCCTCTCTATATCGATTACTTTTGGCAATTTCATGCCGCTAAATCCATATTAAAAGAAGTTGAATAAAATTTACGCGATGCAACGATGGCCGATCGATTGACATAAAACGTTGAAGAGCGTGAAGAGCGAAATTATTCTCCCCGAGCCGTAGCTGGAAAGCTTGTTTGATTACATTCACGCCGTATATACAACGTAACTCTTACATAAACGCATCGTGGTTTATGCATTTCTCGCCGCGGGCCCGATGCGTTTCGATCCGATAAACTCGGGTGGCGGCGGCAAATGTAGTACCCAAGAAACGATGCCTGCACCCAGGACGAGGGGGGAACGATATAATGACGATGACGAAAGTAAGGTCTACGATAAAGGTAAACGACGGTCTCGTCACATCTTTCAGCCGGATAGCGTGGTGAACGTTCGCCTTTTTTTCCACCCACCCCTTGTCGTTTCCCCGCGCCCTGTCACCAGGCCGTACGTCGGTCGCTCAATTCCCGACGAAATGGAATATCGATACGCGGGACATCCCGAGGGAAGTGTAGTGAATATTGAAAAATTCTTGCCTGAAAGAAAAAAAGACGGGAGAGCGAGCGAGAAAAAGAGAGGGAGAAAGAAGGGGGAGAGAGAGAGAGAGAGGGAAGGGTGCGCGTTATAGAGTCGTTTGCATTTTTGGAAAATATAATCGACCGGCTTGAATTGATCGGCGCCTCGACAATTGGCCGGCGCACGTTTGCTTTTGCCCGAATTTACGCTGTGAAAAATCGCCGATCGACGCGAGAATTCAGCTTGGGATTTATTCTCACAACAATCTGCGTGTTATTGCAGTTCTCGATTCGAAATATATGCATACGCGGTCGGTTTGCGCGATGATTTCGATAAGTGAAGAGAAACATTTTGCGCTTTCGACGAACCGATCGCGTTTCTCATCGCTCTATAAAGCGTATTTATTACGATTGATCAGTATAATAATAATAGTAATAATATTTCAGTTATATAAAAGTTTGATTATAAAATTGTATAAAAATATAGTCGGGTATAGTTTTGCGATTTCGGGCACAAAGATAACTTGAAAAACTGACACTTGTCCCCCGATATACAATAAATTTTATTGTACAAAAGACTAATGGCTTTCGGCGTGTATTGTTTAAACTTTCTGTCCGGATACAGAAATCGCTTTGAAAATTGCGCAGTTCCCGGCGGGAAAACGTTACCGGCAATTTAGCTTCGAGTGCTCCGACTTTTGAATCCGTCCGTCGCAGGCTCCAAGTCCATATCGGCTACAGAGGGACATTTTTTTTTTATTTTGTAAGCGCATTTGCGCGCGACAGGGATGATTGCTACAGAAAGGGACGGGGGTTTTCGGGAGGGGGAAGGGGGGGTATAACCGGGGATAGATTAAACGTACATTTCAAATTTCGATTAAACGGGATTTCGATACACACGGCATATGTCCCGGAGGGAAATTTACCGAGCGTAGTGTCGGTGTCCGGATGAAGCGGGGGGAGGAAAGCGAGGGGCAGGTTTTCGGACAGTGCGGAGTCATTGGTCGACGGGAAGTGGGGGCGAGGGGGAGAGGCTAGTGCGAAAGCCGGTATAATGCGAAATGAAATTGTCACAATAATCATCCGCGAGCGTATATACATTGTGGCCGGATAAGCTCCGATAAATACATACCACCGATTGTCGGAGCACACAATTATTCGCGCGCCGAGTAGGTATGTTAGGTGTAAACGATGAGAATCTCTCTCTCCCTCTCTCTTTGTACACGAATTAATTAGCCAACCGACGGCTTAATTATTGTCGGGCGCGTGAATTGATCGCGAAGACTCGTGAAAGATGGTGAGAACGAATTGGTCGTGTTGCTCCATTATAATTGGACACGCTAGGAATGCTAATTTTCCGTCGATTAAATGCGAGAGAAGCAATGTAGAAATAATTTATTATTAAATAAGCGCGCGAGAGGGAGAAATAAATCGCGGGTGCGATTTATGTAAAAAAAAAAAAAAAAAAAAAGGAAAAGGGAAATGCATCCGAACTTGCCAAGCGTAACCACCGATCGCAATTTTATTCTCTGCTATTGACACTTTTTTTTATTACTTCTCGTTTCCTTTGGCACCCCGTCACATTCCTTACGGAATTAAATAAAAATGCGCCCGTACTTTTTTCTGCGAATTTCCTTTTGTCGACGCGACGAGAAAGAGAAAGAAAGAGAGAGTTAATGACTGCATTCTTTCTTTCATCTTCTACTATATTCCACGCTAGACTGAGAATTGGTCCCGGGGGGGATGAAAAGAGGAGGGGGAGGAGGAGCGCGCGCGCGTGCTAAGGGATCGAAGAAATGCAAAAAGTCGGAAAAAAAAACGAGGGATATCGATATGCGGGCGGAATAAAACAGAATCGAAATGAGACAGTGAAACGTCGCTTTGACGGTACGCCGATCAAAGCGCGAGACGATGAAAATCTTTTTTACATCCTTTGGAATTCATCTTGGTCGAACGTTCCGTTCGATTATCGCGCGCAGTCTGCTAAAACCATCATCCGGAAAAATGCCGGGTCCTTTGAGGGAAACGGAACAAGACGACGGATAGTTAAGATTATTCGTACCCGAAGAGTATCCCGTAATTATCTATTCCGTTTTTTTCTTTGTCAAGCATTTACCTATCCACGAGCTACACTTATGTCGAACGGGGGATAACGACATCGCGAAAAGTATGTTTCCATTATCCTCATCGTTTCCTTTGTGTCGCGAGCAGGCAGGCAGCGTCAAGAGGATCACAAACTTAATACTTTTTCTTTGAAGTTAAAATTCTTCCATTCGTTGGACGCCGATTCCATGTACGTGGCTTTGTAAACATTTCCTGTCTTTCTGAAACCGAGGGATGCTTTTTCGTTAACAGACTTTATTCTTTGCTCTGTCTAATGCATTGCCTAATTCCAGTTGCACAAAGACTTGTATATTATGTAGAGGAGATATAAATATAAATAGAAAGAAATGTTAATTCATAAATATTTAAAAATTTGACTTAAATATTATCTTGCACAAATATAATTTAATTAAATTAGAAGATTCTGAAAAGATATTAGAAATTAATTCAAATACTTGTAGATTAACTTCAATACTTCTATTTGACTTGAATTATGAATTTGTATAAATGTATAGAAATCAGTAAATTTAATCATCAAATGTTAGTTAGCATAATATTCTAATGCATGGAAGATTAACATTTCAATTTATAATGCCGTCCATTGTATAACACGCGAATCAGGCAATGTATGCCTGGCAATGCATGCGTTTACTACTACGTTAGTACACACAGTTATTGAATAATTATTTATGTCTCTAGAGACGCTCTCTCATTCCATTCTAAGTTCTACCACTATGTAAATTAATTAGAGAATTACTACTAAAGATCTTTGTATCAATTATGCTTTAATATCAAAATTCAAATTAATAAGAAGAATGCTATGAATAATATGCTAGAATTAAAATTCACGTTTCTAAGAAATTAATTAAATTAATCATAAATTAATTAAATAATGTGTTATAAATGGGATTAAACGAGATATGTCTTGATAATGTCTTGTTCCGGCTTGAAATTCGAGACAAGATCGAAATAAGATCTTTAATAAGTTATCAAGATAAAAACTAAAATTATCAAGACTATTGTGATCTTATCAAGGTTATTAATTTTTTTAAGAAAAGGTAAAATATATATATTTGTAAATTAAATGAGAAAATCACATACTATATTTTATAAGAATTTAAAAAATTTTATTTAATAAATAAAAACATTTATATTAACAAATTTAGAAACAATTAATATAATAAACAAAATAAATGATATGTATTTTGTGTTTTGGGAGTTAAACGTGAATGACATAAATAGCTAATTATTTTGAATTATAAAGATTATGTTAAATATTATTTTAAACAATTATTCAGTATTAGATAAGAATTGGTAATAGATTCGAGACAAGACAATACAAGGCGAGATTTTTACTATAAAAATCAAGACAAGATTTAAGTTTTTAGAGATTTTTTACACAATATTTTTATGAAATATTGTCTCATCTTGAATCTTGTGCAACCCTAGTCGTAATTAAATATAGAAATATTATGAAGAGGATGTTATATTCATATATGTACTTCATCAACGTAAGATTACAAAGGAGAACTTCATCTTCGAGCTGCAAATCTCCCTCTCCGCCACGTTGAAACAACGTGTTGTCTCTAAATTCGCGGTGATAATTATCCGAAGGCAATGTACGATGCGAAGAGAGATTGAGGGACTCTCAACTCATGGTGTCACACCATTGCTGCTGGCGGACGGACGATCGGCAGCATCGAGAAGCGACGCCCGCACGTAGCCAGTAGTACGATGCAGTAATTCGAAATGCAGGAGCACGTCGCGCATTATATATTGACTGCACTACTAGCGCCCTGGCATCCCCGAAGTTGTCTCTCACGAAATCTGGCGGTGGCTGCCAGTCCTGGCTGTCGTCCACAATGATGTCCTGCTCGTCGCGTAGTCCACGAGCGCTTTTACTTTTACTTGTTCCTACTTTTACCTCCCTCCCTCCCTCTTTTACCAAGTTTCGCGTAATGGAAAGTAATTTGGAGAGCAACGATATCCATAGACCGTGGAAAGGATTTAATTCATGCATTAAATTCTGGATGTATCTGGCGATATTTCCCTTGTAATTTTTATCTGTCTACTGCGAGCATGTGAAAAATGCGATGTTAATAATAAAGATGATATAGATCAGATGGGATGGGTAATTTATTCTTTTCGTCAGTCCATTTCAGTCTTGGAAAATGCATGATGCTTTGTATAATCCTTGCATAATCCATGATATCATGTATAAGAAAGTAATATCACTACTTATACTTTCTCTTTCATCACTATAAATAATAAAGATTGTAAAGTAGCATAAGCTTTGGATATAACGAAGGAGGATTCATAAAAAGATTGTCCTGCTTTATTATTAACAACAAAGATAAATCATATTATTATCGCAAAAGTGTTTTATAAAATATTACGTTTGCGTTTCTTATTCTATCGATATTCAAATTAAATTATAAATTTCTACCAAAATTCTGTCACGCACAAAAAGTTATATTCTTTATAAATTCTTTATAAATTATTAAATATATATATTAGAATGTATATACAATATATACAGTGTATATATAATTATGAAATTTTTACTAAATATTTTCAGGACGTATTCTTATATTAAAAGAGTAAAAAAAAGTCTATATAAAAATATGTGTATGTGCTCCGGAAAGATTTTTTTTCCAAATTAAAGTACTTTTTCTACGAAAACCGTCAGTAAAAGAGCAGCGCGTTCTATCTCACGCTACCAATTTGCAACCGCAATCATAGTAATCAATCATAAAGTGGACGAGCCGTATAATGAATCGATAGACAAGGCGCGTGCGATTTGCCTGGAATCAGTCGATAGACAGATGATGGATAGTACTCGCGTTTCGAATCTAATCAAAAATAGTCGCGCGTAGACGTATGGAAAGGACACAGGGGGGTAGTAGTCGAGAGAGAGGGAGGAGGGTGGAAGGCTTGAAAGGAGCAGAGGGAGAGGGGGGGAGGGGTGGAGTGGATAGACCGGAGAACGCGCCGTTATACTAATTTGGCAGGCGCTCGTTAACGACCCCTTTGAGGTCATAACTTTTGCCGCAAGCTCGACGCGTATGCGAGAGCGCGGCTAGTGGCGCGAAACGCGCGCGATGTACCCGGTGTGTGTCCCTTCTCCATCCCCCTTCGGTCTCTTTCTAACCGCGTTGTCGCCCCACTACCGGTGGTTTCAACAGCGCTTCAACACTACTCGGCAGTCAGTACTCCAAAAGCATTGCGGTGCTTTCGGTGACCCCCCTTCGCTCCCCCGCATAGTGAACCCTCTCTCAGCCCTCCGCCGAGCCGAGGATAAAGGGTGGGAGGAGGAGGGGGGGGCACGCACGTTACTCGGCGAGCTTCGGGGCGCATGCTCGGCCAATCAGCGCGCGCGGCGCGCAACGTAATCGCGCGTTCGCGGGTGGGGATGAGAAACGTGCTCTCATCTCGCGGACGCTTCTCGAGGAGCTTTTCCGCAAGCTCAGTAAGCGCCGCGAGCTCGCCGTGGCCGGAAGCGTTTCGCGGCTGTTACGCGTTGACACGCAAGATTTAATCCTCGCTCATCTGGCGAGCGTGTCACTCGCAAGTTTTGAAATTTTACACGGCGAAAAGTTTCCGATAAATCGTGATATCTTGCTGATGTTTTTTTCTCCGCCAATTTGCGCGATTGACTTACGTCAAGGCAAAATATATGCACGGTTCTCCAGGAAATTACTTTACGGAGGTGTAAAGGGGTTGTTTCATTAAACTCGAGACAAAAATCGTAACTTTTTGTTTCAGAAAAGTGAGAGAGAGAGAGACAATTAAGTTTGAAGCCTCGCATCCCTTTTATGTTGAGCCAACGCTTTGATCAAAGATAAAAGTTCGACTTATTCAATGAATAGAAGGAACGTCTAGTTACGCTAAGGGGCACTTCAACTTACTTTGGTAAGTTACGTCAAACGGATCTTGTATTGAGGAATCGTGAGGTCGCTTTCGGCGAACTGACGTCATCGAGAACAAGTAGATCGAGGATTCACAACGGGGAAGAGTATTATCTCCCAAGGCTAAAGGAAAGAAGCCGAAGGCGAAACAGCAACACACGGAAAAGGAGCAGAGAGGTGAAGGAGAAACAAGAAGAGAGAAGAGCCGAGAGACGTTAGAGGGAGCGTCGAAGGCGAAGGCGAAGAACGAGAAGGAGGAGGAAGCTTCGAAAGCTCGAGCCTCGGGGTTATTAGGAGAGGCAACTTAGAATTTCGATCAAACCACTTTCGAGCCGCAGTGGTTAAGAGCCGATTAATGCGATCGGATCTAATTAATAATCAGCCACTTCGCAGTCGTAACTCACTTTTCCGTCTGACGATCCTGCACGATTTCCAACATCTATTAATCGAGATATCGTTATCGGAGGAGAAGGAAGAAGGGTGAACCGATCTCGTCTCGATGCCGACTCGAGATATTTTCGGTATCACTCAGATTCAATGATGAAGGACGTAGCATCCCCGAGGAACGTCTTCGTACTTGTTATCGACTGATTGATCAGAGTGACTGATCAAACGAGGGATCGTTTCCAACGCATTAGTCGGACGATGCTCGATAGAAGCACGTAAGGATCGCACCTGTTTCTTGACGCTTTTCTTTCCCCGAAGGAGACCTCCCGGGGAAGCAGCTAACAAAGATGTGCGCGAGATCGTTGCTGCTGTGCGTCCTCGGTATCATCGCTGTCGTCAACGGTAAGTCCGCAACAACATTAACGTTACTTCAGCTTCGCAAGTTTATTCGCTCGGAAAAATAGTTTTCCTCTCTGAGAGAGAGAAAAAACTTTATAGCTAGACAAAGATTTTTCATAATTCCATATTTTTCAATTAGAAAAATAGAATTACGATTTAGAGTCTTGATGATTATTGAATACGTTTAGAATATTAATGATTACTGAGCACATTTATATATAATTATTTTTTAAGTGAATGAGAAGAAATTTGAAAAAGGGCGACTTTTAGACATACTTTTAATCAAATAATCAGGGACATAATTCGTGCGAAAATTAATTGAAAATAAGCTAGAGATAAATGAAGATGTAATATATTAATTCAAAGTTTGCGAGACAATCTGCAATCTGGTAGAATTGAAAAAGAGGCTTGTTTTTATAGATGCACACATAAATTTTGAGGCTTCGAGAAAATCATTTGTCACAACGAATGTGAAGTTTTTAAGCCAACTCGAATTTCGCGTGTAAATTTTACGCCCGGCTTTGGAAACTTAAGTAACGGCTGACCCATCATTCTTTATGTTTCTTGTTCTCCGGTGTGCTTTTCTCCGCATGGCGCGGTGCCGGCGTTGACGGGCGACACGTATGGACTTTGCAGAAAAAGAAGGACGCGAAAAAAAGAGAGAAAGAGAAGAGGAGAAGGAGAACTGACGAAAATGCTCGCTCGTCGAGCATGCGAGAACACGACCGTTTTATACATGGCCGCTTTTTATGGGGGTACGCCATACGCGCGTGCCGATGGTCGTAATCTATGTGTGCTGAAATCGGAGGATGACGGAAAGAGACGGATAGCACGCGAGCGACTTTAATACGATAGGGCGAGAGAGAGAGATGGCGAGCGAAAGACGGACATTTTCGCGAAGGATTAAAGAGGGATGCGAAAAGAAAGAGAAAAAGTAATAGAAAGAGAGAGAGAAGGGGTTGCGAAGAAAAATCGGTAAAAAGCCGGGCCAAGTTGAGGTTGTTAATGCGTGCTAACGGAGCTCTCTCGTTGTGTAAACTTCGCCAAAAAAAAAATACTAATATTTTCGCTGTTTCAATGTATCAGTGGCAAAAAACGCGGACGATCGGAATGACGAAAAATTACACTGAAGACGAATGTGCAGGATAAATTGAAATATGACCGCGTATATACATGCATATATAATAATTTTTTTTTTCAGCGGTTTTCAAATTATACACACACACACACACAGCCACATATATATATTTATTCGAGTTGCTTATTCCCTTTTTTTACCATTTGTTTAGAATTTCTGTACGGAAAAATATTTCTGAGCGGAAAAATATTATCGCGTTTTATATATTTGCAAAATATATCCATTTATAATTGCGATATTTTAAATCGCTCCAAGTCGCGAGTTTAGTTTAGCAAATTTCTCATAAAGTGTCATAACTTTAACACGACGAAAATCTTTTAATCTTAAAAAAAAATTATAATTAAATTAAATTAAAATAATCGCAAATAATTGCGCGATAAAAAATCTTTGCGAGTTACTCGACAAACATCACAATATATGGATATTGTTTCGGTGGCTTTTTATCGTAGGATATATCGTATATATTTTATCATGATATTTTTTCCATTCGAAAAATTTTTTTAGTTTGGTGTGGATTTTGGCGACGTTTCTGTTTGTGACCGCGTTTATATTAATTAATATAATCCCAGCGGGCGTGTTAACTGCGGTTTGCGCGCGCGCGGACGTTGTTGCGCGAAAAAGCTAATTTCGAATATTTGCGAAGGGGGACAGGCGCATTTTGGGTGGAATGTAACAACATTTTATAATTTGGATAATATGTAACAAAAGTATCGGTGTATTGCCTTCGCGCACAAGACAACGAGTGTTGCGTTTTCGCCATTTGTTTGAACTCCGATGTAATTAATTAATCATGACGTTACGCTCGCTGTCACAAATATTTGAGATAAAAACGCATAACTGTGTGCATCGAGCATCGTGATTAATGGCGGGAATGAATACTCGGTATATATGAACGATATTGAGAGCAACCGAAGGAAAATTTGATTGCGATTGAATAATTACTGGAAAAATTGGAAATATTTATTATCGAAAAGCGTACAATTGTGGGACAGTTGTGTGAAATTTTAAAAAATAAATATCATCAATTAAAAGAATTTAGGATAAAAATATTTAAAGAGCATGCAATATATTATATAAAAACAAAATATATAATTGACCAGTTATTTATTCTACTATGTTATTTTTTATAATATACGTTTGCATTTCCCTACAACGAGACTGAGGAACGAAACAAGGGTCCAAATTTCGGCAGCGCGATTCGATTCTCGATTCGAATCCGCACGAAACTGTCGGATATTGTCGGATTCGAACCAATCATTGTCAGCAGGCTGCACAAGCGTGATTCCAGGTGATAGAAAGCATAGAACTTGCACGTTATATCCGTCGTCGCCGGAAATCTAGTCTTCCTTCTCGTATTGGCTATCGTACAAAATCGACTATCGTCCGAAGACGATGCTCGGTTCGATGACGAATCGGGCTCTCGTGTTAAAAGGATTTTAAAGAAGTATCCGGGAATTGAACGCTCAATACGTACATGTATAAGCGTGAATCGTGTTTTCGCATACATCGCATAATGCAAACGTATACGAACTACACTATCGATCCAAAGCATTGCGTCACTTATAGAAAGAAGGAAATTGTTGCTTTGAATGAACAAAAATATATATATATTATAAATATTGCCAAATTATTCAACGTCATGATTAATTATTTTAATTATGTATTACTGTTATTTTATGCTTTAATGTCGTAAAAATTATAATAACAGAAATATGAAATTTTTGATTTCTTAAAATACCCCTCTTTGTTTTCAATTCATTCTTGGCAATAGTTTTGTTAAAATTATCGATATACTTGATTCTTATTTGCAGATATTCCTACAAGTGTTGACGGAGATTTAGAAGGGAAAAAATAGATAAAAAATAAAGAAACTTAATCATTTAATTACGCGCGCGTTTTTCATTTTTTTGGGGGTGAAGCGATACTTTTAACCGGTACTGTAGGCATATTCTGCACTCAGATTTATGTACACAACGGGGGTATTTGCATAAAGCGAGTCGTGACACGATATGATGATGACGACTCACTTATTAAAAGGTGATTAGCGTGGATAATTTTTGTTGCTTGACTTTTACGCTGGCGACTTCGTGTAAACTTGTTATTAAGGCATCGACCAACGTCACGGTTTCAAGTATTTGCATGTTACAATCCTAAAATCACCGACGGCAACATCTGCATCACGCAGCGTGTTGTGTATTCGTGATGTCTTTAATGACACGTGCGCATCAGTACGATTGACAGTTCGACTTCAGTTGTGCCGACAGTTGCACAAATAACAATTCGCTCGAAATCATCGACGACGTGTGACAGGTGAAATAAATATCTCGGACTATTTTCTTGGAATAGAACGATCTTTATTCATAAGTATTATATAAGTACTATTTATAAATATTAGAAAATTACATGTTGAATCTTCTTGGATGATTAAATAGGACCTGGGGAGATCCGAAATGAATTGAGAATTTTATAAATCGATATTTATATCAATAATCGCCGTTGTATTAAACGGCAGAATAATTATCAGGAAGTTAATATCGAGTCAGCTGCGATCGCAGCGCGTAATGTTAGAACCTTATTGGATAAATTAGCGGATAAAATCTAATGAGACAGACTCAATTATATCGCGGTATAAATGTAAAATGAAACGATAATAGATATTACGCGGGACGGGAAACGAAACGAGCAATTTGAGTGAACTTACTTGAATTCTCCTGCGTCGTGAGAATTCCTCCTGTGAATTTTACGGTGGCCTTTTTCCACTTGGCAGATTACGAGCGTACATCCAGGTGAAAATGCTTCCTTTGGGATACGCGGTCGCGCACGTGGCACGGGAATATTGTTAAGAAACCTTACGCAAACAATATATACAGGATGAATAAAGGATACCAAGAGATAGACCTTTCAAAGAGAACTAATCTTGTTTAATTCGATAACTTCACGAGCATCAAAATTTCTATCAGTAAAAAATCATTGCGATAACTTAACGCTCATTAAAATTAAATTGAGGAATTTTATTAAATTTTATTAAATAATTTTATTATTAAATAATTTATTATTAAATAATTTTATTCTTCCATGACAAATCTAGTTGACCTTTCATGCATTTTTAAGCAGATTGAATTAAACAAAAACAAACATTATACGCATGATATTTGCTGGTGATTTCCCATATCCGCTCGAGAATATTAAATCGTCGAGCTAAACACAGATAGGAGCGGCATTTGCATCCGATTAATTATTGATACATGAGAATGATAATGACATGGAATACCTGTCACGCCATAGTCATCGAGTTAATCATTAAATGAATAGCTCGGGGCGGTAGTAGCACGATAAGCCATGAGAGCCACATGAGAGTAAACCGCGTGCGCGACGCCCTTAGCTCATATTCCCATTTATTAACGAATTAGTGGCACGCATGCAACGCGTCCGCGCCATATTCTCGGGCATTTTTACGCATTTTTGCGCGTCACGGGAAATTCTCTCGAGCGACGATAAAACGTTGTATGCGGAATTACGCGGAAACGCGAAACAAATTCAGCGGCATGCGCGTTCGTCGTGCGTTTCGAGAAAAATACGAGGCTCGCTCGACCAATGAAATTATACATATACACACGGTGACTGATAAATTGAGACGCGCGGATAATTCAGACAAGTAAAAATGTAAATAGGAAAAAAAAACGAAATGTTCTTTTTTTAAAATACGGTTTTTTGTGATAACATCAAAAAGCTTTGTTTTCTTTTCAAAATTTTGTGTTTTTTTTCCGGACATTTACATAACATTTTTATATTTTGATTATTACGCACAAACTGATTTTTCATTATTTTTGATTTTTATATATGATAGATTTTTGAATTAACCGTCACTATTTTAAATATAGCATTCCGATTGGCTATATAGTAATTATGTAATTATTTTTAATTAGGTAAATTCTCTTAAAACAAGTCAAAATTGAATTTGAATGAATTGTCTTTATTATAGATATAAAAATAGCTTGCAATTTTAACAATATATTTTAGTCACTATTTAAATATAGTAAAAAACTAAAGTTCTATATTTTTAATTTATTTTTTCAAAAGTCGATTAATAAGACTTTTGCAATTAAAATGATATCAAACATGACATAATTCGAATAATTTTCAGTTAAATATGTAATAAAAATTTTATGCATGTCATGTTTAATGTAATTTGCAAAAAAGTATTCATTAAAAGTGTTTTCGAAAAAAATGAATAAAAAATATAAGAGTTTTAAAAAGAAAGAGAGAGAGAGAGAGAGAGAGAGTTTTTGTTAAATTTCCAAAAAATTATGAAGAAAAATAATATTTTATTTAAAGAAAGAATGAAAAGAAACAAATTTGTTTTTTCCAATATTTGTTTTCTATTAGAAAGAAAAGACGGTCTTTTTTACATCTCTACGAGAGGCTCCCTATCTCTCATTTCTTCTTATCATTCCGCAGACTCTCCGTCCGCCCTAAGCGTACAAAAACCCCGCGAATTACGGCGAAGCGAGGCAGGTTGATTAATTACGACACCGACGACGTGTGTGCACTCGCGTGTTGTATCGGTCTCGACGACGATGCGACGTCGAGACGACGACGACGACGACGTCGACGACGACGACGATGACGACGACGCGAGCGTCTTTCCGCATGGTGTATTATGAGCACGAATATTCACGAAAGGCATCCTCGATGCTTCGTATGAGTATTACGAGAAATGCGACGATAAGGTGACGCCTGCGGGTGCAGAGGATGCATACGCAAGTGCACTCGCGTATTTGCACGTATATACATGTACCACACGTGTGTCGAGGAGATGCACTAACCCTCGACTTGGAATCTCGAGTCCCCTTTGACGTTTGTGAAAATCACCATTAATCAAATTTTAATCGAAAAAAAGTATCCCTGATTTTTATTTGGAAAGAGAGATCTTATTTTAATCACAGAGCACGAATTTAAAATTTTAATAATTGTTATTATTTATATCATCAAGGGAACACATCTCGGCATCTCTCTCTCATTTTTCATCCAGCGGATAAAGATGCACGAATAAAACAGTAAGCAGGATAACCCATATTTTTTCTCCTTTTCTTCTTTTCGAATATGGTAGTATAGTGGAATATGGTAGTATATTGGATTATTTATCGGCGTGATGCGGTCGAATTAGATAGCGAAACGTTCGCGTATGTCCACTCTTGCGGGCGTCCCTTTTTTTCTCGTTAGCATATCCGATATAGCGGCCGGGGATCTCACTCGAAAATGAAAAGGATTTTGGAAAAAAGCGTGCTAAGCCGCGACGAGGGAAGGCGTATATATGGCAAATTGAAAAATACGCGAGTATTGCGTAAATGCTGTTTTTCCCTCCTTTCTCTCTTCCTCTTTTTATTTTTTTTTTATCCGCGAACGAGAGAGGGTTTCCGGGCTACCGCCACGTTGGCGATGGTGCGTATATTCGAACGTCGCCATGGTTTATTCAAAGCGTAATCCAAGAAACGGAGGGGAGAGAGGTCAGGAAATAATTACTTTACTGCCAGATTCACTCGGGTTATATTTTCACGGTCGCTCTTTTTTCTCCTCCATTTTTTTTCCTTAAAGCGAAGGATAAAACATGGGCGGATGATCGATAATGCTATCGCGATAAAATCAAAAACGAAAAACATGTTTTTTTAAATCCATTGACAGATGGATCTAAATACGCAATATATATCATATATATCAATATATATCATGTGCTTTTACGATTTAATTGCAAACCTGGATTTTGACATTTAAACTTATACATTTAATTCTGTACTATATTAAAGTGAAAGTTTTTTAGATTTTTGTGCGCGATGTATTTTGCACGTAAATCACTCCATGACATTTCGCGACATTTAAATCACGATGGTTATAGCCTTGGCAATGAAAGCGCGCGAACACGGTAGCTGTTTAGCAAGATGAATAATTTCACGTAATATTTTCAAATAACGTGGAAAATATTTCGTCGTTATAAATCGGCGTTTATTGCGGAGCACCGTGTCATTGTTGGCGGGTTATTGTTTATTTCGTGTATTTCGCTAAATGCAAAATTCGCATGGCTTTCTTTTTCTCTAAATTTTCAACGTTTCACGTTGGTATCGAATAAAGAAAAAAACCGTGAAATATTACTTTGCGCCCGAAAATGATTCAGTCGGCGTGGAAATCATATTCAAAAAGTTTAATAATATTCTGTTGTAAATATTATCAACAGAAACGCTGGAAAATAATTTGCATCTCGAGTTTCCTTGCCGCTGGAATAAATAAAATATCTTGCGTTACAGTCAAAGTGAGACAGAGATATTTTCATTTACCGGCAACAGTTGTAGAAGTAAATGTGGAAGTTAATAAGGCGGCGAAACGCAATTTTTATTCCGTAGACTGCGATTTAAAAGAGAGAGGAAGAAAAAGAAGTGACCAATGAAAAATTGCTCGTACGTATTCGAGATCCTCCTGAGATGATTAGGACGTTAAATCCGAGTGTTATTACGATTTCACGGCTCGGCCGAGGTCATCCCGGAAGGACAAGGATTATGGCTGCGGATATAGGATAATAAGGATCCAAGGAGGTAAAGACGAGAGCTCGGTCGTACGTGACTAGAATCGCGTGTCGAAGAAAGCTCGAATTACTTTGACAAACTTCGTGACGTACGTGCCCCGTCTCTTCGCAAAAGAGTCATGCTTGTTAGAAATCAACGGGACACATACGTACATATAACCGAATACGTAGAGGATGTAGGATGTACAGTCGAAACTGAATTAATTTCTATTATGGCTGGAAACTTGCGGAGATGTTTGAAACCTATACTGTATTTCGCAAAACTCGCAATACTCGACGAGACACGGAGAAAATTGCATATTGCACGAGAGAAGTTCGTTTTAAAATAAAAGCTGAAATTTCTCTATTATATGTACGCGCCATTAGCGCGTACTTTAATTAAATGTTAAGGATAAGGATTAGATATCTTCATTTTCATCTGAATTTTCACGCGATGCTTTTGTGAAATAAAAATATATAGGGTAATAAAACGGTGTAATACCTCGCAAGAAAAAGTGTCCTCATTGTTCAGACATAATGAGCTTACCAATAAGTATTATTGAAACGGGAGTTGATATAGATGACACTGTACATTATTAACTGAGAAATCGCACAGAACTATCTCGAATGCGATTTTACATTGAAATAATTATACTAAAAAAATTACGAAATTAATAATTTTTAAATAGATGAAATTGTAATTTGCTGGCAATTTTTAATCGTTTATTTTTAATCATTTTTTATTCCACAGAAGTAATTGGCGTTATAGTTATATTCTCACTGTATTTCTAAAAGAGAGAGAAAGAGTATAGCTTATAAAATATAATCAGAGTCCTATATAATATCTGTTCTATTCGATATATAAGGATGTACTTTTCTTTAAAAATGCAAAAGTGCCCTACATAAGAATAATATGCTCTTTTATAACACTTTTTCTGACAAAGTAAAATGTAAAAGAAAAATTACAAGGAATGAAGATATTGCTAGAAGCGATAACAAAAGTCAAGGCACTATGGGCGTATAATCTTTGCTTTTTTTTTGGAAGAAATAGAGAAAAATGTAGTTCTTATAAATATTCAATCAATATTTTTATTGAATAAAAATATATGAATTTTCATGTTTTGTCGCGAATTTTATAATTGAAAAAAAATTGTTTTGTTGATTGTTATTTGAGGTGTTTTTCGAAGGAAAACACCCTTTTCAATATTTTCAAAAAGTTAATTTCATAATTAAGACACTTTAATTAATGAAAAATTGGAGCAATTATTAATTTGCGATTGTAATAAATCTTATCAATAAAATTTGCTCATAAATGTATTTTATATCGACTTAAGAAAATGTAGGACGTATTACATCACGCGTGCGTTTTACCCCACATTTCTCTAATATATGTCGCAAAAGTCATAAAATTATATTTCAGTAGAGTAAGTTTCCGCAACAGAGAGTATATATTATGAAATAAACGAAAAGGAGAAGAAAATAAGTTCCGATCCTCGTGTTCTCCGCCTCTGCCGAATGAATAATTCTCGCATTTCAACCATGAAAGTCGGGCATTTCGCGATACAATACGACGAGCCGAAATTCGAAGTGTGCGCGAAAAGAAGCCGGAATACATGTAACTTTTACAAGATATTGTCGCGCGCTGTATCGCGACGTCGGCCAAGTTTTCCCGCCGAAAAGTTGGCGAGACAATGACGGGGAGGTTTACATCCTTCTCCTCCTATAGTATATCCTTACGAGACGCGGAATCCTCGTGCGGAATTACGTTGGCGTGCGCCGTCTATATCTATCCGTCGCCGATAGCAAGTTTACATCTGCGATAGTAGTTGGAAATGTTCCCTCTATCTATCCCGTTACTTTTATTCCCGCCATGCCTCGGCGGCGATCTCCCTTTCGCCGAGTAACCCCATTGCCGACCCAATACTAGTACACCCCTATCTACTATACTCCCAGGCAAGTTACGACTCGGTCGAGAATGCGATCCCTCGGAATCCGACTTTCCTTGTTTGCCAGGATCGACCAGGAGGGACGATGGACTGCCCGTCGGAATCGGTAACCCGATATCAATCGAATCGGTCATTTCGAAAGGTCCGTGTCTCCGCAAACGGAAATTTTATGGGAGAGACAAGGGGACAGTAAAGTGACTTTGTTCCAACTCGGACAAAATTAATCAAGCTGCTGTGACTAAAAGATTGCGATAGAGCGTTTCGTATACACAGTAAAAAATAAAATGTTAATTATAACATTTTTCACATGTCCCCTCTAAATGTCCACTCTAAATTTTAAGTTAAAATAACTCATTTGTCGTATGTTACTTATTGACAAACTAAAAATGTTAAATAATTGATACGATACTTAACATTTATTTTTGTTATTGTGACTTTAAGTGTAATGTAAAAATAACATGCAAATTAATTAAAAATTACATGAAAAAATTGTTACAATAACTCATAAGAAATGTTGAGGACATTAACATGTAATAGTAATTATTTTAACTTAAATTATTTGTAATAGAAACATTTGATTTTAGTAAATTTGATTATTTTTGTAAGTCAAGTTCAAGATTATTTGAAGATTCAGTTTAACCTTTCTTAGAATGTTAAACTGACTTGAAGACATGTTGATTGTTTAAAATGATTATGTTAAAAATATTCAAAATAATATTCCATTTCTAAGAGACATACAAAGTGTTAAGTTATAAAGATGACATAAATGTAACACATGAAAACGTTAAATAAAAATAAAAATAAAAACATGAAAACGTTAAATAAAAATAATAACATATAGGTTGTATGTTAATTTTACATTGAAGTACTAATCAAAACGTGGTAATACAAGAAAATTTCAACATATGAACGTGCAATTTTTTACTGTGTATATATGTATATTTATAGCGAGTCCTCGAATTTTATGTTCGTTTCGTTCTGGAATAGCATCTCCCATCTTTCTCTTATAAACGTTTAAATCGATGTAACGGACGTTTCTAGTATTTTGTGCGCTTTAAATCGATTAATCGCGATGGGAACCGGTTGCGTGTGTAAGAACATTTCGGCGGCGATCACTTGAAACTTTGGGCAATAAATGTCGAAGACCTATTACGCGAAAATTACACGAAAATTTAGTTTCGACAATTGAAATTTCAAATCATTCTTCACAGGCACGGAAAGTTTCACCGCGTTCGTTCGTGCGCGTTAGTTTGTGTTAGAATTATCGAAATAATTCTTCCGCTACCGCTAGAAGCCGATAATGTAACTCTCGACATCTTACTGTAGAACCTTCGTCTCTTGTTGTTATCAATATCTTCGCTAACGTCACCCGCGTCTTATCCTTCAATCCGATTTCCTCCAGGGAAAGCTATATACGGTTTCATAGATATTCACGGAGCTTCATTATATCTCGGGATGCTGAAAATAATGTTTCGAATAATGAACAACGTTATTCATTATTCAATAATAATCTTATATTTTTCGATTCGACATAATAATAGAATTGAATATAAATTTAACCTTCACTGAAACTTTAAATGACAAGAGAACACGAATGAGTCCAACTTTACGTTAGAGCATAAGGGGGAATATAAGAATATATAAGTCAAGTTTTTATATAGAATTTTTATATAGATTATCTAGATTAATTTCTATATTCAGAATTAATATTGGAAATTGACAGATGGAAAAGTTTTAAATTCGCTTTGGAACAAATGTCGTCGAGCAAGAGAAATAAAAAATTGACCTAAGGAATTTAGATCAAAGTTTGTTTAAAGTTACGTCGCATTGATCACGTTAAACTTTTATTCAAGAGAGCGAAATGTCAGTAGTAACGGATGAAACTGGTCAGCCTTGCCCGGGACACGCTCGTTCGGCGCGCATTCCATCGACCCCAATGTGTCTGTTTCCCTTTGCTACTTTCGCAGGGCGTTTGGAGGAGCAGTGACAATAACGGCAGGGGACTATAATAACTCGTCGTAACTGAAATAAAAGCACACTGGCCGGAGATGAAATGAGCCGGCGGTAAAATTGCGGAATGCGCCGTGATGCATATAAGTCCTCATTTGTTTCAATTTGCGAGACGCTCGTCCGTCTCCCCTCCAAATGTGCCTTTCAACAGCCTTTTCCCGGTGTAACCCTCCGTTGATTATTGTTGCTTGACTGACGGAGCGGCATCCCCGTGTATTATTATCAGTCAGCTGAGAGGGCGGATTTTTGGCGCATAAATTCCAACGAGCGACCTCGTAGATAATACGCTTTTCTCGAATTGTAGCGGAGGCTGCGATGCTTGCCTTAATCATACAGAACATTTTTTTTTATGCTGATCTTTTCTTCTCGACTGCTCGACTAGAAGCATAAACGAGAGAGAAGTTGTAAACTACCAACACAAAGGCTACCTACGAAACTCACTTCTACTTTATGCCGCGAGATTTCTTAACTCTAATCCACAGTCTATTTTCTTTCAAAGAATTTTATATTGCATGCTGATTAAATAAAAGATTGAACTTTATGGTAATAAATAATAATGTTCCTTCTCTTTACGTGAAAATATATATTTAGAGGATAAAAAAGTAAGTTTTTTTTATTTAAAAAAAAGAGAAAGAAAAACAATAGCTCGAAAATGCATTCGTGAACGATGGTGAGTTACATCGGGAAAACTTGGGTGTTAAATAAACGCGGTCCTGCGGGTATTGCGATCGGATGATTCATGAATATCGGCTATCGTCTTCGCGGTGACCGCCATTGTGGAGCTTGATGCATCCATCCGCTTGCCTCTCCCTCTCTCCCCTCGCCGGCTAACAACGTCCAACCTTTCCCGACGATTTTATTTTGCCCCATTACCTCCATATCGGGACGAACCGGCGCTGACGTCATCGAGTTCCATCAAGTTGCCAATTTTGCACTTTTCTCGACCCTTCGTCAACCATCCCCCTGGCATTGCATCTTCTACACAAAGCTCCTCTCGCAGCTGCTCCTTTATCTCGTAAAGTCTTGGCATTGAGCATTGTCCCTCGAAATAAGTCGCGCTCAACTTTTTGCTCTCATATTAATAATGACGTATTCGATTTAATTTTTGAATAAATCGATTTTTCGGAATTTTGCGCGATTTTTACTTTAGTATTCTACTTATTATATAGTTAAAGATGTAAAAAATTGGTTTTTTTTATAGAAAACAAACGTTGAAAAAAATTTGGTTATTTTCATTATTTTCATATAATAAAAAAACTAAAAAATGTTATTTTTTTTTAATTTATCTTCTTTTGAAAATAATTTTATGAATTAATTTTCGTGGCAAGTTAATTTTTATCAAACACAGATTTTCAGTTAGATGCATGATAAAAATTCTTATTATTTATTACCTGAAAATTATCTGAATTATGTCATATTTAATATCATTTCAATTGCAAAAATCCCATTCATTCATAAAATTAAAAGTTCGAAAAAAATTAAAAATGTTAAAATTTTAGCTTTTTATTATATTAAAATTACATTTTTTAAAAGTTACAAACTACATTTTTGTATCTATAATAGAGACACTTTATTCAAATCTAATTTCGATTTATTAGAGAATTTACCTAATTAAAAATAATTATATAATTATAGAGCCAAATGTGTGGAATATGATTTACATTCATAAAATAATAGTAATTAATTTAAATCTATCTTCAATATAATCAAAAATAATAAAAAATCAACTTGCAATAATCAATATATAAAGATATTAAGCTGAACAAAAACAACAAAATTTTGAAGAAGGAAGGCTTGTAGTTTTTGTTTCCACAAAGAAACTATATTTTATGAAAAAAAGATTTTATTTTTTTTCCTATTTACATTTCTAATTAAAGTGATTAACTTATAGTTAACCGTAATTATAATATGATAAAATATATTAAAGTAGCATTTAACATTTTGTACTTTAATCGTAAATTATGATGTGATTGAATAATTTTGATTATAATTCCATAATCGCATCTAGTGTAATGAAAATGGTCAGAAATTACTCTCTTCTTGTATTTTTTGTTAAACTATATTATAATATATCAGAGCTACCGAAAATATAACGTTACTGTCAATTTGGCGTGTATATTTGGTACGTACTTAATAAATCTATGACCTCCAGAAAATCAAGATTTAGCGTGAAAATCAAGACTTGAGTGTGATAAAGTTTGTGTATTATTTGGAGATACATTGCATACTACAAGACAACAATTTCCCCGAGTTTGTTTATGACGTCTCATATAGATGACCTAAACAAGGATAATGTTTGTTGTTTCGTAAGAAGCTTTACGCATTTCCACTGAGATAAATTGCAAGCGTTTTACGAAAAGGATAAACCGTACGAGATGTAAGAGATTTAATCACATGTCAATTTATATCTCCGATTTTGTTTATATTTTATTTTTACGTCATTTTATGTAAGCTAATATAAGATTATTGTATTCCTTTTTTAGCAGATTTTACAATAAATATAATATTAATCTCTTTTTATAGAAATTTTGATGAGAATTCTAAATGAACATTTCTTATTGAAAATTAAAGAACTCCGATAAAGTAAGATTCAGTAGCGTAGAGAATCAGATAAGAAGATCTGACTGCTCCAGTTAATCCTACGCGGAGTCTATGAAAAATTGAAGCGAAAGAGAGTTTTAATATCGAAGAATTAAAAAGTTGCGACACACAAACTATAATCTCGCATTAGATTTTCGTTGAGGCAAAATAGATCTGTAACTCTCTTCGACGGATAATTTGCAAAATTGCATATTAACATCAAGATTGATATCGTATTCCGGTAAGATTATTCCGGAACAATTTTTACAAAGTATGACCATTAAGGTTCGTGTTGTGCTAAGAATATTTCCGCGCGAGGAGCTTTAATCTCTACCGCGAATCACCTTTGAATATTTTATCCTTAACGACCGACTTGGAGGCTAAAATAAGACCCATTCGATATTCGCGTTATTAAACAGCTTCGAGTGCTCGTTAAAATCCGAATTTGAGCTCGCGACGCATCATCTTCTTCTCCTTATCTTTTCCTGAGACGACTTTGCAAAATCTTGCCGTGGAAAATCGAGCGAATAATTCTTCCGTCGCGAGATATACCGTACGTTATGTCGCATATATGCATGCGGGACGACTGATCGACAAAACCGCCATGCTTGGGAGAAAGAGCGCGGCTTTTTCCGTCACCGTATATATTTTTTTCCGCCTCCGTGTCTGTTATATGTATACGTACGTCCGTTCGTCATGATGCGAACGCTCTGCACGAGCCTGACGAGATAAATGGCAGACGGTGGAGATATATTCGCGAAGAGCGAGGAGGGGTGGACGTGGATTTCGGAAGGGGAGTCTGCAGGGGGTGAAACAGAGGACGGTCGCGTTAAGAAGAGAGTCCGTTTCAATTCAGATAGTGGGACGCGTCGGCTGGCGGGCTTTCGGGGCAACGATCGCTCTCCCCTTCTCCTCCCCCTTCTCGAGCAATGCGCAGCAAAAAGCGGGGACCGGGGAGAAGAGGGAGCCGAGGGTAACCCGGCGAGCAGATAACGCGGGTGAAATGTGCACAGGCATTATTTTCCCGAGTAAATGTGGCGTAATAGAAAAAAAGAACGAGAAACCTTTGGCGGAGCGAAGGGGAAAGGGAAGGTGGAGAGAACGGCGCGGCGGTAACAGCACCCTTCCCAAGTTATCCGGACTTTATTTTGCGGGGTAGGAGGGGAGGGGGAAGGGAGTTGGCGGGAAAGAGGGACGCGCGCGTCAGGCAATTCAACTTGATGCTGTTGGTTGGACGGGAGCGAGTGTGCAATGATTGAAGACCCCGTTGCACAAGAATCAGGCAAGTTCGCAAATGTTAGGGGCGAGATTCCGATCAGTGGCGTTTCAATGAAATGGAAATGGATAGAGTTGTTTGACTAGCATTGAATTTTATTCGCGAATCTTGCGAAGAATTGTGTACATTTGCAACGGCATTTGCAAATATTTATTCAACCTCATTGAGAGAAAATTATTATTATATTATATATTAAATAAATAATTATTATTATTTCAAATAAATTGAGGTAGAAACTGGGTTAAAAAATGAGAGCAGTAGTTAAAACGCAAATTAATTGTTTTGTCGAAAATTCTCCTTGTTTCGGTTCTTTTTTGGATTATTTTCAGTACAAGATAAAAGAAAATTGATTTTACAACAATAGAAAAATAAGCAGATTACAAATAATGGTTTAAACATATAAATTTTTTCTTTTCTTTCTATATATTTTTATGTAAAACTTTTTACTTTGATATTCTAAGCTTTTTTTATCAAAATGATCATTCTAGATTATCAACTCTTAGAGCTAGAACCAATAAAAATTTGCCTATATAAATTTGCATATATGAGGTTTGAAGGCAATTTTTTTGTCAAATAAATTATTGAATGATATAAGTTATATTTTTTTTTCGTTTCTGTATATGTTTAAATCATTATTTATAATCTTCTAATTTATGGAAGATAATTAAAGAATCTCCAAAAAAAAACCAATTAATTTGCTTCTTAATTACTGCGTTTACTTCTCATTTCTCTACTTTCTATTTATTATTTGAATTTATTTATTTAATATATTAGAACATTTATATTAGAAAATTTATATTTATATGGAGCAATTTTTATTATATTATAATAATTTATTACGTTATAATAATATATTAATATTAAATTAAGAGAATTTACATCTATTTTTATTTCTTATTTGTTATTTTAAATATTCTCTAGCGTCATCACGAAACATATCGGGGATTTAAAAACGCGAGCGATAAAAATTAATAAATGCTCGTGACGCATTTCGGCAACGAACCGTAGAGAATTATTTTTATTTATGCCAAGAAATTGTCTGGATACTTTTCTCTCATAATATCTCGGTGTTTATATTTTTGCGAGAGACCGGTAGCGAGGCTCAAGAAGAAAGAGCGAGTAAAAAGGCTACTAGATATCGTAAAGGAGAAGGATACGAGGTAGGAAACGTGTAGGACGAATTTCTGAAATATTTTTGGCGAGAAAATTTCGGGAATTCGTTGCTGCAGGATGCCATGAATTCTTCCCAGAAATTTATGGATCCTCGACGAAGTCTCGGTCGGGCTTCGTGAGAGGCGAGATATAATTACGACGGGCTATAAATGGGGATGGGCAGAGACAGAGGGGGAGGGGGGGATGGCAAAACGTAGGCAAGGCAAGGTGGTACAGGCGTTGCAAGAGGTAGTCTCTGGAGCTGTCCCTTAATGTCGACCACAAATTATGTACACGAGACTCGAAATAACGAGCGTAAATCGATAGCCAGGAAGGAATACACTATAAGTTTCTACTGATTGCGCAACAATTATTGGTTAATTATACTCTAATGATGAATCTAATCTAATGTAATCTATTTAGAGATGAAAAACTTTTTTATAATTGATGAAAGCGTCATCGTGTTAATTATATTGCGTAAAAGATTGAGAAGGATTTATTATGAAAGATATCTGTTATATTTTTATGAAAAAAAAAAGAGAAAATATGAGAGAGAGGAAAAAGATTATTATATAAGTACTGTGTTTGTCTGTATTATTTTAATATTCTTATATTGCACTTGACACATTGCCAAAATACAATAAATATCATTATATTCTCTTGCGAATGTATTACAAATAATACTTGTATATATTAAAATAATGATATTATGAGTAATAATATATCACTCTTGCAGTGTATCAAATTAAAGAGCGCTTTATGATAAGGATATTAATAATGACAAAGGATTATCCATAATCACACATCATTATCGTGATCAAACAGGTGTTCTCTCAGCGATGTAATTTAAAACAACCTTATTAACCTTTGAATTTTTCCATAGAATTTTTTCTATTTAACAAGATTTAGGTCAATCATTTAAAAAATTAGCAGATGAAAAAGAGATTTTGTAAAAGATAGTTATATAAAAGAATTATTGAAAGAAAGGATATTAGAAAAAAAATTTTCAGTTATTTTTTAAAGGAACATGATAGAAAAGAGATAGTTATATAAAAACATATTAAAAGACAGCAAATATTAAAAACAGAAAAATTGTTAATTATTTTTTAAAAGAATATGACTATGTTCAACAAATAATATAAATTTTACAATATTTAATTTTTTTGATTCATATTTCCCTTTTTTAAATGATAGCAAATGCTCTGACTAATATTAGTTGCGCGAGCAGGATTATAAGTTTTTATTACTTTCAGATATGATTCTAAAAAAGCGCGTATAATAATTTCTGGTACAATGATACATTATTCCAGCGGCTGACGTGACACCTATGCATCCTTTTTGCGAGAATGACATTATCACGTGGCGCGATTAAATTCCGTATATGATCTAGAAGCGCTGCACATTGCGTCGCGTCATCACGAGGGGGTTTATCGATTCTCACTGCAAGTATAATGAATAGAGATTTATAGCAGGCGAGAAGCTCGCGTCACCTCTGCGATGGAATAATATTTATAAAATATTTTTACTATGGTATCGCCTCGGAAAATGTCTCAATTTCAGGTTATCGATGTCGCTTAAACGACGAGTTAAATATTTCATATCGTTTTTTTATTGAAGCTAATATTTCATATACATATATTTTTAGGTAATCAATAATATTGAAAAATCTATCTTTCTTCGAATGTCTTATTTTTCCACTTTATTTATGCACATCGGTATGTTTATTTTATTTTTTAAAACATATGAAAAATTTATAAAAATTCTATAAAAATTTGATTTAACTTTTATACGTAATCACAAAAAATGCGTATGTTATTTTTTACGTAGATCTCCGGAGATTTCTTTCTTTCAAGAAAGGCGAATAAAAGCTCCGTTAAAAATATCGAAGTGTCTGCACTTACTGTATACATTGCATCACCGTATACGGAGGACACTCCAAGAATGTCCGTATACGTTACGTACAATCGCGAGAGAGGCAGCGTGACGCATATGTTACAATGGTATGAGACCGGAGTAGCGGCGCTTCGCAAACGTGCTTCTCGTTGTCGCGCCGTTTTCCACCTGTCCAAGCGTTCTCCCTGGCGAAATAACGAAGGCGGACAAAGTGGGGCCGCCCAAGGACGAGTTTCATCGCGAGCGCAAACTACGCGCATCGGTCATCCCGACGTGAACGCGACGGAAAGTAAGGAGGCGTCGCGCGAAGATGCAGGGAGAATATTATGGGGGATGCGATGGGAAGAGATGCGACACGGAGCGAGCTAGGATTACATTTTGTCCATTAAAAGACCCTTGTTCGAGTCGCTATCTTTATGCGTGATCCACTGGTCGAAATTGAGCAAGCAAGACGAAGTGATGTTTTTCGAGGATTTTTTCGATTGCTCGTTGTATAAATAAGAAGGGTAGTTTGAATACAGGTGTAGTTTGAATAGAATTGCACGAGATATCAAGAATCTTGAAATTTCTTGTTTTTAAATTTAAAAAAAGATTAAGGGGTTTTTAATTAATTACTGAGACTAAGATTGTCAAGATTATTTGTCTCGTCGAGATTAATTTTTTGAAAAAAGTAAAACATGTATATTTGTAGATTAAATAAAAGAATCACACATATTATATTAGATACGAACTTAAAAAATTTTATTTAATAAATAAAATCATTTTATATTAACAAATTTATAACTCATAATTTACAATAAATAAAATGTGTAATTCTTTGATTATGTGTGTGTGAATTGCGTTGCATTGTACTGTATGCAACTGCCTTTTTGTTTAAAGATAAAAAAAGATATATATATTAATTTTAGAAAGTAAATGAATAACACAGATAGTAACCATTATCTTAAATTATATAAAAATTATGTTAAATATATATTATTTTAAACAATTATTCAGTATTAGACAAGAATTGTTGATAAAATCGAGATAAGACAAGACAAGATTTTTGCTACGAAAATTCACTCAAGACCAAAATAAAAGATTTAAGCTTTCGGAAATTTTCAATATTGATATAACATTTTTAAAAATATTGTCTTGTACAATTCTAAGTTGGAGAGAAATGTTGGCTGTTACAGTAACGCGAGATGTAAAGACATGCATTGTTTATTTCTTTAATACAAATCTCTTTGGCAATGTATACAAGTTTAAATGCAGGAAGGGGTATATAACTATTATGCAATTTTATTAAAATTCAGAAAGATAACGGGAACGAAAATCTGCTGCTCGCGATGCACATAAAAGTCGGAAAAGAGGAAACAAAAACAATGTCGCTCTTCTGCCTTTTTACGAAACGCGCGGGTGTTTTTCGCCCGTATACAGTATTGCATGAATGTGTAATGGAACAAGCGAGTGCACGCACTCAGAATGAAATATAAACGAACATATTTCACTCGCAGTGCGTGCGTTTGGTTGTTCCTTTACAGGTCTGTATGGTAATACGTACGAACGACACAGACACTCGTGTACTTTGTGCAAAGAGAGAGGCTCGGAATATATGTAGCTTACTCTCTTTTATCTTTCATATACTTCAGTATTCAACGATGTTAAAGCAAACAATGACCTCGATCATCAGTACTATACCTATGATTTGTACGTTTGATAAATTTGAGCCAAATCTAAAATGAACTGTGTGGAATAATCGCGAAATTATATAATCGAAATAATTATCTCTTGCATATTATCTAATTATTATTTTGTTAAAAAATTGCTGTTATACATTTTATTGTATTTCATATATTGGTTGAGAGGCCATTAAATTAGTAGATCGCAAACTACTAAAAGGGAGAGCGTAATTATTGCGTCAGGTGTTACTGAAATAGAGCGATAATATATGATATAACAATCGAGAGCGTAATGACCCCGTTGATTATGTTAATTATCCATAAAGTATAGCGTATATTTCGCGGTTCTCGCTTTGCCAGCTACTTTCATTCTACGTTGCCCCCAGTATTTGCAAATTGCTCTTAAACGGATCATTTCAGAAACGACAAAAAATACAGGAAAATGTACAGAGTATTCTATTTTAATTAGGCAAATATCTTGCGACGCATTATCAAGGGAAATGTTTCAAACAAAATTTGACTCAAAGGGAGAAAAAGATAGGGATATTGGTTTAACCTTGGGTGTAGATACTAGATTATGTAAAGATCAATTTAGGTTTTTTCTAAATAGAATTATTCTAATTTATTTATAAAATCGATCTTTCACAATTTTCGTCATAAGAAGTTAAAGATGGCTAAAAATGGAATAGTTTATGAAATATGTCATACTTTAATTCTCTCTCGACATAATTTTACATAAAGTATGAAATATCTCGTAAAATATTTCATAAAATATTCATTTTTTAATTACCTTATCTCAATAATGTTATGCATAAAATAATGAAAGGAGTCAATTAAAGTGTAGAGGAAATACATAGTTGTTTCTAAGAAAAAAAGAAAGTTGCAACGAGCAGTCACGTATTTTTATAAACTAATATCTCCATCTTTTTTTCTTCTTCGAGTCAAACGAATTTTGTCTGAAACATCTTCCATAATAATACATTATTTACGAGATATTTGTGTGAGGCAATTAAAATGGGAACGGTGCAGAAAAATATAATTTAGATATTATTTACTTTCGAAAATCGATTTCTATTTCGCGACAAGAGGCTCTTGTGTTTCGTTAGTTATTATCAAACGTCCACGTATGAATTACACGCTTCATGTTATTTTACAATGAAAAATGCGGCACGATGGCTATGAGTAATGGAAAGACGGAAGAAAATAAGCGAAACAAAAAAGACGATCGCGTGCAATAGGTCGTGGGGCTGCGGTCGTAATGGCATAGTGCCGGCAAAGTGAAAACGAACGACAAAAAGTGTACCAAGTGTGGGGTATTGTAAGCGGTGGAAGGTGGTCGGCTTAAGGGAACGTCTCGTGTTGCGTCGGCGGAACAAATCGTCACTAATACACCCAGAGAAAAATGGACATTGGTCACGTTGTTCGACGTGCAATAATATTTTCCGTATAGTAGTCTTAAGAGGCGGCGATGTTAAAAAAATCGCCATGATGCGCGAGAAACAGGGATCTCGCTAAAGCTAAAATAATACAAACGTCGTTTTTCAGCTTGTAACAATAATATCGTGCCTTGAAAATCAAATGTCGACCGTTGGAGATGCAAATAGTCGACGTGCAAAAAATATACCGTAACTTTTGCTAGAGGATTGTCTAAATATTTTCTAAAATATTCGCACAACCGGCGCGAGCCGACAGAGCTTCACGCTTTTGGCGATTTTTTAAAAATATGGGATATCAAGTTTTTATAAACATTTTCTCGCGATATGTATGTCAAAAAATATCGCGATGCGGAAAAAGTTAATGAATCATTCTGTTATAAAGAAAAACTTCTAAACATGTCAAAGTTTCTCGCGTATTATCGGACGACGTTGCAAATGGTATTTTGGTTCTTCAAGTTCGTTTGAATTTGATTGATGTGCACACATTTCTTTTCATTGCTAATGAAATGTAATTTTATGTACAGTGTTTTAACTCGGAGATGTACATTCATTTCCCCCCTTCTCGATGCTTATTTCGTGTGTACTCTTCTCTGCATATATAGACTTTTTTAAGTGTCAATAATTCGCATCGCGTGATGCTCGAAAAAACGGTATGTTCAGTTTATTAAGTACGATGACCAGAGAAAATTTGATCGATATCGTGCCGACAAACGCGACGTTTTGTATAAATATTTACGAACGCCGGATCCGACGAGTTAATGGCCGGTTTCTATTCTATTTCGTATTTATATCGCGACTAGACAATTGGGCAAACTGTTTCCGAAATACGATCGCGGTTTCAAATTTTTCAGAAGCGTCAAATGGACACGCTAATAGAAAAAAGTGCAGCGACGCTATGGTAATCAACGGTGATCGTTTGGAAAAAGTGAGTCTAGGAGAAGGGAGGGGGTCGTATCCTAAAAAATACGACGCGTCGAAGAGGAAAATCGGTAACGTTCGGTGAGTTGACCGAGCATTTGCAAGCAACAGAGGTAACGTCAAAGGCCTGGCAAGCGAGCGGAAATAGAAAAATTAAAAAAACGAATCAGCGAGAAAAAAAAGCAGAAAAATATAAATCCACGGAAGCCGACCGGCAAGAGCTCGAGGGGGTTACCGTGCACGACTCGGTGAAACAGGAAGTAAGAGGAGGGGGAGAAAATAGTAGAGAGACGGGGGTGAACGGGTTTGGCGAACGAACGAGCGAGGGAGGAAGATACCTCCGACACTGCGCGTGGGCGTTCGTCATCCCGTAGGTGGACTAACATTTGCGTAAGTGTGCGTGCACGCGTACAAAAATGCATACATGTGTACGCGTATCAGTCGTACCCCGGGGGAACCTGTTTGAGTCGGTTCGCAAATTGAAACCGTGCCGGCGTGTCTGGCGACGCGCCCGGGAGCTCTCATCGAACGTATTAATTCGACCGAAAAAATCGGAAGGGAGAGAGAGTCGGTTAGATTGGGAGGGAGGGAGGGAGTGCTAGGGAGAGTCGACGGGGTTGCGTCTCTTCTGGCGGTCATCGGAGGATCTCTCTCGAGCGATCGCGATGCATCGCCGGTTTGTTTTATATACGAAGATCTCGTTTTAGGGGAGAGGAAGAGAGGGAAAGGATTATTTTGCCGTTTTCCGTGTATGGAATGTGCAGAATTTCTCTTTCTTCCTATCATTATTTGGAGACGAGTACGGTCGATTTTTTATTGGAAAAAATGCTGTGATATGATAAAGTGATCGGTGTCTGACTTTATTAATCCGAATTGCTTTATATAATCTTGTTTACGTCCAACATTCGTTAGTTTCTTTTTTTATAAATACTATATTTAAAAAATCAATTTAAATAAATGTTAAAAAAATATATTCAAAAAATAATCGTTTTTTTTTTCATAATAATGTATATCATAAACAATGTAATTCATAAATAATATTAAAAATTTATTAAATAATAATATTAAATAATAATAATATTAAATAATAATATTAATAATATTAAAAAAATATCAAAGAGAAAGATGTAGGGCGCAATACATTTTATTAAATTTTGTTGAATTAAAGAAAAATGTGCTCATTTTTCTGTGCGAAAGTATCGCGGAAATATTGTTCCGCTTCTACAAAATACTCCATCGAAAATTCTCTTTTTGTCCTGGGAACACTTTCCTGGGAAAATTTCCCAATGGCGCATTCCCACATCGGTGGATAAACCGAGCATGGTTATTGCGTGATAACACGAGTTTCGCTCGCGATCGCTCGAATTTTCCGCGAGATCGAGGCTCGTCGAAGCTCTCTTTCCGCTCGGGGAAAGGAAAGTAAAAAAGAAAAACAGTCGGGGTAACTTCGGTTTTATTAAAGAGCGGGAACTTTGAACTCGCGCAAGTAGAGAAAACGATGTAATATGTCAACGGCATGGATAATGAAGCCGGAGAAATAACGTCCACTTCCACTTCCGCGTCGTTGTCGAGTGCGGAGGGGGAAAAAACCGGAGAAACTTCCGCCCGCTTTTATCCGCTTCGCATAATAATTCCCCAGAAATGAGTTTCGTGTTACTCGCAGCTTCATTGATTACATTAATTTTTGTAAAAGTTAGATATTGAAGAACGCGAAGGGCACTACTCGTGCCGAATGAATGCCATTGATTTTAGCGAGATAATAACTGTAATATAGTACGGATGGGTTACGTATAAAATTCGCACTTAATATGCTTTAAAAACTTCTAGATAACGGAATATATAAATTTAGAGAGGAATAATTGTCTGGCGCAGCACATACTCCATCATGTGCCTTTTAGCTTATCTCAATAATTATCAGTGAGATTCATATAAGAAGTTAATCAAGCTTGTTAGTCGCTATCTCGTATCTTACAACGATACAGAAAAGGAGAGCGAGAGATTCTATCATCATTGTAAATAGGGTTGCACGAGATATCAAGATTAATCTTGATATTGTCTTGTCTTGACTCGAAATTCAAGACGAAATCAAGGCAAGATTTTTTAATTACTTGACAAGACAATAGCAAGCTTAAGATTTGTCAAAATTATTGATTTTTAAAAAAGCTAAAATATATGTTTATTTGTAAATTAGATGAGAAATAAAATCATATTATCATATATTATATACGAACTTAAAAAATATTATTTAATAAGTAAAAACATTTATATTAACAAATTTAGAAATAATTAATATAATGAACAAAATAAATAATATGGAATTTTGCACAATTATTTAGCATAAAATTTTGCGAATAGCACATATGGTTTTTTGATTGGGAGTTATATTTGACATCTACATGCAATTGCTTTTTCGTACTTATACATACATGCATATGTATTCATTAATGATAAATTAATGATATATATTATAATGAATATATATTAATGTTATAATATATTAGTGTGCATAATATATTAATAATATATTGTATATTATTTATTATTGTATGTGCATGTATTATGTTTTGGGAAACAAGCGACATAAATAGTAATAATTATCTTAAATTAGACAGATGATATTAAATATATTTATTTTTTTTATTAAATTTTTTTATGTTAAATATATTTATTTTTTAAACAATTATTTAATATTAAATAAAAATTGTTAATAAAATTGAGACAAGATAAAACAAGAATTTTGCTATTTATATTTATAAAGATTTTGCTAAAAATTCACTAAGATTTAAGTTTTTGAAAATTTTCAATATCAATACAATATTTTTACGAATATATTATCTTGTCTTGAATCTCATATTAAGCGTCGTGTACCAAGTACATACAAATTTTTGTCTTGCGCAGCCCTAATCGCGAAGAACATATTCTCTGGTCATCCCTTGTAAGAGGGATCGAGGGAAAAATCGCGCGTGAACTTAGGGGAGGGCGACGTATCGCACGCATTCAGATAAAACGAGCATGTCCATCAGCGGCAGCCAACCGGCGAGCGGTATCTCGCCACCCGGTATCGTCTATCGGCTTGGTATTATCTCGCTCGCGCAAATGGCGCGAACATCCGCGAAGCTCCTTCCTAACTTATCGTCGTAGGAAGTGGCCCACTCATCCTCCTTACCGACGAGTTTGCCCTCTTCCTCTTGCTCGAGCGGCCTTCTCACCCCCCGTCAACCCCGCCGCTCTTCGACGTTCCTTCCGTGGTGCGAAGTAAAAGACTCTCTCTCTAGAATCCGGGCGACCTTCTTTTTGTAAAATAGGTAGGTTAAATCTCGCGAAAAAACGAAGAGGATATCGTTTCTTCTTGTCTCGAGAAAATCGAGGTCCACTTCAAAGATCGGAGAACATTTACTCGCTGCCGGTGAATCGGTATTTCTAGGAATTATTAAAGATATTTCCAATCGCAGAGAATCCATGTTAACTTTTGAACATGATTCTTTCTCTTTTTAAATTTTTAATCTCGATGTTATCATAAAGATATTACTTTGAAATGAAATAAATATAAATCATTGCAAAGCGCCTAAAATCGCATTAAATAGAAACAGTCGAGCTGAGTCAGACCGAGTTGATTCTCCGATATATATAATGCTCTACTTGAACAAAATCATGATAGGTCTCAATATCACCTGTTATCAATATCAGCTGTTATCAATTTCGAAACGAAGTTTCATTTATCGCATATCAGCCTTTGTATTTTCACTCCGTAATTCCGACTGTCATGTTCGCTGCCAGCTGATTCTTCCTTCGCTTCTCGCAGCTCTCGGATCTTTTTCGCGACCTCTCAATACTTTCTATCTTCGGCTTGTCGCGGATCATCCGGCTTATCGCGATTCGAGAGTTATCAAAATCCCGACAAAGACGCAAACGCTCGAGCTATTACTTTGGTCTAAAATAAAAGTTCTTTTACCGCGTATTAATCATTAATTATCATCATCAAAAGGAAAGCAGTGAATTTTGCAAAATATATTTAAGGAATACATGTTGATTACTTTCTAAGACGATAAAGAAGACTAAAATTCCAATAATATGATTCCAATGATGACGTCACGATGAAAGTGCATTCGTGGTATTTTAAAGGAAAAACACATTTCGCGCGGGATATTTCGATAAATCGAGTTTACGCTTGACGCTTATTACACGAGACTCTTTATCGTACGGTTTGCATTATCGCGAAATGTGAATTACGCCGACGGTCGCCAATGTGCATATGTACGCGCACAAGTTGTAGGGGGTCGATGTCGATGACGGCATAAGAGGAGAGAGCGAGGGGTGCTTATGGCGAAGGTTCACTCCGAGCGCGAATCCGCGGGGAGCAACAAGTGCAAGAGGGAAAAAAGGAAAGAAGCTACGCGAAAAGAGTTGCCGTACGCGGGTACGAGTGCAGTTTTAGGAAAGTGCATCGCCAGAAGTGCGTGTCCCGAGGGAGAAGGGAGGAAAGCGGGCGAGAAATCAAAATGGATGGGTGAGTGAGGAAACGCGAGGCACGTTGCGAAGACGAAAAGGAGATTCAGAATACGTCATGTAACAGCCATTTTCCAGGGAGCCGTGCAAACTTTGGCAGGGGCTTCTTTATTCCACGTGGTCGGGACAGGGCGAGAGTTTTTCGCCAAAGCGACCTACTTTCTTCCACTCCCGCATGCACTTACTTAGCCGGAAAAGTTTATCGGCACGTAAAGAAAACGAGGATAAAAATTTGTTCATGTTTATCGCGTAAATATGTGAAAAAAAAACATTTTTTCTTTTAATAGAAAACAAATGAATAATTTAATAAAAATATTGAAAAAAATGTCTTTTCCATTGAAAAGGAATTTTATTTTATTTTATTTTATTTTCTTAATATAATATTATTTTTCTTCATAATTTTCATATCTCTATTGTCGCCTATTCTTAAGTATACCATTTATTTTACATATGTTTACTTCAAAAATCCCCGTTTATTATTGTAGATTCAACATTTATTACGGTTTGAGATGATAGTTTACAGTTAGTGCTTGCGAGCGAATGCGATAAAAAAATGGTCGGGTACAGTGACGTTAAAATAAAAAATCTCGCGAATACGTAGACGAGTACACACTGCACTCTCGAGGTGAAATTCGATCTTGTCGAATCGAGAGCATTTCCAACGATACGGAGCGACTCTAAAACCATCGGATAATCCGATTAAAGCGTTTCCGAGGCGCATGCATGTACGTGCGTTTGGGGTAGTCTCTTTTCATCACGTTCCTCTTCCCTGTCCCTCTCGCTTCATCTCTCTATTTTATTCTTCCGTTTATCGGTCTCTCACTCGGTCCAGCGGTTTATGGGTGGTCTCTTTCTGTCTCACCGATATTCTCACTCATGCAAATAGTCGTCAGTGAGGTGAGACCCCGAGGTTTAGCATCCAAATGGTGGCAATTTGCAGCAGGTGATAAAGGTGATAAAGGTGACACAGTGGTTGCACAAGCCTGGTACCAGCTCCCCCTTTTCCCTTCTCTACTAGCCACGCTCTACCACCACCACCCATCGACCATCCCTTGAGGTGTTAAGCCCCTAAATAGCTACCCCTTCGCCGGGTCGAGCTACATCAGAGTCGATTAGCTACGCCAAGTTGATAGTAACGGCTACGCATCACTCGCGAGGTCGAGATAATAACCAGTGATCTGAACATTAGCTTTGAACTATTTTAAGAAGGATTAATTATCGACATATGAAGAAAATTGTCATCTCACTTTTTCGAAATCGTTTTCAGATCATAATTAGCTGAATGGCATTTCGCAAAAATTAAAAAGAAGTTAAATATGAAGATGAGGGAATGTTTAATTAAATCAAAGGACTTAGAGTCAATTATAACTCAGATTTAGAAATTTATTTGATTTTCTCTGAATAAAAATCTTTAAACGATTATTTAACTGAAAACCTCAAAAATTCAAATATCTGAGTATTAAAAAATGATAAGAATAATATATATATATATATATGTATATATATATATGCATACAATTTAAATGATACTGTTTTTAAATAAGTTCAAAATTGTGAATAAGCCATATATCGAGATTATTTTGTTGGATAATTTTGTATACTTTAATATATATTTTTTGAAAAAAGTATTTTTAATATAATTTAATAATTTACATATATAATAATTATAATATATACATTAATTCATTGGCGATTAAAAGTGAGATAGAATTATTGACATATTAAAACGGTCAATGAAATTGCTCGCTTCGAGTGCAACGTAAAGTCTTCCTCGTAGATCAATGAAGGGGTAAGCACGGGAATAACGTGTATAAGTGCGAGCGAGCGAATGTGAGTGTGCATCTGGTAAAGCGTGGAGGCGAACGAGAGGTAGCATCGGCTAAGGTCGCTCTGTATCGGAAAACAATTGGAACGTTCGCACCTGCGAGCTGGCACGTGCGAATTAGGCTAACCCTTCTGCCCCTCCTTCCTCCAGCCCGTTGCTTCTCCACGCGCATCTTCGACTATTCTCCGTTCTCGTTCACACACCGGTACGCAATAACGTGCAAGCCTAATATCCGGGAGGGAGGAGGGGAAGGTTTACCTGGCTAATTAAGGGGCAAGCCTAATGACCCCTAGTACCAGGCGCGCGTCTATAATCACCCTCTTAACTGATAATCAAGTCTGGCTTCCGAGTCGAGCGAATTGAATTCTGGAAAGATGAGATTCGCACTTAAGGTTTATATAGCTTGGTAAACATTATCAGCAGCGAACTGTTCTCGCTTATCATTCGGATACACGCCGGTCCGAGAGGCTGCAGCGAAATTGGGGCCAGCCTGAGTTCAAGCTGGACCACAAGCTAATCTGAATATAAATGTTCCATATGATACAGTATTGGTCAAAAGTATCGCGTCATCCAAAAATACAGAAAACGCAAGTGAATGATTAAAGACAGGTTGCACCAATATTATTTTGGATTTAAGTGAGATTTAAATACGTGTCTACCTTTATTTTTCTTTCTAAATAAAGACTTGTTTTAATACTGTTCAAAAAAAGCTATCGATACTTTTTAAGTATAATTTTAAGTATAATTGTGTTAGTTATAAATGGTTAAATACCTTTTAAATATTAAATATTCCCATAAATATTTTAAGAGTACTACTTTGAAGATTTAAAAATTTATTATTTTTGTTATAATTTTTCATTTTTACGTTTAAAGCATAAAATAACAATAATAAAATATGATTTGGAATATTTATATATGTTTTTGTTCATTAAAATACGACTTCCCTATTTCTACAAATGATACAATACTTTTGACCAATGATATACTCGAAAACGCTCTGCATTTTAGAAAAAATTTCAGATAATGTTTGCAAATATTAAAAAATGATTTGTTGAATCCTACTAATAATTAATAATGATTAATCCCAATACTTTGAACCGTTTTTAAAATTCGAAATGAATGCTCTTGACCTCGGTATCTAGACATTATTTGGATCGATTTATGTAATTCCTTTTGATATTCAATTTATAATTGAATTTATAATCGTTACATAATTATTTTTATCGAGGGTGTATTAGACGCAAAAAATTTATTATACTATTGCTAGGAAAAGACACACGATGAAATCTTTCGTATAATAATGCTTTTGCGTTAATAAACAGTAAGGAAAGCAAGAGAAATACATTGCGCGCGAAAGAACACTAATTATGAAATTAATTTCCCGTTCCGCATTGTTTCTCATATATTGCCTTAATCAAGGTTGGCTAATGATCAAAGGAATTTAAATTAGTATCTAGTATTATTAACGCGGCAACCAAAGAGAAGCTTGCTGCGGTGAAAGATGTATATATATATACATATATATATATATATATATATATATATATATATATATATATGTATATGTAGAGGTGCAGATTGCATTTTCAGAAGCATCTCAACGTTGCGAATTCCATGAATCTCCGTCATCTTAGAGACGAGACTCAGTTAAAGGGTAAGTTATATGAAGGTAGGATCAGATGATATATCGACCTATCTATGCGTGATGTATAAATATATGTCTCGAATCTAATTAATTTCACGTTGCATAGAACATGGATCTAAGATTTAAGAAAAAATATTTTCAAAACGATGCGCGTATATTTTTCTCCATCTCTTTTATACACTTTATATTTCATATATTATTTATACCTGACTTTCTCTTTGTTTTTAACAAAAAGGATAACAGTCGCGAAAAATATTGTGCGAGAGAGACTCTCGATAAGATTCGAAATTTATAAATAAATATTCGCGTCTTGTATTATCTCTTGCATTTTAGCACCGCGATAGGGGAGCAATTTTACGTCATCGATATTCCACAGGTTAACGTGCTTACGTAAATAGGTATCGGTATTGAAACTCACGTGCGGATTTCCGTGCTTACACCGTGAATTTGTAAGTTTCACCGAGGGGAGGGGGAGGGAACCCTGGAATCGAGTGCGGCGAATTTTATCTCCTCTCGGTCGGAAGCGTCGGAGCGAAGCGTACACGTCGCTTCCTGCCGCGTGAAATGAAAGCGGAATACGAAACGCCGAGCGTGCCGTTACGAAATTATATGTATAGGGGATGGGGCGATACCGAGGGGAGTAGAGCGGCGCGGGAGGGGGAGGGGGAGGGGGAGGTACACGATGTCGATGCAAACGCGCTTTTCGTCACGGGCGCCCTCATGGGACCCGAAGTACGCGAGGCATCCAGGTCCGCCCTCGGGCAGGCTCCCGGAAGTGCGAAATGTTTTTGAGAGCCGGGATAAGGCCGGGAGAACTCTCGCTGAAAGCGTTATCGCGCCAAATAAAATTCGCCCAGCACGTAGACGATGCGAGAATGTAAATCGTAGCCGTGTATATATGTGCAATACCCTCGTAACGAATCGACAAACTGCATGCTCAAGCAGCAGTATAGGATGTTACAATAAATTAAAATCAGGTCTACTCTCTGGAAATGCATAGAAAACCTAGAATTGTCAGAGATTTTTTTTTTTTTATACCTGGAACAATCAAGGAATTCTCGTGAAATTTTTATTGGGACTCAGGGATTTTTTTTTTAATTCTCTCTTTGATGATTTTACTGTTGTAGGATGTCTCTCTAGAAATGTATGGAAATGCATGGACACGAGATATGCTTTTAAAAAAATTTTCTTTTTAATAATTTTATAGGATATCTACTCTCTAGAAAAATATAGAAAACCTAGAAATATCAAAGATTTTTTTTGTACTTGGAAACATAAAGAAATTTTCGTGAAATTTTATTTAGACTTGAGGGATTTTTTAAATTCTTTTTTCAATAATTTTACTCTTACATTGTAAATAGTTAGGCAATAATAAGCAATTCGTTGATAGGTCAAGTATAATTTATGTATTAAAAATATATTATAAATATATATTTCTTATTAAAATTATTCAGCTTTTTCTTTTAGTACATTTGCAAATCTAGCACTTGAAATTTGAGTAGATCTATATTTTTTTTTCGTATGAATACAAAACATTAGAAAATAAGAAAATCTTATTTCAGAAAGTTGCACCAAACAATCTTTAAAATATTCTTTTACAAAAACTTTGAATATAAATGCCTAGAAAATGAGGGAATTTTTAGAGAATTTTTGTTTACAAGATTTACAAGTAGATACTCTGTAAAATAAAATGTATCTATATTTAATAAATATATGTACGTATACATTAAATGTGTGTTTATAAAGTTTAGATGTAAAATGACATTTCTATTATAAAAAAAATGAAGTCATTTACACAAGTATTGTTGGGTTATTATATTTTATATTTTTATATTGAATGCATTTTACTGTACATTGTATGTTAATTTACTGAAAACTATAAAAAATGCCAGTATGTCTCGAGATGAGAAAAAGGAGTCACGGCAAAGTTCCTCGAAGACACCTTAAGTAATAAGACATCTGACATTTAAAACAAGACTTAAATAATGCACAGCTATGCTCGTTTTTAAACGAGCACTTTAAATAATAAGCATAAAATATTATTGCAAGAGCTTGCTATTTCTATTTTTAGAAAAAGTTGTAAGTAACAAGTTATTCGAATTGTATGAAAATTGGCAAATTCCATTGCAAATGCAAAGTGATATGTTCTCTTGACAATTATGAACAAATATAATGTTTTAAAATGTGAAATTTTTCTGCAAGTATTTTTATACAATTTTTTATTAATATAACAACTAACTGTAGATTATTAAGCAAAAATTTATTAGACAGAAAAGATGGAAAACTTATTACATGTCATATTTTTATGACATTTCTATGTATAATTTGCAGCCAGAAATAAGCGGAAATCCTTTATTGTCACACATATGAAGAAAAATTATTTCTCTGTACATCGACAATATATTTTTGATTGTCACTTATTTAAAGACATTTATTTGATACAACATTGTTTTTCGAACAAAGAAGGACTTTGACGCGCACGACAGGATACACAAAAAAAAAACAAATCCGAGATCGTTATTGTATATTTTTACGCGTCAAATAATCCAGCGGTTGAAAAAAACTATTTTACAAAAATTGCTGGCGCACATATACGTGCGCGCTTTATATTCCTTGCAATAAAAAAATGTCTTTTTTTCGGTATGCGCGTACGTGGTTGTAGCAAAATAAAATAAAATAAAACTAGCTCGACTCTCTCAATTTGCAAAAATGAGGACAATGTACTTAAGTATTAGTAGATTAAATCTTTATTGGCAGAGAGATAAAGACATTTAATATTTGATGGAAATTTAATTTTTCCTTGAGAGACGGAGAGAGAACAAAAATATTTAATATTTGAGAAAGATAAAGATACATTTTATAGATAAAAATTATAGAGTCATGCTTCGCAAACTGACTGTTACGCAAAAGAACGATCTCAAGTAATCCATCTATCATGTAATCCGTTCAATGTGTCAGTTTGATTTCTCCATTTTTGTAGAATCGGTATTTTTAGCGAATTGCCGTGATGCATCAAAAAGCCATCAGAGGCCTCAAGTTTTTGCGTTCGATCCGTTTGATCCGAAGCATTCGGCGCATCGTCACTTCGCGCACTCGGCCCCCCTCCCTCGCCCGCTTCTTCCGTTCAAATATTTATCTCGCTTCTATCGTCAAAGTAATATCAGGTAATTACAGGAAATTCGAGCGAACTTTGGCAAGCGATTGACTATTGGCCTCGCGTTTCGATGCGATCGAATCGACCAAATGGCTATAAACTCAACGCTTTGTGCTCGAATATCTCTCTTAACTGTTTGATTTCTCGCCAAACGGCGATTAGTAAAGTTGATTTACGAATGTATCTTTTTATCGCGATAATTTCTGGTATATTTGCAGCTTGGACCGTTTTTCAAAATATTATATTAATTCTTTAAATCATCAATTAACTTGCGCTCCTCTCGCACGGAGTAATTAGTATCGTCCCGAGCTACAGAGATAACGCGATCTCAGACGAGCCATTCATAAACTTTGCTCTTCGCACTTGCAACTATGATTATTATTTCCGCGTTATTGCTGGCGCAATTATTTTCGCGGCTTAGCCCAGGTGAAGCTAACGCCGTGTAAATAATTACTCGGCAATTACGGCGTAATTAAGGGAAATTAATAAAGCGCCTAAAGATGCGTAATTCTTCTTGCTGTTGTTACGTTCTAACCGAACAAGAAAATTAAATATATGTGTAAAGGAGATTAAAATTGCTCGAGATATCAAGACTCAAAATTCGAGACAAGATTATTAATTAATTGACAAGACAAATTAATTAGTTATCGAGACTAAGATTGTCAAGACTTGATTTTTAAAAAAGTTATATATTTGTATATTTGTAAATTAAATAATAAAAAATCGCACACATACATACTAGATTATATACGAATTTGAAAAATTTTTCTTAATAAATAAAAAAATTTATATTAACAAATTTAGAAAAACAATTAACACAATAAACAATATAAAATTTGACATAATTATTTAGCCATTTTGCAATATACGCAATTGTGTCTGCATCCTGGTATTATATTGTTTTTCGTAAAGACAATAAATATGTATTTTGATAAATAAACGAATGAGACATAAATAGTAATAATTATCTTAAATTATATTGCAAAGGTTATGTTAAATATTATTTTAAAAACAATTATTCAGTATTATATAATTTTATTATTTAGTATTATATAATTTTTATTTAATAAAAATTGTTAATAAGATGGGGATAAAAGAGAGATTTTTACGACAAAGATTCACTGCAAACAAGATTTAAATTTTTGAAAATTTTCGACATCAACATAATATTTTTGCGAATTATTGTCTTGCCTTGAATTTTGTGCAACTCTAGCAGAGAGCTATTTCCCCAATATTAGATTCGTGACGAAAAATTAAGAAGAATATTTAATGTGCATGAAATTTTGTCGAGAAGGAAACGCGTGTTAAATGTCACGATTTTTCACCATTATAAGAAATGAAATGTTATTAAATGCAAATGTATATAATTTAAGAAATGCGGACAAATATTTTTACACATACACACACATGAAAGCGTAATAATACTTTGAAAAAAGTCCGCCGGGCGAAATGAGCGGTTACCGAAGGTGGATAGCAATAAAAATATATAGTGTGACCCCGCAAAAATTCTCTGAAAATTTACACCATCTCATATAAAGCAACGGATCGCTGGCAGACGGCTATTGCCCTGTAATCAAAAAATGCAGTTACGATCTTTATCGTGTGTCATTCTCATAGTGCATACGATAGCGTCGTTAAAACCGCGGTGAGTTACGAAATTCAGCCGATTTATAGTCTGAAAAAAAAAAAAAAAAACAGTTTTCAAATTTCAGGCATAGGCGAATAGCGAAGCCATAACGTTTAATTACTCGTGATAGATATCAATCAATGCCGTTGAATTAATAATCGCTGGATTAATAATCCAATTAGATATTATCCAAATTAAATATATATTATATTTAATTTGGATAACATATATCGTGTTGAATTTGTGAAAGCATATTTATAGATAAAGATGCGTAAAGATGACAGAGAAATAAAACTTGTACATAAAAATATGCACTTGTCAAGATTAATTGAAGTCGAAAATGACATGTGCAAATTTGAGGAGAGTATGACCTAGATTTAAATTAGAGAAGAGCTGAATGTTAATTTTACTGCGAACATTTTTATCTCTACAAATGCTCTTGTATCTTCCTTATAATGTAATAATGTCCTTATAATCTTTATTTTCATTATTCAACAAATATTTTATATGTTATTAATTTAAAAAACTAAATTATAAAACAGAAATAATCATGAAACAGACATGTTATTTTTATTTTAATAAGTTCAGGCGATTCACTATGCAGGTTGCAAAATACGTGCGCGCGTATTATACTTTTATATTTTTTCATGAAACACAGAGAATTTCAAGAATTTTTTTTTGAAGTTTTAGATATCCGTCATACTTTTTATACAAAATCGATTGAATAAATCATTCCGTGTCAGAAAAAAACGTTAATAAAAAGCTTCATATTAATATTATCTCGAAATGTGTGTGTGATGATAATAATTGCTTTCGATTTTATTTATGTATAATTCAATTATAAGAATGTTGAAAAGAATATATTTCATCGAGTATAGGCGGAATGGGCTCGAAAATTGTATAAAGTTGTCATCTTACATGTCAAGTGAAATTCAACGCTAAGTTTTGTCGGAAACTAGGAGTTCAGAACTACATACGGAGTTTGACATGTGAGTTCTCCGAGCAGGTGTAACCGTAATTTAGTCTCCGCAGTTTCACTTAGAGGGAAGATCACCTTGTCTGTTGTCCTTTGAAGGATGCTTTGAATAAACGCATCAGCTGTTTGGAAAATGAGACATAATTCAATTGAATGCGATGTTATATGATGTAATACATGTTCTCCTTTTAGCGTTTTTTAAATATTTACAATATTACCTATCGTATATTTTTATTATTTTTTTATTTTTTTTATTATTTATTATTTTTATTATTTTTATTTTTATTATTGTGTTATATATTTAAAGATATACGTACGATATCCAAAAGCAATGAGCTTTTCTTCGACCCTTAGAGAGAAATTGGAATATCTTCAAAGTAAATTACTTTCTTATTCCTAGCGTTCAAGGGCAACCTTCAAATTACTTAGTTGGCATCGTTGCACAAAAACCTGTGAAAAGCAAAGATCCTTTTAGGATGAAGCAGGCTTGCCAGCTATTAGGGTCAAAATAGATAATTCGAAAGTGAAAGAGAAGGAAAGAGAGACAGAAAGTGAAAGAGAAAAAGAGAGACACAGGTAGAGAGGGAAAGAGAGAGAGCTCGTATAATGTTATCGCCGAATGTTCTTTGTGTCGAAGTTCGACAAGCGATGAGGGGGGGAAGGGGGGGATGAAGAGAAAAGGGCTGGCAAAGGGCCCCGGTCCTTTTCGGCGTATAACTGGGCTAGGTATTTGAATGCAAATCCAATCGCGCTTCGGTGAATTTTGCAACGCGATCCTACGCCGAAGCCGGGGCTGTCTTTAATTCATGAACGATTCGCACGTTAAAGGCATCGGGGCCGGTCAAAGTCTTTCGACAAATTAAACTGGTCCGTGGAATATTGGAAGAAAATCCGATATTGCGCGGAAAATATCACAGGGATAGAATGTAGATACAATATAGATGCAGCGTTAAGAGGAGAACCTTTTATGGAAACACGTATTGTGAGTTAACGTCCGCAATCTTAAAATATCTTCTGTGCGATCGTAAGTAGAATAGAATAGAATTGTGTCAATAGGATATCTCCCATTATTATATAAAATAATTGCATACTTATATAACAATATTTATCTTATATAAGTAAGATAAATACGATGTAATACATCCTACATTTGCTGAAATGTAATATACACTTACGATGAATAGATTGCATTGATAGTTAGAATTTATAAAGATTTATATTATATCACAATTAATAATTGCATCAATTTTTAATTAATTATAATATTCTAATTATGAAATCAACTTTTTAAAAATATTGTAAAGGACGTCAGTTTTCCCCAGGTCGGTGAAAAACATCTCGGATAATTGTAAAAATAATTTTTTTTTAATTATAAAATTCGACAAAACATGAAAATTCATATTTTAATGATTAATTTAATATTAATTAAATATTTACAAAAATTGCATCTTTCTATTTCATCCAAAAAAAAACATTGACATCCATTTGTACTACTTTTGCCATTGCTTTTAGCTTAATGCCTCTTCACTCCATTCCATCTAATTATTCTTTTATATGCTTTGCTCGTAATCTGCTATAAAATATGATAAAAAAATGTTATAATAGAGCTAGAGATATTACTAGTGGTGAAGTATTTTTGCATTATCAGAGAAAAGTACATCCTCGTACATGTTGAATAGAAGAAAAACATTTGTATACGATTGTTAACGATTATATTTCATAAGTTATACCTTCCGAAATACAGTAAAAACATAATATATATAAACATAATAATAATTACTTCATGGAATGAAAAGTGATTAAAAATACTTATCAATAAATTTTATAACTTCTGTTCTTAATAATTATTGATTTTTCAATTCTTTTAATATAAAGCATTCAGGACAGTTCTGTTTTATTTCCGGCGTTGTATATTGTTATTGTTCTATCGGTTTCAATAACATTTATTGATAAACTCGTTATGTCTAATCCATGAGGTATTTTTTTCCGCCGAGGTGTATTATATCATTTTATTCTATAAATTTTGTTAAATTTTAATTCCAACGTAATGTATATTTTATTGAAAATATTTTAATCTTTTAAATGTACAATAATGCATACAAGATATTTCGCAATATTTATGAAATTATTTTGTGCTGTATTCTTTTGGCGCAACATACATTAAACATAATTCAGGTAACAGGTGTAGCGATTAAAACGCAGCAAAATTCAAAATATTTTGCATTGAAATAATGGATCGATTGCATATTATTCCTTTGTAGTAATGCAACAATCTATGTTTAGTCAAAGTTGCGAATGGTCAAAGGGCTTAATCCGCACTTGTCGGCGGTGCTTCCGGTTTCTGCATTAGCGAATTTCGAGCAATGTGCAATCGATGAATGCGACACTGTTGCTGCACTTGTGATTGCAGGGATTCGTACGCTACAGTGGTTCCAACAATAACTTTGTTATCACGATATTTTATAATCTTCTTCCGAACGATAATACGCTACATTACATTTCTCATTATAATATCATTATATTATCAATCTTATAAATAATACCAATAATTATTTTTGCGCTGAATTTTGATCATCGCACCATTAAAGGTACACGATTTGCGCATTAATTTCGCGTGTGACCGAGTTTTTATATCGTATAAATCCGAAATATATATGGCAATATTTGTTTGCTTACTGGAAAACAATGAGGTTTAATTGAACGGGATTACGAACGCTAAAAATTTTCCGCTGTCATTGCGTTATTTCTATCGAATCGTATCCGATTCGAAAAGGTGCAATTGCGCGGAAACTATTCAGATAGCGCGGAGAGCATAAGGATTAAACCAAAATCAGCAATGTACGATAACCCGCTAAAATATTCGCGGGATATTATTTCGAAAGAGCGCAGGAGCGAAAACGTTGTATCGCGCGTCATCGCCAATGACTGGCGGCGATATATTCATGAGCTCGTAATTCTGTTCTCTCACTCAGATTGCCAGAACGACAGCCTATACAGTGGGACAGATACGTCGCATCGAACGGACAAGCGTAAATTTTTCACGCATGTAACATCGCATCACGATATGACGCGAGAAATCTAATCACGCTGTTCATACATGTATGCGTATTGAAGAAAGTTCTATTATATACAAGTCGAAAATAAATTAAAATTATTATTATGCACGCTATTTTTCATTTAAATGCTAATACATAAATTGCTTAAATTTATTTTCATAGAATGTATTTGAATATTCTTTTTTTTATTTTTTTAATTTTTAATTTAATTTTTTTTTAACTGAAATTCTCTCGAGTCCAAAGCATTGAACTCAGGCTTCAATTTTCTTCTTACGCTCTAAATTGTATAACTAATTAATCTCAATGGCTTTGAGATATTCTCGAAAAATTCAAAGGCAGGGGGAATTTCAAAGATACTAGGGAAATGTATAGGTGCAAATGAGAGAAAATCTGCATAAATGCAATTTCCGTCGATTTAGTGGTTTTCTTTAGAGGCAGGAAGCCATTTAGGGTTGAGAAAGGTATCAATACATAGATCAGTAAACTTGACGGACTCGATTGGAACTATTCCATAGCCAGTCAGGCTTGGATAGTACGAGAACGAAGAGAAGCATCGATATCTCCATTCGATATATCTTGCGATGCTACTTGAGGAAGCGTATCTCGATTCTATTTTGAAAGCTACAGAGTTTGTTTTGAAAATTGTTAAGAAAACAGAACGATCTTTCTCAGAATCATCCCGGCTTCTCGTTTAGATTCTCAATCTTATGCTCTTCGAAACGAGAATCTTGCGCAAAGAAGAATTAATCTCTCCTTTTTTTTCTCCTCTCATGAAGAATCATTCGTGCCGGTTATATCGCGATATTTATCGCCCGCGCGATATAACTTATAACTGCATCGAAAAATATGATCCCGCGCCCGATGATAGGAAAATGTCGATCACTTGCGAGAACGATGATAAAACGGCACGGCGATCCTTGGTATATAAGATTCCAGAGCGCTACTTCCGGCGCAATGCTTTTTCGCAAATCCGTGGCTGTCCATCGCTCGGAACGAAATCACACGGTTCAATTTCACGGGCCAGGGCTCTCCACGCACGTGAAATTTCCGAGCGACGTCAGTCTGTCGGTCTGAATTTTTAGAGGCCGCGCTACGTGCTATAAAAATGTAACTCGAAATTATTAAGCGTATAATGCCTACAAATATTCCAAGATTTATCTAAAAGAATTTTCTTACGCAAACCAGTTAACTTTATATCCCGAAGCTACATAACGCTTTTTTATACATCTATTTCCTTTCGATTATCGATCAAAAATATTGTATTAATTATAAAAATAGGAAAATCGTTATTTTAATGAACAAATATAAATATAAATATTACCAAATTATATTTTATTATTTTCATTTTATGTTTTAATATCGTAAAATTAAAAATTATAACACAAATAATAACAGAAATATTACATTTTTGACTTTTCAAAATAGCCTCTGTTTGTTTTTAATACTCACATATTCTCTTATTAACAACATTTTTTTTAAATTGTTATTGATACTTGATTCCAGCAGGTTTGCAAATATTCCCAGTTACAGTTGTTGAGAAAAATTGAGGAAGAGAAAAATTGATATTTACGTAACACGTTGTTGACATATAAAAATCGTTTATAAATAACGCAACTCTATTAAAAAGCATCGTTAATATAACGCATTTTAAACAGTATCAAAATAAGTATTATAATAACAACTAATTTTAGGAACCAAATGCAATACGTTTGACTGCTACTATATGTGTATAAAAAAAATGGTTTGCAAAGCAACATACATTTTCAGTTTAGCAATCATTGTCTGTCATAAAATCCCCTTTTCAAAGCGATCGATTCGATTAATATTTCTTTGTTGCGTGAAATTGAATAAATTCAAGCACTTTTGCATCCCGTCCACGAGGCGCTCTTATCGCGATATGAATCGCAAAGGTGCCGAATACGTTTACACCCGACACCACACCACGCTTTTCCCCCTTTTTCGCGCGCTGTCAACCGAGATCAACGAGCTTTTCCTCGGGGAAGGATCACAATTTGCAAACGGGCGAACCTTTCAAACCGATTGACAACTGCTCCCTGTCGCAAACGCGACGCAGCGAATCGGAGAATCGACGGAATCGTAATGAACGACTCACGCGCAATGCCGTCAATCCTTCCTTTTCACCCCATCCCAAACACCCTCGGCCATTTCCGAGGCGCCCCTTCCGCTCCCCCCCCGTCGTCCGCCGATCAAGGGGTAGATTGTCGCGTCGAGGAATTCGCGATCACCCGGAACATTTTCATCGGATTCGGGCGTGCCTCGCTCTCCTGTTCTTCTTTTTCATCCCCTTTTTCCCGTTCACTTTTTTGCGGGGCAGGGAGGGGGTTTGCTCTCAAATCGATGGAGACCTCTCCTCTCCGCGTTCTCTCTCTCTTTTCTTTTCCCTTCTTCTTCTTCTTCTTCTTCGTCTTCTTTTTTCTCTTTTTATTCGTACGTTGGCGAACTTGAAGAAGGGGTCTCGCGCGACTGAAAGCATCGAATTTAGGCCGGTAACCGAAGTAACAAGGCAAACAAATGGAAAACCTGACCAGCTGCCTGGCTGGCTGTTTGCCTGACTACGTTGCAGTATTGAATCGGATATATCGTATTACGGCGCGTTTTTATATCTGGACTGGGGAATATGGAGAGCGTGCTCTTTCTCCCGATCCGCGGAAAAAAGGACAGCTCGTCGTCGAGCATGTTTTCCAGTTGTAGTCGTTTATTCAACCTCCTGAAATGTTATGAAAATGAATAATTTTGTTTAGGCTAAAAAATCAATAAAGAAATATTAAAAGTATGAAAAGACCGAGTGTCCCTAGAGTTACTGGAAATATTCGCTTATCAGCCGTAAGATATTTTTTCTGGATATTAAGATTTCCCTTTCTTGCTTTTTTTCTCCCTCTTTTTTTTCTCTCTCTTGGTGTAAATTAATTTATTGATAAAACAGAGTCTGTTTGTTTGCCAACGAAGAAAACAACAGCTTAGACAGGCGTTTACCAAATGCGAATTGATTTCAGCCAAGAGGCTCTCTTTCGCTTTTCAAGGAAATCGAGGAAAATTTAATCTTATCCTCTTAAGCGACTAAGAAGATCGAAGTGAGTCAATGAATAACAGACAAGCTTCTTTTATTTCGTAATAAAAGTTTTGTTATATTAGAAGACATTTACAATCTCTTTTCATTTAAAACTTTAATATACATATTTTGAAAATTAATATCTGCAAAAAAGAAGTTATAAATTGACGCAGAAATGGAGAATATGTTGTGAATTGTATTTATAATAAGACCGCGGACGAAAAATTCAATGCAAAATTCGTCTGAATAGCACAGTTGAAACTCTCGAGCATAATTGAAAAATGTTTTAATGGCTGGTTCGTAAAATGCTTTCATTGTGTAACCGCTATTTTAGCAAAAATCCGCCTCATTTGATCAACTTGTGCGAACAGAGTTTAATGCGGAATTTTATTACCATTCGGTCGCATCGTCACGCATGCTTCAGCAAATATGATGTAGTTAGGTGTGCGCTTTCGCGGATTTTAGCATTGGAAAATCGCCTAAGGGTTCGCCACGAAAATTCACCACGAGTTGCAATGCATAATTACAATGTAGCAAAAGTTAGCAAAATATATAATAGAATCTATGTGATTGCACGTGAAGTATGAGAAAGTATATTATTTTTACAAAATAAAATCACTCGACGTACATTGCACACTTGAAACTTTTGAAATATTATTGGAATGCGAAAAATTTTTTCCCGGGGAGACCAACTCAACATGTATTTCCATTGTATTCACTTTTTTTCAATTTATTTAACAGTGCGAAATTGATAATAGAGGTTAATCATAATAGGGAAGCAAATAAGAAGAAGGAGAAAATAAAAGGAATCCGAAAAATTGGAGTACGCCATTGAACGAAGGGTGGCCTGCTTCTGGCTCCCTCTCTTTCCCTCTCGAAGGTTACCAATTTAATTGGAAAAAGAGGGTGAAGGATAATTCCTCTTTCTCCGCTTCCTACCACCTGCAGCGCCTATCCGTTCTACCCACCATCACCAACGCTACTGTCGGCTTCGCTGGTCGTCTATCTGTCTGGTCTAACCCCGGGCGCCCAACGGGCTATCTGTCGAGGAAGTATTTGCAGGCGACTGTACAGAAACCCAATTTAGTCTGCGGTCGACTAATCCTATCCTACTACATACCATCAGTCGATAGCTCGGGGCTCGACCCTCTCTCACCCTCTCTCTTTCCATCCTCTTCCGAGCGCACTTCCTTCTTCGCCTGCTACTTCTCTTCCTGCATCTCCCCTCCTCTCCCTTCTTCTCCTTTTCTTCGTTTGCTGGACCCGACAATCCCGATAAACTGTCCAAAACTATTCGATCGTCCCAGAAAACACGTTTTTCGAGAACTCGGGCTAGTGATACTTTGCACTCGCGCGAAAGAGAGAGAACTTCTCTCTTATAAAACTTTCCCGATATAATGTCCGGCTATCAAAGTTCCGGAGCTTGGACAGCAATAAGGCTCCCTAATGATAGAACATTCGCGTTTTATTTAAGGAATGAGGCTATCTTGATAATAGATGGCAGATATTTAATACTTGGAAGACGCAAAAATCTATATGACATTTTATAGATTGAAAGAGAGAGTGGGAGGGAAAAAACATCGATAAACTAGATATATCGTACTTTCTGCTTTCGAGGCTTAACATGACATGATCTGTTCTAGCTCCGAGACGCCGAGCTGACGCGCGAGAAATTCTTGTTTGCTGGACGTGCTTAATCCTCTACGGGCGTAATTAGTTTCCTTTCGAGAAGAAAGGTTGATAAAACCAAAGCGATAGCGGATCTCGTGTCGAATAAATATTAAATTATTTGTATGTATATGTGTGTGTGTGTGTGTGTCTTTTGCGCTCTTTTCAAAATAGATCAAAAGGAAGATGCTATTTAAGCCTTCACTTTAAGACTGTAAATATACGGTGGTGCCGTCTCCATCAAAGGGATAATTTCAAGATACGCGTTCACGCGATATCAAGACTATAATACACTTTTCGCTTTTGATTTTTACTTCTGCCTTATCCAGTAATTTGCAAAGTCTCGCACGAAAGTCTGCACTGTAGATATATCTCGACATACACAGTTGGCATAAGGTGGCAATAACGCGCGCCTGTTGGAGGAATAAGCGCCGTACAACTCTGCTGATCAACCTATTCCGGGCACGATGATGCGACATAGTTGGCGAAACGCTGGCGAATAGTTTTGCCAAGAATTTTGCGCAGTATTTTACGTATGTGCTACGAGGATCATTCCTCGCTCGAGCAACGCGTCCTTTCCTGACCGACGAGCAGTCCGTGTTGCGTGCCTCGCCGACTTTGGAACAAAAAGAAAATAAAAAGGGAGAGGGAATAACGTGCCGTGTGTACGAAAGACGGCAATTTGGTGAACGTAATCTAAAACGAAATAAGCGCGGGGCAATCGCGAACCGGCGGCTCGGAAAGAAATCCACCGTGTATTCCTCGCTATATTGCAATTTTATTACACTAGTATATATCTGAAAAGCTTCTCATTAATATTTTTTAATTGAATCTCGAGGTATCCCCGACACCTCGAAGATATCGCGCTGTTTCTCGCGTTATGGGAAAATATTCGTCAAGATGAATATATAAGGAAATCCAACTGGCGTATTTCCGGCAATAAAACTGGGATTGTATCAGCGAAGACATTGCAGAGTAACGGTGCAGATTCGTTCGCATTTGGCCGGGGCCATTTTTCAAAGGGACAGATCACGACCGTCTAAATTTCTTCCCGATGGCAGCAGCGCGAAAGCCGTTCGTCTTTTCGCGAAGAGACGACTTCTCCCGGTCGCGGTAGGAATAACTCGACCCTCGCATTTTGTTCTAGTTCTTTATTTTTCCCTCTCTCTCTCTTTCTCTCTTTCATCCCGCTGTCCGCACCGGGGGCTGCGCACCCTTCAGCGGATTCTCGTTCCCCAAGTTTCGACACAATGTCCTTTGAATTCTCACCGGTCGGCAAAGAAGGCGAGTGTAATCTAAAGTTCGAACTCTCGATTAACGAGAAAGAGAACGATAGGACGAGGGAGAAGGCGAGTGGCGAGCAGACGAAGACGGAAGGGGGTGGTGACGGGCGGTGGAATCGAAATAATATTTCCTTCTTCGTTCTGGCAGGCTGCAGGACGAAGAATTCGGGCGAGGAATAACTCAGTTGGCAAGTTTTCCATCTTCGCCCACACCCTTCGCCCTCCCCCGACCCCTTCCTCGCCCTCATCCCCCTCGATTCGTTCAGACACACCTTCGTATCTTCGATTTCTTCGTATAACTTCTTTCGCCTCTCGCGAAGAGGAAAGGTGGCTGTGTAGCGCGTTAGCATCATTATTATCGTTATTATCCTTCGCTAAGCAGCCCCTTCGTGAAAACCATCTTCTCACGCTTGCTCGAGGAATCCACCGGGAATTTATCGGCCGGGAATACCGAACGAGGAGAATGAACGTGAGAGAATAAACGCGCGGACCACGTAGGGTGGAAAAAAAGGAGATAAGGAAGAGATAACGGCGCGCGATCTTATTTCGAGGCAGTATTTGCATTTGCTCCCCGGCATTTTCGAGAAGGAGGAGAGGGTAAAGGGAGGAAAAATTCCGCGGAGGTGAAAATTGCGCGCAACGCAGGCTGTCGATTTTACATCCGGAGAAGATATTTTAATATCGATACATTATTGGAAGAGGGAGGATATTGAAGCTGCAGACGTTTCGCGCTTCAAACTCCTTCATTATAATCATCTCTGTCATCGCGTGATGACGTAGAATAAATAATAATAATAATAAATTGAATAATAAGGTTCGTTATGTTAAAATAAATACAAGTAATAATAGGCTTTTCTTGGGAAATAAGAATTCTTTCAGAAATAAAAATATCTTCAATACGAGTGAGGGATGTTTCGACTTGGCGTCTCTTCAATCACGGAGGAAGGACATGAAAATAAATGATAAAAAGTAATATAAATTAAAAACAGCGATAATAATATTATTTGTAGACATTGGAGAAAGGATAAATTATTTATTTTGTCCCTTTCGTTAAGTCTGAAAATTAGGTCTTAATTTCTGCAACACCTGTATTGCATCGTTCAATGTGGAGAAGATAGTATATTAGATCCCGGGGCATACGCCATTAAATTCCTCCGATGACGTTAAATAATTCTGCGATTCCTTTCCATGTATGTATTTTCTCCTGGCGCGATAATAATTGGCCGGTTGCATAACTTCAAAACGAGCGTAAACGGAGAGGATCGGCCATTCGGGACCATTCGCGATACCGAAATTACCTGCATTCTCTCGTGCGATCGGCGGCGGCGGCTGCGGTGGCCGGGACGATGGGAGGTTGGGGCAGGAGGAAGGACAGGGGAATCCTGCCCCGAAATAGTCGTGAACGCGAGGCGCGGGACAAGGTCCTCGTAGAAATTATCCGGCGTTTCGAAACCCTTGGATTACCCTTATCGCACGACCCAAATTCAAACCCGTCCCCACACCCTGTTCCCGCCAGCGGATTACCCGGCCTCTCCCACGCGCGGTATAACGGATTCCACAGAAATCCCAACCCGAAACATCCTGCGGAGGTTACGGATACACAATGTTGACACACTTATACGCATCTATATACAGACACACCGTGTAGATATCAGTCGGGAATCAATTCGTGTGTGTGTGTTTGTGTGTGGGTGTGTGTGTGTATATGTGTGCGCGAGGTAGCGTACGACCGCGATTGCGGAGCTGCTGGGATTGAATTGCTCAAAGTAACGTATGAGAAGTCGAGATGCATCAGACCTCGTATATATGATTCTATATTAGCGCTGCTTGAGCTAATCCACTTCCGTCGAATATATAACTTCAATATTTGAGCCATAATAATATGCCGAACCACATACACTACCGGTCGAAAATATTGCATCACTTATCAAAACACGAAAAGATCTTTACTTTAATAAATATAAATAATATGTATAAATATTGTGCTAAATTCTATTTTATTAATGTTATTTTATGCTTTAAAAAATATGAAAATTAAAAATAAATATAAAATAAATAAATAAATAAATAAATAAATAAATATGAATAATAACAGAAATATTAAATTTGTTACTTTTACATACAAAATAGTTTCAATACTGTTGTATATATTTTTGCATTTTTGATAACAGCTTTTTTAAAGTTATTACTGATAAATGATTAATTTCAGCAGATTTCCAAATACTTCTATAGTTGTTAAGGGAGATTGTAGGGAAAAAATTGATAATACGTAATCTATATATTGTTGACATGAAAAATCATTTATAAAAATCGTTTATAACTAACGTAACTATATTAAAAAGCATTGACAATGCGCAACGCATTTTAAACAGTATTAAAATAAATATTACAATAATTGTGCATTAATTAATTCTAGGAATCAAATAATATAATATTAATATTTTATAAACATGAGCAAAATAGCTAGAAGAAAGAAAAAGAAATATTTAATCACTTACTTGCTTCATTCGTTTACTTATTTTTAGAGATGATGCAATAATCAAATTTTGAAAACTGTAAGTAAAATTTAATAAAATACTGTAAATAAAATTTTATGAGATTTAGACTCGAAAATTTCTCAGTAAGACAGATGTCAATCTTTCTGAATATTCTCTTCGTAGGTTCTAATTTCTTTTTTCTCATATTGTTGATTTTATTTTATAAATTGCCAGATTATTAACAAAACTCTGAATTAATATTACTTATAAAAATTTAAGAGAAAGGGGAATTTATTTTATCACGAAATAATTATTTATTTTAATTATTTTTTTAACGACAATATCTACATATACTTTATTTCGCTGAGTAGGAAAATATGTTCGACGCAATGTTCAATATTAGCAAACATGCAGGTCTGTATATTTGACTTAATCTGAAGGGTAGCAGATATATATCCAGTAGCGCAATCGCGCGATATCCGAGATAGATAATTATCGCATTGGTCCACTCGGCATTCGTCGGTGTCATACATTTCCGAAATAATACAGATGAAAATCTGGATCTCTCTAATACTGTCTACATTTCGCCGCGAACCTAATTACGTCTGCAACAATCGTACAGCTAGCTGTATTTATTCTCTCTGCGTTTAATATTTGAAAACACGCATACGTGGGATTAATTTAAAAAGCGACGCATGTGTAGAACGCGCGCTGCACGTGTGACTGTGATATATAATTAGCGATGCATTATAATAATTAAACATCCATGATAATTTAGTGCATTCAAGTGCGCTGCTTATTTAAAGATTAACGAGGATATTTGGCGTGAAAATAAAAAGAGGCTAAAAAGGATCGAGTCGCTCATTGATCCTAGGATGTTCATCCCGACATAAACAACTTTCGTCCCGCCAAAGAGAAAGAGCCCACGCCAGGAGGAAAATGGCGATCGACTCACCCTATGTATAATGCAATCGCGGTGATTTTAGCGACGCGAATAACATCGGAGCTGTTTGTATCGGCTCATATCGAACAAATAACCAGGGACGCGCGGACAATCGCCTGCGGATGCGTGCAGAAACGCGTATCGAGCGAGGTCGTCGCATCTCTCCCTCGCCCTAAACGCCCATACATACATTTGCACAAACGTACACACGCACACGCACACGCACACGCGCGCGTATAATTTGTAAACGCATCCGCGCGCGCCCGTCTCGATTTCCGCGCGCGAGGATGAGAATTGTTATTGGGTGTCACATAGATATTATTCCATTAAACGCACTCGACTAACTGGTCACGCCGGTCGAAAGCGAGTTTGTCATCGACAAATACATGCGACACGTATGCGGGATTACGTCGTGGTATGATTCGCTGACAATAACAGAGTGACTGACGTGAGCGAGCACCGCTGCTGTTATTTCTGGTATCGATCGCACGGTGATTCTACGATGACTTCTCCAAGATGCGATCGATACGTGAAATGACGTCTATGATAATTAATTGCTCATTAATTAATAATAATAGTTGCGTGTGATGATCGATTCGAATGTAAAGTCACTGCTGTCACGAATAAAGTAGGGATTGAATACGGTAATTGTGTCCTCCCTTCTCTCTCCTCCCTCTCTGTCATTCTAGATCCCTTTTATTAAATTAATTACAAATGTAAGGGAGAAACTATGCTGTCCATTGAATTATTGTGTAATGACGGAGACGCGCCGGCGCTAGTTAAACTAATGAAAATCCGTTCTAAATTGATAAATTATGGCATGCACTAATCCATATGATAAATTTGGAATCAGAAATATAACTGTTTAAATCCCCGCCAACTGATTATTCTAAATGCACAATAATGTGAAATTTGAATTTAAAAAAAATATCAAACAAGACGACGATTACAAAAAAAAAATAGTATGTAATTTTTTTATTGTTTTGTATCGAAATCGCGATAATTCGAAAATTGCGGTCAAAAGATGTCAATTCTTTATTACATAGATTTTTAAATTATACGTAGCGAGCAATAATTTTATTAATGTCGCTCTATTTTGCACGGATAATACGAGTATGTAAAAAAATTAAAGTTTCTTCTTTCCTTTATAAAATTAGTCAATTCTTATTAAAAACGGAACGAGAAAAAAGATGGCACAGTATTTTTATTAGTTCTAAATTTCGAGATATAATATTAAAAAAATTTTTGTAATGAAATAAAATATTTAATTTAGAAAATTTTTAGGGGAAAATTTAAGGTCCACAATGAATGATCCTCGATTGATTTCCATATCTTTATCAAATTCCAGGATGTACTATTCTGATGAAATAGGAACAGACAAGGATATTTGGATAGTTAATGGTCCACATTTTTTTCGACATTCACAAAAGTAACAATCACCTACAAGATCTTTGGACTTTCGTTATATCGATGCTTTCCATTTAGCGACGCAAGTCTTTTTTTCAACATGTAGTGAATAACAAAGATAGAATGACGCTTGTGTCGACTTTTGTGTCGTTAAATGAAAAGCACCCATCATAGAAATGGTGAAAGGACTATTGACTATACTCTTTATTTATCAATCAATCACTGAAATTCATTGTACATGAATTACAGGAAGAGTGCTTAAAACTTGTCTTGGTCCTTACAACCAAAATAATAGTGATGTGTTTTAAGGAATTAGTATAATTGCACGTTTCTGAGACTGTCATTTTATCATAATAAGAATTGTCGACACATTTATGCAGTTTGAAAATGAAATATAAAATAAAGCAAAATATTTAAAAATAACATGTCAGTATAATTGCATTATTCTATTATTATAAAGAAGTTAAGAAAACACTTTCACATTATTTAAATTATTTATAAGCACTAATCAAACAGAAATTAATTTGCTTGTGTAGAAAAAAAGTATTTTATCATTAGCTATTTATTTTATTTTAGCAATTTATATCGTATGGGAATTTATGTGACAATCCTGATTTCTGAGGACAAAGCGTATTGACAGTCGTTCCGGGAATTTATTAATGAATACGATCGACACGTTGTCAGTTAAGAAGGGATACTATGGCAACCTCCTGGGTTTAATTACCGGACATGCCTTGTTCTCCTTGTTATTATTACCTCGGACTATTAGGGCCGACCTCCGTCAAGCTCGTCTCTCTCGAGCGGAGACGTTGCATATATCCGGCCCAAACGATTCAGCCCCGAATCAGATGGGCAGATCGATCGGAAAGCGAAACCATAATGCGGAAAATGTTGGCGCACGGGGTTGGCATTCAGTGGATGAATATAAGATGAAAAAGGGGTAGGGGGTCGACGACAAGTAAGATGGCAGAATCTGTACGACTGTCTCGAAACGGAAAACGAAGTACGGTACGGTCTTCCGGAAATATGCACGAAATGTAAAACGCGATGCAATATTCCATCCTCCTTGCGAGAAAGAGAGAAAGAGAGAGAAGAGTGAGAAACATTTTCTTTACTTAATCACACTGTGTTATATATTTCTCAATTATCGTGAGATAGTATTTAAATATAATATGATATGAATATTTAGCATTTTCTCTTTTCATCTTTTTTGCAATGTATTATTTTATTAGCAATATTCTAGAAAAAAATGAATGATTTGATTATCGAAAATATATCTTAGGATTTATATAAAGATTCAGATTAAATATTTATATAGAAAGTATACATTATTTTTTATACAAGATTTTATAAAAGGATTCGAAGGGCAAATAACGTATCAATATAATATTAAAAACGAACTTAAAAGTATAAAATACAATTTATTTTATATTAATAACTTATTTAAATTTTTAACCAACTGTATTTATCAGTATTATTGTCTGATAAAAACAAAGGAAATTTAATACACATATTAAATAAATTAAATGTTAAATAAAATAAATAAAATGTTAAATGTAATATATAAATATATATAGGATCGTTATAATTTAAGTCATTTAGATTTCAATATTTTTTTCGTTTTCCTTTTGTTTTTTGTTATAATATTTAACATCATACATATACATATATGTACATGATATATGTATATGATGTTAAATATTATTAATTTATAATCAAAAAGTTCACATTTTTAATAGACAATCTATGTTATAGGAAAACAAAAAAGATATTGAAACCTAGATTATGACGATCTCAGTTTTTTGCGATCTGCAATATTCGATTTTATTGATTTCTTAGATATAATATCTTCTTATAATCATATTTATCTGAATTAACTTTGTTGGATTAAATCAAATAAGATATCGACTTTTGATTTTTCGCTAGAAAATATAAAAAAGAAGGACGATGAGAACAGAGAGTTAATTTAGAAAATCTGACATCTGAGTCTCGATAACAAGAGTAAACGTTTTATAGAAATAAAATTACATCTCAAAGATGTTACCAAAATTTCCTCAATATAATGCTTCGAGAAATCATGATAGTTTCTTTCGTAAATTTTTCTCGCAATGACGATTCGAACGGAGCTCTCACGACGTGCGGTTTCTAACGGTCCATTTTTCACAATTTCGGATCACGAGGATCGATGATAGCGTTTCCGTAGCGTGGAAAATTTACTCAACGGTAGGTAGTATCCGTTGTCAAAAGAGAGAGAAACAGAAGGAAAGAGAAAGAGAGAGAGAGAAGCAAAAGGAGAGAAACAAAACAGTGGAGAGGGATAAATACATCAGTGAGGGAGAGACAAGGAGAGACTACGCTCGCGTGGTTAAAGTGGATTACATATTGCTGTCCCACTCTGCAACATGTTGTACACTTGGCCGTACCGGCCTTCCAGGTAAATCGAATCACCGCTAACCTGAACGAAGTTACCTCTCTCACCCCGTCCCTCGTGCCACTCGCCTACGCCAATCTCCTCTCCTAAGTGCATACGCACTACCAACGACCCTTGGTTAGAAAGTAAACATCGGTTATATGCGCGTCCTATTTTTTTTTCCGCAGCGGAATGTGTGTTAATGAATTAAAAATCGCAAGGGTGCATAAGAGCGCCGTAGCTCATTTGTTACTTTTTTTCTCTCCTTTATCTTAGACACATGAATTATGAAAGACGGGAAAAGTGCGCTAAAGATCGATGTATATTAATTTTTACTCGGTTTGCCTGGAAATAGACGAACGCGATTAAAAATATATGCTTCCGAAGCAGCTACGTACGCCGAATAATCCAATATTGGAACTTAATAACGAATCGATTAAGTACATCCCGCCATTTTCTTTCAAACTCGCACAATCTAGATCTATCCGACCAAACGATTTTTTTTTATCGAATTATGTTAGTATCTTAGTTGTGGGCATCAGTATCAATGACATTCGATAATATTCCTTGATATATTTAAATATATATATAATTAATAATAATAATATGTAACTAATACATAATTTATTCTAAATATATATAATACATAATTAATATATGATAATTAATAATAAATATATAATGTACATATTTATATAATACATAATTTAATATATAATTAATGAAAAATATATAATATATAATTTCTTTTTCCTTCCTTCTATTCCTTCTTTTTAAGAGGAAAAGAAAAATATAACATAAATATAATAAAAATAATAAAATAAAATAAATATTAAAAAATAATTAAATAAAATAAATATAATAAAAATAAAAATAATTAAATATAAAATAAATATAATAAAAATAATTAAATAAAATAAATATAATAAAAATAAAAATAATTGAACGATTGTTAATTATTTATCACGTTATCTTCAAGACAAAGCTTTACAACACATCATTGGCCGCGTGCTCCTTTCTATTTGATCAGGAATTTCTGAAAGACTGGTTTGCTGACGGAATTAGCAAAATTCACAGATCAAGCCGAATGCTTTACTCGCTTGCATCACGGAGACGGAGAATGAAGGTGCCATTTGCGACGTAGCTCGTAAATTCTAAGCAGCTTAGAAACGACGCATGCAACTCAAGCTCTTTCCCCATCGTTACGAACCCCCATTCCCACGGGCTTAATCCGTTGCACTTGCATTCGATGTTTCCTTGCGCGATGAGCATTCCGGAAGTTAAGGACACTGATGAACGACGCCCGGTACTGCAACCCTCGAATGACACGTATATGTGCTCTCCCGGAAATCAAATACCATCAATGTAAAAATTGCGCTTGTCGCGAGGAAAGATAATATTATGCTCTCCGTTAAATTAAATTACAGCTGTATTACTATTACATCGAAAATAAACGTTCGAAGTTGTATAAAATATTAATCTCGTCGACAAGCTGGATGTGCAAGATAAAAACGCAAATGATATTAACCGTGGTTTATTTAACGCATAGTCTTGTCATTACGTCTACGTCGTTTGAAGAGTATTGTAAAAGCATCGTGCTTTACCTCGCGGATTCATTATGCTACCGTAATTAGGACCAGCGTCGGGAAAGCACTTGCGTTACCGAGGACGAGAGGTGGAACGCGATATTAGTTCATTTACGTGTCCTAATGCCGCCACGGGGGTACGTGTTTACGAGAGCGTATTTACGAGAGTGCGGTGCCTGCGCCCCTCGTTTTCTCTCACGTAAATTTAACGTCAGTAGCGTAGCCATCCGCTCTGTCTGTCGCAACAAAAGGATTGTAAAGCGTCGCTAAACGCGTTTCACTCACACATGTACGCGTGTGCTTTGCGGTAGCATAACGGATAAATGTTACAGGCTACAGGGAATCAGGGAATGTAAAATGATGGGACGACAACATTGAATTTTAGTTGTAAATGAAACTTTAGAAACACTGAAATAACTATGTGTCATTAAAATATACTGAGAAAATTAAGAGGAAACTAATACATATATATGTATATAATACAGTATTAATTTTGAGATCTATTTTTTGATAAATTATTTCATAAATAAAAAGAATTATATATTAATAAATTTAGAAATAATTAAAAACACAACAAAATAAACAATATAAAATTTGATACAATTATTTAGCTGCACAACATTTTTCGTACAACACATGTATGCGGTTCTCTGGTTGCATAGGTGTGTAACTGACATCAATTCTCTCTGGCATCATTATATGCAACTGCCTTTTCGTAAAGATAAAAAAAAATATATATGTATATATTTTTTGTGTCTAGGGAAATAAGCGAATGATATAAATAGTAATAAAATTATCTCAAATTTTATTTTATATTTTTTATTTCATAAACACATAACTCACAATTGTCCAATATATTAGACGAAAATTGTTAATAAAATCGAGACAAGAGAGACATCGAGATTTTTTGTTACAAAAATTCAAAACCAAAATAAGATTTCTGTTTTCGAAAATTATAATACAATATTTTTACTTATAATATTTTTACGAATATTGTTTTTCTTGAATCTTGCGCCTAGAATAGATCCTCGTTTGCGCGCGATTCCGCTAAAATCGCGCGCACAAATCAGCTCCTAGCGAGCGTTATTTACATATATTACGTACTCGTAAAGTTTTATGAAAGTTATATACCACGCGCATACGCTACGTATACGCTACGTAAACGGAAAACTAACGGAAGAGCTTTTTATGCCGCGATCGACGCCGTTTACCTAGGAAATCTTTTTCGCGAGTGGCTTTCAGTCGAGGGTTTAAAGGAGCCATCGAGTCGAGCCCCGGTGAGAATTTCACCTGCCAGTTCGATTGTCCGCTAATCCCATTGGTCGACCCTCGAGGGGGAAAAGAAACGCCGGCAGGGGTGACGAGACGGTTTGATTGTGCCGTTCCTGAGGCGGTGCTCGATTCCGGAGGATGGGAACCATCGGGCGGAGGGAGAGGAGGATAGCCGTAGAACCCTCGAGTAAACAAAGGAGGAAATGGGGTAAATAAAAAGCAACCGCCGAGGAAAGGACCGAGCGTCGCTGGGCGCACGTATTTACACACGCGTAGACAGAAACAAGTCGCTCTACAGGGTGTACCTTGAAATCTGAACACGGTTTAAAAATCTGATCGGAGAAATCTCTGACACCATTAAATATTATTTTTATGTAGCATCTTAACAAATATATTAATTCATAACATTTTTATTTAATCGTACAATATTTAGGCTCTCGAAAAATAGAGTTCCTGCGTTTTAGGACACCCTCTAGGGCCGGTAGCACGTGCGAGTTGGACGCACACGCGCGTTCTTCGATTCCGGAAGCTTCGGAAGTAAGACAGCGCAAGGAAGGAACGCAAGGAAGGAGCTTCCGCAGGAAGAGAAGAGAAAGAGGGGAGGGAGAGCCGAGCGAGAGGCGATGAGAAAAATGGGCGTCAGGGAGGAAACTCGTGGGAAAGTAATCCGAGACCGGCGAGAGCACGCTTTACAGTTTTGTTTATTCCCTCGCATACAATTACGCTGATGACGCGGAGTAAGAGAGACCGTCTTCCTTTTCCCGCTCGTTTTCACCCTCTCCTCCTCCTTATCCTCCCTCGCGTCTCGGGAAATGGAAACGACGACGTCGGCGGTTCCGCTAAAACGCTCGTGGAATGGCGCCGCGGAAGATGAGGGCGCCGAAACGAGACTCGGCGGCGCCTGGTGACGCGACGCCGCCCGTCGCGGCGCCGCATCGTCGAGAGGGGTTGTAAATTCGAGGATGAATGGAACGGGGTGGGCGCGCGAGCGGGGATTAGGATCAAGGGAAGCGCATCCTGTGCGCGCGTATTTACGGCCGCGCTTATTCAATATCCTTGCTGGCGGTATGAATGCATTGAATTAGTGGTGAAGGTTTACGTTTGCTCGGACGTTTGGTCCGTCGAGGAGGCGCCCACTCGACGGTTCCATATGCAGGATCGATGAACGAGGGGGAGTTAAGGATGCGATTTCGAATCGAGGCTTCGCATCGCGCTGGTACATGTATAAATAGATGATAAACAAAGATTATTTAGATAATAGGTAATCAATATAGATATGAATATGTAGATTATTTTTAGATTATATATACACTATTAATTAAAAGTATTGCGTCACTTATAGAAACAGGAAAGTTATTACTTTTAAAGAACAAAAAAAGATATGTAAATATTATATTATGTATGTGTCAAATTATATTTTATTATTGTTATTTTATTCTTTAATATCGTAAGAATTAAAAATTGAAAACAGCTAGAGAAAATAAAAAAAACCATTTTCTATATTTTTGGGGACTTTAATGCTTACTTTTGATCGATATTTAGAGATTGTAAATAAAATATAAATACAGATTATATTTAAATTATAGATAACAGACAAGATTATTATACAAAAAATAAAATAAATAATTCTTGAGATTATAGCATTCATTGCTATAACACATGATACGTATAATTATAAATTAAGTTAAATTTTTTCCATTATATGTATACAGTGTTTTAAAAGCGAAATAAAAGGACAAGCGTTTGCGTGAAGTTTATAATTATACGTCAAAAAATAAAAAAAAATAGCTTATAAAATCCACGCATATAGATGCACGAACTATTCGCACCTAAACACACGTAATATTTTAAAGCCCTGATTTCGCGTGCGCGTGTGCGATTTATGGCCTCTGTCGACGCAAGTGCACGGCGATATCAACCTTAACGAATCGCATCCGGTTTGCTGAAACCACACATTAAGTGAATATCGAAGGAAGAAGTGGTGTACGCTTTTCATTAAGGTTTTTCCATCCGTTCTTCATTAACGTAAGTGCATTACTTTCGATGGAAATCGCGTTGCGGTTAAATGGATAATTAATTAGCTGAAATCTAATATTAATCTGATATTAACATTAATCTTCTTTGTCGAAGCAGTTAATTGCACTACGAAGTAATTATCGCAAATTGATGTGATGCGAGAAACACTCTGTTCTATCTAGTTTTATCTCTCTCTCTCTCTCTCTCTCTCCCCCCCCTCTATGTATTTGTTTTTTCTGATATTTTTGTATACTTATTATATATTATATTATAATAAAGGAAAAATCGATTGCCTAGAAAATTTGATATTAAAAGGATATTCGAAGATTTTGTATCATATATATTATAATTTAAATTATAATATATTTAAATTAATTATATTTATTTCCAAAAATTTCTTTCTCACACATTTACAAGCATTTTCAGATATGTAATTATAATATCTTCCCTCTTCTTTTTTACTATGCTTTTTATTCATATAATTTTTTTTAAAACATATTTATTTTTATTTATATAGATATACAAAATATGTAAAAATGAATCATTGAGAAAAGAAACCTAAATTCTTAATTTTCTGAAAATAATGATTGATATATATAGCTGATTTTTTAAATAATACTTTTTGTTTATACTACTTAAAATATTTTATTTTTTAATTACTCTTAAAGTATGTATATAAGACAGCTAAAAACCATATATTAAACATTAAGCATCTATTTCTTATGCGAGAAATAAAATACAAAATTTAATTCATTAAAGTCGATATATCAAAAAAGCTCATTAAGCTCTACTACATTAATCGTATAGTGATGAATAAAAAACAGGGCTATGAGAGAGAAGCGAATATTATTCACATAAAGCGATTACGGCGACTCGTGTTAGGTAAACTCGAAATGGACTGTAGCTAGTTCGCCGCAATCAAACAGCACCGGTGACGGGAGTAAAGGCAGTGAGAAATAAGGGAAGAAAGGCAGGGTCGGTTGTATGCGGGCTGAATTGTAAACCAGACTGAACTTTTCACCCTCTTTCCTTCGTGACCGTTGCCTGAGGATAGGGACGGCGAGCGGGAGAGATGAAGTTCGCTCCTTCTTTAAATTACATTTGGCCACTCGTTTGGACACCCCGACACTCTCACCTTCTTCCTCGACTCATCTTACCCTCCGTCTTGTGTAACCTACTTCGTATCCCTTTCGAGCAAACGCCATAGTTTTACACCCCATTCGCGAGCAACATTGATAGCAAAAAATCTGTTTATGATCTGTTTCTTAACCGCTACTTTGCGATTAATTAAATTAACTTTGTCTTTATATATTAATTTGAAAAAGAGACATTTGCACTATATGAAAAGATAGGAAAAAAGATTATTGTATTTTATATCTTTTCATATTTTGTAAATGTTTCTTTTTGTGAGAGATGTAGAACATAGTGAGATTATAAAACATATTTGCATATACTTTTAAAATTAATTCCTTCAGTGTGAGAGCTTATTCATCACACTAAAAATTTAAAATGTGCAGCGTAAATTGTTTCATAATTTTAAAAAATAATGTTGCATATCATATTTGATTAAAAGGGTATTAAACAAGAATTTGTTATCAAATTTGCAAAATTTGAAGTGGTGAATCCAATAACAAAAGTGACAAAAAATGATCCAATGACAAAAAGATAAAAATATGTTAAAAAATAAAATTTTAATTTATTGTATGAGAATAAAAATTTATTATCGAATTCTTCAAATTAAAAATAGTGAATATGTTAGAAATCAGCATTGATAGTATTATCTTCATAGCTAGCTAATAAAATAATTTTATAACTCAAGAGTAGGAAGAAAATGTGATAGACCTTCGCACTCCGGTTTTTTTGTTCTGTTCTCTTTGCTTTTAAAATTTTTATATTTCACAATCTTTATTTTTTTTTATTTTATATAATTTTACAATTTGTTAGATATCACATATTTTACAGTGTGATAATCTTTAAAATACAATTAATAGATTAATTAATTTAAAATATTTAAAATACAATTTAAAATACAAATAATCTTTAAAATATAATTTTGTTCATGACGTTCATACTGAAAACGTTAATAAGAATTAGAAAGGATTATTTTTATCTACATAGACAACTATAAAATTAGTAAAGTAAACCGTATTTGCGCGTTGAAGAAATGTGTGCATAATTTCTTATGGAAAAACATTCTTTATAAAATATTGCAAAAAGACTGAGACATATTGCATTTTTATGGAGATTTTTATGTTTCGAAAAAGCTTGTTAGCATGTGAAGTTGACCAGCTTTTGTACTAAACTCCATTATGAAGGAAATTTACACGCGGGTCGTTTAAATGCACGAAGGAAAGAATACATACTGTCGGTCATTAACTGTCTGGTGAGTGTACGCCGTCGTCGCTCGTACTTCTTTTCATCTTTTAATCCGGGAGGCTGGCGTATAACATATATACGCAAAGGCCATCCGGCCCTTTGGAGTCATCCGGCGCTCGTCCCGGACGAGCGGCCCTTTTCGGGGAAAAGTTCATTTACACTTTTGTGCTGCTTCAATTTGAATTTATCCGTTTATACCGGGGGCGGCTCTCTATGCAAAAAGGGGATCCTTAGCTGTGTGCGCCCGACGTTATAAAGACGTATGGATGAATATGCATGTATTCAGCTCACGAGTGTGGTAATATGCTAACGCGCGGGCGCGCTGTAATAGAAGAATAAGTATTAGAAAATTAGCCAGGGGGACACACGATGATCTCGTTCCGTTTCCACGTCACGTCGTTCAAGGGGCCCGGTAATTTCGCGCCGCGTATACGAATAGAATTACGTGAAATTATAACGCGCCGGGAGATTGTCGGCGCGTGCGGGCTGTATCGATTAAACTGTAAAGCAAATATCGGAATTCCCTCCGTATGGCATGAGGGATTTATTTTTATTTCTGAAAAGAAAATCGTCCGAAATCGAAAACTTTTTACGGGCCCAGTCTTCTAGCGGTGCGAAAAATTGATAATATTTAGAAAATGTTTTTTTGACGTTTTACGTATATTTTAATTGATGTTTACAGTACGTTAGTATTTTTAAATCTTCCGTATATTAACGTGTTCAGAAATGCACGATTCGACATGCTGCTCCTTGTATAATTGTGACTGAACTTAATTTCATTAGATAAAATTGAAAACTAAAAATGTGTCACTTCAAGTTTCGATATTTCAATTTTGCTGAAATTTTATCATTTTTTGAAGCTCAAAAAAATATTAATTTTTTAAATTCTAATTAGGTTCAATATCTTAAAATTATTCCCCGGAATAAAACTAGATCGAGTATGCTTATTTCAAAAAATTATACGACGAACAGTTATCGATCAAAAGTATTGCATCACTTGTAGAAGTAGAAAAGTCATTACTTTAATGAACAAAAACATATATAGATATTACCAAGTTATATTTTATTACTATTATTTTGCTTTAATAAAAAATTAAAAATTATAACAAATAATAACGAAATTAAAACAGTCTCTCTTTGCTTTCAATACTATCATATAATACATACTCTCTTGATATTCTTGAGAACAGTTTTTTTACAGTTGTTACTGTGTGTGATATTTGATTCCAACATGTTTGCAAATATTCCTACATTTGTTGGGAGAGATGAGAAAAACTGATAATATATTTACATTACGTATATTGTAAAAGTATTGTAATTAACGAGATTAAAAAGCATCGGGATTAACGTATTTTAAATAGTATAAAATAAGAATTATAATAATTGTGTAATTAACTAATTTTAAAAGCAGAATAGTCGATAATATATACTTTTTATATTTTTTGAACATGAGCAAAATAGCTAGAGGAAAAAATAAAAAAACTATCATTTATTTGCGCATTTTCTGCAATTTATTTTCGACTTATTTTTCGGGAATGATGTGATACTTTTGATCGGTATAATATCGGTATCGTATCGTCATTTTTTACACATCACCTGCAAAGGATTGTATTAAAAAAAAAATTAAATACTCAAAATTTGAAAATAATGCTGTACAGTTTAAACATCAAATAAAACGACCAATTTTTTTCTTCACAAAAAATTCCTAAAAATCATCAATTATTCATACTGCTAGAATAGAATGGCCCCTTAACACATACTAAGATCAAACTTGTAATATTTACATCTCACGAGACAGCTTAAAATATTAAAATATTCGCCTTAGCGGATAAAATAATCGCGTCAAGCACAAGGTGTGTTTCTTATCGTTTGAAGGGAAATATCCTTGGGACTTGCGTTTACATCCAAAGTTGATCGAGATTTCCATTAGTATCTCGAAAATATTTCGTGCGCTATGCGCCCGATCGCGGAATAACTTGAACCGCGATACGGTCTACGGTGGTTAGTTATAGACTTATTTGATATGCCCCTTGATAAAAGAAAGAGGCAGCGGCGATAGTATCTGCACCGTTATTTGCCCAGTCTTATCTTGCCGAAGCGGCGCGCCGGCATTTGTGGACTGTAATTTCGTATGGCTCCGCAGCGATCAATTTTAATGTTTAATCAGTATCGGGCTCACGTGCCTTTCATTTATATCACGAGAAATATTTACTTAAATTATCCTCGCGCCGCGGTGCTTTAACACACTTTCGCGTGCGTTGGTTTCCGTCCTGGATAACCACCCCCGGGGGCTGCACCTATACGACTCCAGCACTCCGCACTTTCGAACCGTGATTCAATTTTGTTTCACTTTGTTCGCTACACATACGTGTTACGTTGTCTTTGCTCCGCGCGCCTGACCCGAAATTAATTTAGCGCAAACACCTCTCCCTGATTCGGCAATATCATCTATCCCATCGCGTATCGTGGGGTGCCCGCAAAATTGGCTTACTCGTTCGTGGTGAAAATCGAACCAGGAATCGATTGTTCGCACGGCAACATTGACAACAAGGAGAATTCATTCATTTATTAGAGAGCTTTCGTTAAAATGCGAATCTTGATCCTGTGCAAATTGTGGAAATTTCTAACTTTTGTATCAATAGCAGAAAAGGAAAGAAAAGAGAGAGAGAGAGAGAAACAAAGAAAAAATCTTGTAACTTAAAGAGTTAAAACACCCTTATAGAGATTAAACTTTCCTCTGATAAGATAATCTCTCGTTGCGTATTTTTTTAGGATCTCTGGCACGTGACATGAATTATTGAAAGCTTCGCGGAAAATTATTCGGTTGACCTCATTATATTCCGATGCGTGTCAGGATACGTGGGTTCTTTTCCCGATGGGAAAAGAGTTCGAGAAAAAACGGCATAATAATGCGGTGACGTCACAATGTGACAAGTGAGCGATCTCGGGAAATAATTCTTATTTTGTTAGGTAAAAATTTTTAATTACTATTTAATAATTACACGATATTAATATTATTTAATAATTATTATTTAATATTTACACGATATTAATATTATTTAATATTATTTAATAATTATACTGATTATTTTGATTAAATAATTATTTAAATTACTTTCCACATTATAATAAATAATAAATAATTTTTTTGAAATAATAATTATTTTATAATATTTATAATTTATAATATTTTATAATTATTTAATAATTATTAAAACATTTAAAAATACGAAAAATTATAATGTGATATTATAAAATCAATCAAGATTTTATTGTGTGTATATGAATTAGAATTATTGCCCATATTTTAAAAATACTTTTTCGCGATATTGATATTTTATCACGCCCGGAAATATAATTAACTTTAATGTCGGCAAATCAAGACAGTTGAATTTTAAAAATAAGAAATTATAGATTATAAAAGAGAATAATTGTAAAATATAACATGTGAAGTGTAATGTAAGGATTTTTTATCTCCTATTAAAGCTGATGTATTACATAAAAAAATTTACAAATAAATAAATATATACATAATTAAATATTTATCTAACAAAATAAGAATTATTTCCCTTCAAATCGCTTACTTGTCACACAATGTGAACGACGAATAGGCGTTCTATCTATCGATTCCGTGCATAATAAAAGTAACAATTTGCCGATCGAAGAAGGACCATGTAAGTGCGCTGGAGTCCGCCGATATAGTACCAACACTCTCCTGCTGTCAGGTGGACGACTCGTTGCCAAGAAATTGGCGCAAGCTTTACCCCGAGGCGAGAGGTTGGCTCTCTTTAAACCGCGTGGAATTTCTCCGACACATGCGAGGCTGCCTTTGCGAGGTTGCATTCTTGCAACCACGAGACTTTTATTGTCCATATAATTGCGTAATTCTTATGTGAACAATCACTATGCAATCCGATCTCTCTCTCCCTCTCTCTCTTTTGTGTGCAGAGAATTTTCGCATCGCGAATTTTATTCGAGTCCCCACGCTCTCGTAACGGTATTTCTCCCTTTAACTGTTACTCTGGCGTTTATTCTTTGCTTTGAAAGTACATAATGTGCGAATTGGATTGTTACCGATTGCACGAATTATTGTTGCGTTTGTTTGATGTTCATATAACATTTTCGACATTTTGTATTTTAAACAAAGTGCTCCCGATGTCGATTTTGTGCGTCGGTGTAATCGGAAGCTAACACGTTTTGTAGGAAACGTGTAATACAATTATACTTTTATTAAATTATTTTATTTTATTTTATTGCTGTCAGTTTTTATCGTGTGAGATTGTTATAAAGTATCAAAAAATTTATTTTGCGAAATGCGAGAGTACCTTATAATGACATATAAATTTTGAATGATAAATTAAGCGAGATGATAAAATAAGCGAGAAAAAAATCTCGATATAAACAATAAGTTCAAATAAATTTCGTTGCACAACTGGCAAATATTTTAAGGTTTTATATTTGAAGGTGTATATTTCTCGTGTCTATATTATTTCTACTTATACGTTTATGCATAATTCATAGAAAATGTTTTATAATTAAAAGAAAATTCAATGCTTGTTAAGCAGCTGTTATTAAAATTTACATGCAGAAAAATGTTCCATTTTGGCTTCTTGTAAAAGTAAAAGGTGTGAAATAATAATAATAATAAGTAAAAAATGTATGTTTCGCGGTTGTTATACAATGAAACGCTGCATTTTAAAACGAAATTGAATACGAGAAAAGTGAGGAGAAAAAGGAGAGAGAGAGAGGGGAAGGGAGATAGACTGGGGAGCAGTCGAGATTCACTGGCCGCGCTTGTGCATACCGTTACTACTTAACGTAAGTAGTTCGTCAGAAGCAGGTCAGGCATCGATGCGTGCACTTGAGAGGAGAGTCTAGCATAGTCCCGGTGCACTTCATGGGTCGTAACACGATTACCGAAAGTCTCTCTCTCTCTCCCCCTCTCTCTCTCTCCCTCTCACTTTCCTTACTCCGATAAAGTTCGCCGATGATATCGAGCGCGATCGAATCGCGAATCGAAAAGAAGTTTTACGGCTGCCTCCGAAGGTCTTCCCGACAATACGTAGCGCGTTATCGACACTCTTGCGTTAAAAGCGTCGAATAAAGGTATCGGAACCGTGTGCATTCGCGTACGCGATAAACGCTATCGTATAATCGAAATGGCTCCGACAGAAAGCACCTCATAAACGTATCTCCGCGACTCAGTATTAAATGGTAAATTCATGGGTTTTGCTTTAACGAAGTTATCGATCTTACGATTTGTCATCTTGTGACATGTGGTGCGCCCCAGAGAAAGATCGCGAAATTGAAAATTCGTGATAAACGACTTTTGCTCGAGAAAAACCGACTCTGAATTATTTCTCAGTAATTCTTATTAAACTTGATATCGTAGCAAATTACATAGAATTCTGTACATTTTCTGTGCATTTTTTTCATATGTGTCGCGCTAAAATGACTTAAAAATATTTAAAATATGCAATCAATGATGGACGTCATCTCATTGCGAAAACAAATTTTGTATGTAACATCGGACATAAAATATTCAAATTAGACGGATGGTCGGCATAAGATATCAAACACCGAAGGAAATGTTACGAACAAAACTTTAGCCTCGGGATTACGAGACTAATAAACCTCTTTATTGCGTCGTGAAGAAACCCATCTGCCGAAAAATCGAGACGAAACTGTCGGTTTAATAAATAAAAAGTATTAAAACAAGAAGATGTCGGAACAGCAGTAGACGAATCGCCTGTCGAGAAATGAGATAAATCCAACCATAATTTCGTTATTAAAATTAATAATCTAAAATAAACTACAATAATAAAATACAACTTTTACTTTTATCATTGACGATCTGATTATATTTTAATGTACTTGTATTACCAGTCAAAAGTATTGCATCACTTATATATAAAATCAAAAGCAAAAGATTGCATCACTTATATATAAAATCAGGGATCGTTATTTTAATGAACAAAAACATATATAAATTACTGTTATTTTATATCATATTTTATACTGTTATTTTAATATCATAATAATTAAAAATTATAACAATTAAATAATTAAATAATTAAATAATTAAATAATTAAAAATAATAACAGCAATATTAAATTTTTTATTCTTCAAAATAGCTCTCCTTTGCTTTCAATACTGTCATATTCTCTTGGTATATTCTCTTGATAACAGTTTTTCTAAAATTATCTTATTAAATTATTTTATTATCTTAAAAATTATCTTACTAATAAACTTTGATTCCTGTTTGCAAATATTCTTATAATTGTTGAGAGAAATTTAGAAAATAGATAAACATTTACATAGCGTATATTGTTGATATAGAAATCATTTATATTTAATATGATTATATTAAAAAGCATTGGTAAAATATAACACACTTTAAACAATATCAAAACAAATAATATAATAATTGTATATTAACTAATTTTAAGAACCGAATAACAGATAATATTTTGCACATGAGCAAAACAGATACAGAAAAAAAAACCTAATCATTTACCTATATTTTTTGGGAGCGATTATATATTTTTGACCGATATTATATATTAATCAATGACAGATTTGACAAAAATAATATAAAAATGTCTTGTTTGACTTGTCCATGTTCCATTTTCAGCTCGACAACGATTCTAATACCAAGTCCAAGACTTGCGCGCGGGATGTTCCCAAGCTGATAATATCCGTCGAACATGACAGCGACAGGCGTCACTATCGATTATGCATGAGGCGCGCGTTCCTCGCGGGCGCATTCACCGCGATCGCGTATTCCATTTGTATTCGTGCTTGACAGTCAAAATTTACACGTACGTAAGGAGCCGGATTTCACGTGACGACGGCGCATCAATTCCCCGCCGGTCATAGCACGTGATGGCAGCTTTCGCGAAGCCGATATTCTTACTTGGAACATTTTCCAAGATACAAGTCATTCATCTTATCCAGAGGATCTTCAGTCGTTAGGATAGACTCGTTGAAATCGATACGTCGAGCATTTCTGTAAAAAATCTCCAGATTATGATCGGTAAACTTATCGGACACCCTGTAGATCTCATGACAGACACATAATTGCGCAGGTTCAGTTACAATGGCACGTGCCCGTCGGTCCATTAAGATGTACACTGTCCAATCAGCGAACATGTACGCACGTTCGTAACACACAGATAAACACTGCGCTGCGTCAGATATTGTAGACACGAGTCCGATAATCCGTAACGACCAATGGATCACGAAACGGAGCAGGTGCTATAAATATATCTCGCGGAGATGGGAAGGGTGAGTTGAGAGAGCACGCCTGGCGAGAGAAACGTCGGGATTGACAATAGAGAGAGATAGAGAGAGATCCAGGGAAGAGGGGTAGCTTTCCCCTCCGAGAAAGTTTTCCAATTTGAAGCAATTAGTTTGCAGTACGGCGCTGGATGGCATGCATCCAGATAATCGAATATGGGTCAGCTTCTAAAGCGGTATGGGGTCGATGGTTCGCGATCGAAGAGGGAAGAGGAAGGAGAGAGAGAGATAGAGAGAGCGCGAGTTTCCCGTATGTGTGCACCGGGTCAACTCCGTCGTGCTCCTGGCATGTCCGACGCGGACATAAAAACCACGTGGCACGATTCGTGAACCGCTGCCTTAGAATTCTCGCCCGCGGTAATCGATTGATCGATTGCTCTCGCTCCCCCTCTTCTCCTCCTCCTCCCTCGATCTGCAATTGCAATTGATCGATGCGCCGGTCAGTCCGGCCCGACCCCGTCTTTGGGTGCGGGTGATAGAGCTTTAAAGTTTTCCGCCGTCTGCGTCGTCTCTTGGGCTTGCTCGAGATACACGGAAGGAGAAAATTCCTTCCCGCGGTATCATCCGCGGAATCCAACGCGTGTCGCACTTGAAGCGCATAATTATTCTCATGTTGGCGATGATAAGATTTAGAACAATCGATTTTGAGGAATAATCGTGTCCAATAGTTTAAAAGAGATACAGCGATAATTTCTTGTATTTTCGTTGGCTCGTGATTGAAATTTCGCATACTTTTATTTGCAGAATCCGAAGCCAGCTGGGAGGAATGGTGGACCTACGATGGCATCTCCGGTGAGTAAATCTTCCCTCTCTGTTTTTATCCATGAAATTTAATAAAACTCGCTGAAAAACGAAGCTATTGTGTCGAAACGCTCGACACCTGTTATAAATCCCGTCGCTCGGCGCGCGAATTATTAATTATTTAAATGGTCGTTCGCGTTGCTTATTTATCGGAGAGACACTCGCTGAAGCCCGCGAATTTTTTTCATCCCTCCGCTTTTGTGCGTCGCGCGTAATTTCCGCGTCCTTCCCCCTTTTTTTTGGATATTTCCGACTGTCGCGCGGCGTGATAGACAAAGTAGGAAACTTAACCGGCTCGTCGCGCCAAGTTTGTTCATCTCGCGCAAAATTCTTGCAACTTTACTACCGAACAACCCAAGGGTTAACGCGACGTTAATAGCAGAATTAATGTTATCCTAAGAACGTGGCGTGTAAAGTGTATATTACACGCTTAAAATTAATTTTATAACACAATATCACCCGCGCGAAACGCGCGCAAACTAATCCATCGCGCGCGAAATCTCCGCGTTTCCCTGCATCTAATTAAATTACAATTAAAATCTAGTTTGCGAAAAGTTGCCCGATAAAACGGCATCGACGCGCGCAAACGCGTCATTCGATGTAATTATTCGGATGTAATTATTATCAGGCAGCCGAGAGGGAAAGGGTACAGAAGGCGATGTAAGGAGCGTTTTCGCGAGCTCAGCCGGTCGTGCGGCTTCCTAATTTTCTTAATTTTAAGTTACGAGGCCATCGAGTGCCTCCGGGCGCCGGTGAATTTTTTAATCTCAGCGCTCTCCTCCCCCCTTCCTCCCCGCCCCGTCGTAGTTTTTATTAAAAATAAGGCGAGCGCCGATAAGACCGCGCCGGGTCTCGAGTTTAGTGTTGTTCCAGCCCCATGCGGGCCAGCTGTCACACGAAAAAACAATGCCGTATACTCGGGCGTTGAGACGTTCGCATAAAACGCCAAAAATTTCGCTTCCCCCCCCCCCCCGCCCCCCTCGATCGTCGTCGGGCTCGCAGTGGGTGGAGGATAGAGGGAGAAAGAGGGGATATGGCGCGAACCCCGACGAATTTCTCATCGGTCTGTTGACATCATCGGACGCAGAGGAAGTTGTTGATCCCATTTTGGGATTTACGAGCGCCACGGAATTTCGCTATCGATTAACTCGAGTGCCGCAACGAAATTAAGTTTGTCCCGCGAAGTGCCGGTAATATCGTTATCACTGGCGATATTCTTGCAACGGCAAACGCGAAACTTGTCGCGTTGTTTTTCTCAACTAGTTGCTACTTGGCTTCCGTGTGTAACGTGGCTTTCGAAAAAAAAAAAAAAAAAAAAGTTACCCGAGGGAGACGTGATAATATCGCTTTAATGAAATGAAAGAACGCCAAGTATATTAAGTCCGGTACTTAAGTTCACAACGATCGTGATTAGTATATAAGTTGAATAATTTATTAATTCATTATTAAAATGTAGGATTTTATCTTATATTTCGTCTTGGCTACTAAAATTTAATTTTCTTGGGACGGAGTGTCGGGTATAAAATATTTTCCTTATCTCAATATTTTATTCTTTTAACATCATTTTACAAACTATTAATATGGAAGAAGAATTTTCTAATAAAAATCCATATAATTAATATGGAAGAAGAATTTTCTAATTTCGAGATAATCCGCACTTTAAGCACACCCGGTACGCCCGGTACACCGACTTGTTACCATGATCGGTAGCGGATAGGAGTCGATTTTTAGGGTTCACCGATGTCTTATATCGAGGGCAGATGGTCTTCTCGTTTTACAACCAATAAGCGCACGCCCCCGGTCGTGCACTTTGAACTGTCGTTACGTACTTGGCTTTCTTCGAATTTATATAGGGCTCTCCCCAGGGTTTACCTCGCCCCCTTTCATCTGCGAAAAATCTTTTGACATATTTGGAAGCGAAGGTTTTCCCTGGAGAATTTTATTACTCGCCACTTTCTCGCCAAACTTTTTTTTAGCGCGCTCGACACCTATAGTTACTTTTTCGCCAAATTTTTAGCTTAGAAAATATACTCTGTCGAAGAGGAAAATATATTCTTGAATTCGAAAACAAGACTTCTTTTTCTGGGCGTCTCCGGAATTTAATTTGCCAGACGCACGTAACAAATCTCGAAAATATCTTCAAAAAAATTAACCGTGAGTAGCGGACGAATTAAGAGTTTCGTACACGCGATTAATAATTTCCATGGATTTCTTTAATACCGATTACAGGGTTTACCGTGAGTGACATCAGAGCGGAAGGCTGCGAATTTTATAAAGTGCTCGCGAGCGCAGCGTGCATGAGCAATTGCATTTGCGCGTATATTTACGCGGTAGCGGAATAATCTGATTACGTTGCAGCGCAGATTGCGCGACGTGCAAGTTGAGCACTTATGCTTTTTTCGACCTCAAAGTGCAGCGTCGCGGCACAATCATGTTTACTTACTGGGGGGAGGCTCTGATTTTATGAGCGACGCTAGTACATGATATATCTTTGATTTCGCCTCGAGGGCGCTCGAGGGTAAACTACCGGTGGCTGAACTTTGTTATATTATAAATGTGAGATGAAAAAAAGTTTTTAGATATATTGCTTCGATTATATTCGCCAACGTATCGCGTGTCCCAGAGACTTATCGCTTCTTTTCGCACACTACAAATACCGGAGAGAAAGAACGTGAAAATGGCTGGTTTAAAATAGCAATATCGGTGGTGATTTATTTCGTAAAATTGCGTCGCGCTAATCTGCAGTATCACTGATAAACATGAAAAATATCTCTACCTCTAGTCGGTTTTTATTTATTTTAATAGTTTCTGTTTATTTTGATATAACAATAAAATAACATAACAATTGAAATTTAGCTTTCATTTTCAGCTTCTTTTAAAGAAATATTCAATTTTTTTATCAAGGTAATTTTGTGTGTGAATCCAAAGAATTTAGAATTATTATATAGCATATTTAGACATCACACTGAATCAAATATGTGATTAAAAGTATTGTTTAAATTTATTAATTTTATTTTAATATTAATTTTTTTTATTGAGTTTGCATAAACCCGGTTTTTCGTGAAGCTGTTGTTATTTTTCAACAGCTTGCTTTGTTTTACATTTCATTTTCAAGATGCCGTATAAATGTGTCGACTATTTTTATTATGTGTGCGGTAAAGTGACTTTTTTTCACCTCAGAAACGTGCAATTACTTCCTTAATCAAAACAGCATATCACTATTATGTTGTAAGATAGGAAATCAAGATAAGCCCTGTGTGTGGGCACACATTGTTATAATTCATGTGCGGCGAATCGTTGTAGTTGGTTGAAAAATATGGTACGATCAATATCTTTTTTTCGCTTCCTTATGATATGAGAGCCTAAAGGTTATATAGATGATTGTTATTTTTGCATGATGCTTTTCCTTCATCATAGGATCATCGAAAAAAGTGGAAAATTATCAGCTGTTCAAATATCTCATCAATACACGAAGATGACTTGTCTATCCTATCAGAACAATACATCCTGAAGTCTGTTAAAGACATGGAAATTTATTAGAAAATATCGTGAGCCTTAATATATATTTTAACTTCTCTTGCAAAACTTAGCAAATTAAGTATTTTATTTTATTAAAAGAGTTGTGTGAAAATATTTTTCATATTCTCGAAACCTCTAGAGCTAATAAAAATCTCGTAGCGTCATATTTTTTCTCGTCTGATTTTTAGCAAGAATCGACCAATTTTGTAAAGTAAAGAGAAAATTTTTATTTTTTTTTATATCCCAATGTATTAGAGAGATTGTTGATAGTTTTATTTTTCTACGAAGTATACATTTTTTAACGTAAATAAGCAAAATTCAATTTTCTCACTTATTGTACGAAGATAAAACGTTATTTTATTACGACAGTGTATTGGAGCATATCGATTTTAAAAGATTAAACACAGTTACTACACCTACACACATAGGCGCGCACACGCATACACATATACTCAGCTCGGCAGACAGATTCCATAATACGTGGGAATACTCGTGGTTACGGAAATAGGTCGCTGGGATTATTAGGGTCGAGAATTGCAGCGGTGTCAAAGTGAATCATCGTACGAATAAAAACGCGCAGAGATGGCGAGATGGCTTGCGAGAAAATCTCGGCAAATGCAAAACTTTTCCACGACGACGACGACGACGACGACGACGGGATTAAGCTCGAGTTCTCTTTTACTCCTCGCCATGCAACTGGTAGCATTGGCTGCCACTCGGCGAACAGTTTCTTAAGCTCGACTCTAAGAGGGGCGAGGCTGAAGATGAAATTTCCGCGGTGCGACGAGAATATGTCTTTCCGGTTAAAGATGCTAAAAATGTAACGCATTTCCCGAAGAATCGTACACCTAAAGCTCGCGTTGCATTTCCAGCGGAAACTGATATCGCAAACCGTTGCGATTCTAAAATTTAGATGCGATAGATACGCGAAAATGATACTCCTATACGTGACGATGGAAATGCGAACATTTATGCGAGATATACGTATTGTGCGAAAAATCTAAAATTCACTTTGTCGGAGTTAAAGCTCGGTTATTTTTCTCGAATGCGCTTTATAAAAGATGAACATGTATATATATTGGTGATCCAGAGAATGGTAGGTTGACGAAATGAGAAATTTTAGTGAATTGAGAAAAGAAGTGGCGGTTTCTTGGCGGAAATTGTGAACAGTCTGTTTCCTTCTTGTCATCCAAATATTTACTCGAATGAATGGCCTTTTCAAACTCCCGGTTCTCGGGCCGGGAACCTGGGCCGGGTTTGCCTGTTAAGTTTTGGATAGCAACTGAGAGTGCCCGACTACCCGGATATTTGCACATCCGCGTTAAATCACTAACACTAATGTATTTATGAGGTAGAAGTTAGACGAACCTCCATGCAATACGATAATTGAAATTACCGCGCAAACCAGTTTACCGACGGGAATTGCGGGCTCCTACGTTCTAAATATTCGAAAGCTTCGCGATATTTGTATAGCTATATAAAGGGTGTTTGTGCTAGTCAATGGGACAACCGGAAAACGAGTAATTCCTTGCCTCAGACCAAGCCGCCTCAACTTTAAATGCACTTTCCTCATTGTGAATTTTAGTCGAGACACTTTTCAAATTTTTAGACAAGAAAGTCTATAAAAAGATATTAAGTGTAATTATTTGCGTTTAGGGTTGCACAAGATTCAAGACAATATTCGTGAAAATATGATTATTGAAAATTTTCGAAAATTTAAATCTTGGTCTTGAGTGAATCTTTATAAAATCTCGTCTTGCCTTCCTTTTTCTATACAATATGTATCTAATCTGATCATTGATAATTGTTTAAAATATTATTTAACATAATCTTTAATAATATATAATAATTATTATTATTATGTCATTCGTTTTCTTCCCAAAACACAATATATTTTCTTTTTTTATTATTTACAAAAATGCAATCGTATATAGCTAGAATGCAAATGCGGCTGTATGCAAAGTTCTGTGTAGCTAGATAATTATGTAAAATTTTATATTGTTTATTTTTTGTTTATTTCATTAATTGTTTCTAAATTTGCTAGTATAAATATTTTTATTTGTTAAATAAAATTTATCAAGTTTGTATAATATAGTAATTTTTTTCATCTAATATACAAATGTACAGTTTTTTTGAACCAATAATCTGGATAATCTTAGTCTTGGTATTGTCTTGATAATTAATTAAAAACGTATCTTGATTTTGTCTCGAATTTAAGATAAAAGAAGATAATATCAAGATCTTGGTAGAGAGAGAGATTTCGTGTAATTTTATTTATAATTTCGCCACGTTTTTTCTTGCGATATTAAAAGACGTTTTACATCTTAATTTTTTTCGGTTTTAATTTGCATAGTTTAGCGAAAAAATTAGAAATTTCTATAACCCAAGGATCCTTATCCAAATTGTGGAGTTGTCCGCTGTTCAACAAGCATGAAATGGCCGGACTCGACGTTTGGATCCCAACGTGAACAAGGCGGACGGAAATATCGAAATACGAAAGCAAGCAGCGAGGCAATTTTACAAATGGTTGCACGAATACTGAATGTCCTCTAACAGCAAAACAGAGAACTCTGTGTGGCTTTATATAACTAAAATAAATATGCGAAGTAGACGTAAAATTAAATGTTATTTTCTCAATATCTTTTTCTCTCCTTCTCTTCCAAAAATTGAAGAAATTAATATATTTACATAAATTATTGTGATACAAGGAAATAATTTTTGAATTTTTTAAAATGAAAATTCGATTAGATAAAAAACTGTTAGCTGTTTTTTATTATGCAGCTTTAACTCTTTTTGTATCGTCAAGCGTTTTTAATTAAGAAAAGTCAAAGATTTTAAATTTTAATATTTGATAATTTTATAAATATCGCGGTTTGATATTAAAATTAGCGGTATATTTTTAGTTTACTCCAGTGTTGAAGGAAGTGCATGCTTCTTGGGATACATTGTACTTGTACAATGCAAAAATCTTTGATAAGAATAATATCTCTGTGTATATTTAATACCAACTTTTGAAATATTCACCGCGTATCCTGCACATCATTTCTGTAGGTCGTACCTTTCGTACCGCACATGAATATTTCGCGACGCTATCTTTAGAAAGTTAAACGAATGTAACATGAACGTCCTTTAACATTACATACTAAATCTGGAAAATTCCGGTATAAATATATGGAATATTAAAAATATAATATATATTTAAGAATCACATGCAGAGGATGAATCCTGTCACTGTCAGTTTAATGTTCTTCTTATTATCCAGAATAATCCAGAAGGAGCAAAGTAAGTCAAATATTCTCAGCGCGCGTTATATATGAATTTAACATTTTATTTAAATAATTCTTTTTATAATTCAAGAAGCATTGAGGGAATTTCAAAATTGTATTTGCTCCATTTTTCCACGTCAATTTTGTTACGAACATCGATATTCGAATATCGATGGTACAGTTTAACAGTAATTTGTTCTTATAATAGCGAGATTTATGCGGTAGATGTGAGAAGTTTACGTGACTAATTTAGCTATATTGGATGAACACAGCTGCTTAGACACTAGAACCTGCTAGCCTTTGCGGTGAGCAAGTCGATCATTCGGTCAATCAAAGTTTGCTCGAAAGCCCAACTATTCGACTAGCCAGATTACCAGGCGAATACGTGTTCGTTGCAACGGGATGGCCACTCGCGTGCGTAAATCCGGATTCCTATTTGCCGTAGCCAAAGTCGAGTACACCGCCGTAATCAAAACCGTCTCGCACCTACATATGCAAGAGCTCACTTTCATGCACGCCACTCGGCCCCGAGGGAACGCATCGTGTTCATTATTTCGCAGGTAGATGAAGAGGTGGATTCCACGAGTACACGTGTTTATCAAATCTTTGCATTTTAATCTTTAGATTTCCGTCGCTTGCTAAGAAAATCACTGTATATTTACAACTGAACTAATTTATGTACAGTCAAAAGAATTGCATCGCCCCCAAAAAATAACAAAAAACACGCCAGTAAATTCAGTTCTTTATTTTTTTCTTACAGCTGTTTTGTTCGTGTTCATAAAATATGAAAAACTATTATTTATTATTCGATTCATAAAATTAATTAACTATTATATTTACTAATTATTATATTATTATTATTATTCGATTCATAAAATTAATTAATTATTATTACACTTATTTTGGTACTGTTTAAAAGGCGTAACGTTATCGATGCTTTTTAATATAGTCGCGTTAATTATAAATTTTTATATGTCAATAATATATATTATATATATTATTTTTTTCTCTTCTCTACAATCTTCTTTAATAACTGTAAATGTATTTGCAAATATTGTGGAATCAAGTATCAGTAACAATTTAAAAAAAATTATCAAAGAATAGGAAATTTAATATTTTATTATTATTTATTATAATTTTTAATTTTCACGATATTAAAGCATAAAATAAGAGTAGTAAAATATAATTTGATAATATTTATATTATATAGATTTGTGTTGATTAAAGTAATTTTCCTGTTTCAATAAACAATACAATACTTTTGGCCGGTAGTAAAACATTAAATACGCAATATAATCTATTTTGTGGATCTTAATGAGAAAATCCAAAAGGATTATATTGCAATGTGTCATTTTAAATGACACATCTCAGATTACTGAGTATAAATGATTTTTCTTTCTCTTTCCGAAAAATAGAGCGGAAAGTAGGTTACAATTTTCACTCCTGAGATAGAAACGATGCTAGCCAGATAAAAGTAGTGTGCCTTCATTTGTAAAGTGACATTAGGTCGCGCCATAGCTACACTCTCGTGCTATTTCGATATTTTTCACGAGAGTAAACCGAGTTTAAGAGAACCAAAAGAAAAGGAAGAGAAGAATGAATAAACTTTAAAGAAACTGATAATTGATTATTAATTTAAATAAAATTATATGCCTCCGATGTAAAACAGATATGAGTAAAAGCGCAACTTTAATCGATCAGCGACGATGAAAAGATACATCGATGTATATAATTGATTTCCCGCCACGAATATTATTTCCGCTATACATATAATGCTATCCACATGGTGAGGTGCCCGTCATTAATGCAGGTATGAAATGGATCGCGCGCTTTTCGACGGCGCGCGAGAGCGTAACGACGTCATAAAAATTGTCGCAGGTGAAGATTTATGCAGGCCTTTTTGACCCATTCTGCGCGAAATGATGCATTGATCTCTCCCGGTGACACCCTCGCGATATCCGTCGAGCCGTAGCGTTTGCGTCAGGGTCAACGAAATTTTTATCGTGATATATGATCAATAATGGGTCTGGGTCGCGTTAGGGTGACTACGAATTGGACACTTTGCAATAGGGATCAAAGGTTGATCTATATACATATGTAAATCCATGAATTTTGGGGGTATTTACGTCTCCCATCTTTATTTATTTGAAATTTTGTTTAACCCTTCAAATTCCATCATGGTATGTAATTGCAGAGTTTATATAACTCTGTTTGTTCCATATGTACCGAATAGTAATCAAGTAAAATATTTGAAGCCGGACTTTGCGGCTGACAGATTTTACATGCGTAAGAACGCTAATGAAATCCTGCGGTTCGCGTGGCGATCGCATATGCTTCCCGGTCTAACCGGAGAGGGAATTTCTCGGAATTTCACTAATTTGCGAAATGTCATGGAATTTGGCCACGTCATCATACCGCACGTGTCCGATATCTGGTCGACTAGTTGCCGAATCTAGTATGTAAGCTCATGTATGTAAGCTTTTGATGGTCAAAATACCGAGGTTTCATCAAAAGTGTTAATTTTCTACTTAAATAGTTACGTATTTATTTATTTACATTAAAATGTACAAATTTCTCCAATTTATAAAATTATATCGAAAGCCATGTTTGATATAATTTCCATCTTTGAGAAGAGATTTGATTTAAAATTGCACTAATATACAAAAAAAATGAAAACTTCCCTTCCTTTACAAAATTAGTTAATTCTTACTAAAAATGAGGAAAAAGAATATGATATTAAAATATTTTTATTACAAAGCTCCAAGTTTCGAGGTATAATATCCAACTTTTCTAACAAAATAAAACATTTAATTTCCTAAGTTTTGCGAGAAAATTTAATATTAAGGCTCAAACGATTTTCTCGATTAATTTCCATGTTTTTATTAGGCTTCAGATTATATTGTTCTCGTGGGATCGAAACAGTCATCTTCTGATTGTGTAACTGATGGGATATTTGAACAGCTGATGATCCACTTTTTTTCGATAATTCCATTATGAAAAAAAGCATCATGTAACAATAAAAATCATTTATATGATTTTCAGATTCTCACCATATCATAAGAAGATAAAAGGTATTAAATAAGGTACGCGACATTTTAAAAATAAAATGTAAAATAAAACAAAAATAATAGCAGCTTCACAAATAAACAGATTTTTGTTAACTTGATAAACAAAATAAATTTAAACAATATAGCTTCCGTTTTAATCATATATTTAATCTCAATATGATGTGCCTAAATTCTTCAGATTCAAAATTTCCTTGACAAAAATTGAATATTTCCTTAAATTCTAAAATAAACTATATCATAAAAATAAACGCTAACTAAAAGTTTGAACTGCATTATTTCTTTTATCAAACAACTAATAAGAAAATCTCTTTGTTAGAAGCAAAAATATTTTTCACGCTCAGTGTTATCTCTTAAATAATACAATGCGTCTCTTAAATAAATCAAGTTAGGATTTTTGTTAAAGAGGACTTTTAGCAATTATTAGAGTACAATGGAATACGATTGAGGAAACAAGCTTCACCTTCGATTCACACGCTCGATTATGTTCGAGAGGAAGTTCTGGGCTCGAAAGTTCCGGACAGGGATTAAATCGTCGCTGTCACTGTCGCGCGCGAATTTCGGCGCGAGAAATCAAGTCTCGGATAATTAACAAGCCGAATCGAAAACTTCTAATGGCTTCCATTTCTGGCTGCACTAGGCGGGATTAACGAAACGGGTCTACGCATGCAGAAACTTTGTACGAAATGGTCGCCGCGTTATATGTTTCGCGCCGTAGTTGTACAAAAGTTTGCGTGAAGATTTCGAACGTGAGAGCGAATGTATCGGAAATTCTTGCATCGTTGCATTTAGATTCAATCATACATTTGATGTCGCGAGTTAATCGAAGGCGGACTCGAGTCAAATTTTACCAGAGAGCCAAATATACAGAGACAACACAGAGAGTTACCTCGAATTTTCAAATTAAGTGAAAATGTTCACGTTTAATCAGACACAAATGACACTTTACCTCTTATCACAATTTTCCGGCGACGAATTTAATCGAAATAATGCTTCGGCGAGGGGACAGGATTGTGGAAATGGAAATAGATATAAAATGACTTACATCATGTGTATACAAATATAACAGTCTTAAATTTAATCATGTAATAGGTAACACTAATTAGGATGGCAATCTAATTCAAATAAAATTTCTGCTGGAAAGGGAATCAAATGGATTCAAAATTATTAATATTCACTTATATCTAGAGCGCCAATACGTGACCTCAATCGCGTAACAGGAATCAATTATACACATATATATTGCTGTCATTTCACTTAATATAAAATCGATATTCCGCTCGTCGTTATTAAAAAAATCGAAACGCATGTTATTTCTGACGATTAAATCGTGACCTGAGGAAAGAACAATATTTTCCAGTTCGCCGCGACGTGTGTCACCGTTGCTTTCAAGCGAAAGTGAAACAGATCGGCGTATAACGCGACGTCGAATGAATATTCCAGATGGCCGAGGCTCTCTCGGCGAGAGAGATACGGCGAATCGAGCAGCAGTAGTCGATGGAACGCACAATACGACCCCGCGGCTTTTGCCACCGCGACGTGAGGGAGAATGAAGGGGGATGAAGGGGGATGAATGGCTCTTAGCGTATATTTTTCCGCGTGTGTGAGTTTCGCGGGCGATTTGCCGGCGCAGGAACGTCGAGAGGAAGAGCGGCCGGAATTAAAGAAGTGGAATAAACATGCAAATGCCGGCCACTTTCCATCTTTATCACTTCGCGCTGAATGCAAGTGCGCCGACTTAACTGCGCCCACACCGGCGACGAGGGACGCACGAGATGGAAAAAAACACAAGAGGCGAGGGGGAGATTTTCTTTTCTTCCGAGTTTCGTTTTATTCCCTGAAACAGCTACGCGGTCACGAATGGCGAGTAAATTGGATGCCCTGGAATTATTAAGGAGTTTAAACCTGTCGTTAATATATTTTATATTTTCCCAAAAAATTATAATAAAAATTATAATAAAAATTATAATAAAAATTATAATTATACATTCGAATAAATTGGTTTATTTTAGACAAAATAAGAAAGAGTAAGACAGAAAAATACTTCATTTTTTTAGAAGAAGATAAAATTGTCTCTCTTCCTTCTTTTTCTTTATTTCTCTTTAAGGGAGACTTTTTGGAGGTGAATTTTTCGACGAGCGATTCTTCGTATCGATCGATACAATACGATTAGAAGCGTGCTCTCAGAATGGCTCGAAGTAAATTTGTCACACCGGCGCTCGGTGAAACGTATTTTCTGGGAAGCCAGATTGCGGGGTAGTAGAGGATAACGCGCGGATAAAGCCGACGTATGTGCTATCAATCACGTTGCCGCTGGTTGCTGTTGTACATCACTCTTTGCGATGAGTAGTCACTCGCAGGCGACACAATCGTGTCGTTATCGCGTTACACAGTGCCATTGTGATTTACGCTCGATATCGCATCTTGACAGAGATTTTTTTTTACGAAACAAATTTGTCGCTTGTAAAATATCCATAGAGTGAGTTCGACGGCTTTTCTTGCTGGTTCTATCTGCGTACGGATTCTTTCGCGAGGACGCAGCCGTGAGTTTGACATAACTTCATTTAAATTATTACATCAAGCTGCGATGTAATTTCAAATTGCAATTATAAACGACGAAATCTTATTATGCGCAACTTATTATGCATTCATGCAATTTAACATTCGCCAATTTAACATTCACGAAACGTGAACCGGAGTTAGGAAATATTAGCGAATATGCCGTTTATAACACGATGTAAAAACATAACGTTGTTGGCCTTAAGGGTGCAGTCTACTCTGGCAGTATGAAAAAATTATAATTTTTAGCAATTTTTTTCAAACAATAAACGAAATAAATAGAGATCTCAAAAATAGAATAAACATAAATTAATAATAACAGCCAATAGCATAATAAAAATAGGGGAAGTAAAAATTGATAAAGTAGAAAAAATCGTGTGAAGAATTCAAAAGAATTAATTTTAATTTCAATTAAAATTTTAAAATGATTTATTTTAAAATAAAATGAACTCCTTTTTTAAATAATTTTTTTTAATTCGCATATTATCGTGCAATTGGCTCTTATTAGATTCGTATTATTAATTTTTGAAGAATATTAAAAATTACTCCTTTTGACGTTTTACATATGACGTTTTACATGATTCCATTCATGTTTAAATAGTACATCAATATTTTTTAATTATGGATATTTAATTTCTTTGATCAATATCAGTTTTTAAACGTGTTAAAAAATGATATGACATGCTGTTCGTCTTTCGCGTGTAATTGTTTAAAATGAATAAACTCGTAGTTTTATTATGTAGGATATTTATGGGCTATTGATTTTACTTCTATTAGAGAAAATTAAAAAATAGTGCCATTTTAAAATTAGATATTTCAATTTTGCTGAAATTCATTCATTTCTTGAAAAGGTCAGAAATATTAATTGTTAACCTTTTAAATTCTATTTAAATTTAGTAACCTTAAAAAATGTTCTCTTTTATTTAAAAATAATTGAAATTATTTAGTTTGTTAATTTTTAGATATCTGTTGCATCAACTTTGAAAACGTTCTGAAAAGCGCATTTAAAAGTTCACTTACTCGCGTGCTATTCTATTTCAAATTTTACAATTTTGCCAATTTTGCGAAATTTTCACTAAAATTTGAGAGATATATTCTTCAAACATCATACTTTCCAGAAATTTAAAAACAATTTTTTAAAATTTTATTTTCCAAAGTAGACGGGGCTTTTAATTAGCACACTTGCCGGCAAATATTCGACTTCGCGATGACCTTGCCGGCTGAATTCGCGGGTGGACGCAAAACTATTTGGAGGATGTTTTTCGGAATCTCGTTTCCTCGTCGGCCTGTTAGTGTTGCCCGGGAATTATGTGGAAAAATATTCTTTGCGTGCGGTAGACGGCTCGTTTCAGTTTGGGTAGCTTGGAGAAAGGAGAGCAGGAGCAGAGGAGAGAGAGAGATAGAGAGAGAAAGAGAGAAAATGAAAGAGGGAGATAGCGTAAGCCGGAGAGGAGCAGCAGAAGGGCCGCACAGAGATTAAACGAAATTATTTAAATGCCGTAATTTAACATCCCGACTACCGGCGACCGGACTTGCTTCGCAGGTGTTGAACATGCATGTATGCATAGAATATGTTTCCGGAAAACCGACTCCGCTCCGCATCGGGTCCGGTCCGGTCCGGTCGGCTGGCGGACCGGATGGTTGGCTGACTGTGGAGTGCGCGTGCATACATTATTATAGCGGGTGTGTGTGGCCGACCGGGGAGAGCGACAAGAGCATGGATTTCAAACAAGCGGGTCCCTCATGCGCTCTTTCGTTATACGGTATACGTGTCTGTTTATCGGACACGCGGTCCATCTTCGTGTACAGGAAATTCTAATTAAACAGGAGATTAACCGTGTTCGCGCTTTCACTGATATCACGCCCCCTCAGATTTAATCGTCCACGCAGCACATAGTTTCTGTCGATGAAATTTTCTATTTTCTTATTATATTTTATAATAAGAATAATTATAATAATTTATTTTAATGAAATTAAAATATTATATATATTTTAAAATATATATTTAATATATATATATTTTAAAATATTATATATATTTTATAATAATATATTTATAATATTATATATTTTAATAATATATTTTAAATATATTTTTAAAAATATTTTTTAATAATATATAATATATATCTTATAATAATAATTATATTTTTAATAACAATAATAATACAGTCTAGCTTTTATTTAACTGTAAAAAAAAGACTGCCTTTTTAGCGCGTTTCAACAGCCAACTAGAAAGAAATTGAATAAGATTGAAATGAAAACGTTCGTACCTCTGTAGTTCGATGATTGCGATGCTTCTCGCCGCGTAAAACGTATCGCCAGTTGTGGCATAAAAGGACGAAGGACATGGCAATGGCCGGAGACCGTAATAAAGTATACACGTACTTTCCGCGAACGTAAAGATTGTGACTTTTACAATCCAATGCTCGGCGATTTATGAGATTTATCTTTTTTCCCAGGCTCTCTCGCGAACCCGTGTTACATATAACGGGAAATTAGGGCAACTAGAGACGCGGGATCGATTCAACTCGACGGTTCAAACGTAAATAGGCAGAGGCCAAACGAGTGATCGCGTGATTGATTTTGTAACTGACGTAGATAGAGCGGGCGGCTCGTAATTACCGGTACATTGATACATTACCGGTAATTACTGACAAAGACTTCTCGGACTCTAATCGTTGATCGTGTTATCACGATATTCGTCGCACAAACATGTTTTCGAGCTTCGCAAAAATGTGCAGAGAGAATCGCGAAGCGCTCAAACTTAGCATCTGAAGAGTTGCTTTCTACAGTATCGCATCATCTTTCAAAAAAAAAATATATAAAAAGGATAAGTAAATGATTGAGTTTTTTATTTTTTCTACCTGTAGCTGTTTTACTCATGTTCATAAAGTATGAAAAATATATATTATATATTATTCAGTTTCTAAAATTAATTAATATGATAATTATTATGACACTTGTTTTGATAATGTTTGATAAAGTACGTTATCACGTTAGTCATATAAATAACGTCAATAATATATGTAACGTAAATATATTATTTATTTCTGCCAACAACTTTAAAAAAACTATTGTCAGAAATGTCAAGAGACACTATTTAAAGCAAAGATAGGCTATTTTGAAAAGTCAGAAATAAATTATTATTTATTATAATCCTTAATTTTCACGAATTAAAGCCTAATAAATAATAGTAATAAAATTAATTTGACAATAGAATTAATTATATAATTAATAATACAATTATATAATATAATTTAGTATTATTTCTATGTATTTTTATAAAGTACCGGTTTTTCACAAGTAATACAATATTTTGACAGTGGCATAGATGATCATTGCATTTGATTTTGAAAGATACCTGACACAGATTTTTCACCTCACGATGATACAAATTTCGTCAATTTCTCCGAATCAATTAATTAATCGCGAATATTGCGCGGCAATAAATGTCCGTGTACTTGTATTTACACCCGAGCAGCTGAAGGCAATAACGGCATTAGTGGTGGGATTACTACGTTTCCGAAAAAAAAAAAGGATCCGTGAACAAACGATCACGCGACAGGTGCTATAGCAGCTGATTGCAAAGTTTGCCTCCACCTTCTCCTCCTCCCTCAACCGCTTCCGTTCATACAGCGGCACGGATATTTAAATGAAACATTCAGCTCTTTCTCTTTATCACGCTTTTCAAGGAATTACTTGCAATATCACTGATACGAGCAATAAAATTATGACCCGAGGGTGAAAGAGCGTTCGCGCGACCGCTCGAGGGTCTGCTTTTTCTCCGCCGATGAGATTGCCGGTTCTAACTAAATGTGTCTTTTTTTTCTTCCTCCTTTTTTTTCACCGCGGACTTTTTGCAATCACGCGCATAAATCCACGCGTGCACGTATGCGATCGTAAATTGTAAGCCGTGCGATAGGAAACTAGTGGTCGATATATCGACAAGCGATAAATAAATATGTCCTACTGGCATAGATGCAAACTAATAAATCCGCCGTGTCTCCAAGTTAACCAGCAAAATTTCGATCGATTGCGAGAGTCTCGTAATGAAGTCGTCACCGTCGTCCTTCTCGGCGTCTGACGAAGATACGAAGCAGACAGCTGCGTTATTCACACAGCGTAAAAGCTTCGATTAAACTTATACGAAGAGTACCTACCTATAGAACGCTTCTCGTATACCTGTAAACGCGAATTAGCCGACTAATCTCAGACGGAGAAACGGAAACTCGGAAATCGATCGCGTGCGAGCGCCGATCCAAGTTCACTCGCAGAGTCAATTGTGAGAAAAGTATCTCTTTTTCAGGGAATAATAGAGCAAAGTTGTATTAGCCCAGAAAATAATTGATATATTTGAAAATATTATTTGTATAAAAATGACGAATATTATCTCTTAATTTTAATTCGATATTTTATAAAATTCACTTGTTTTTATTTTCAAAAAAAATTGCGTAAATTTACAAATTAATATAAAGTTACTCGTATATTTATCATTAATTGTGTTCGAATAGCTACCGCTGCACTATTCAAGATTGAACGCATACATACATTGTCGAGGCCTTATACATATTGTCTTAATTAATAGCCTTGTATTAGTCGGGAAAGTAATTGATACATTTGAAAATATTATTTATAAAAACTTTCAAAAATTCTCTTAATTTTAATTCGATATTTTATCAAATTCATTTGTTTTTATTTTCAAAAAGGAGAATCCCTAAAATCGCGTGCAAATTTACAAATTAATATAAAGTTACTCGTACATTTATCATTGTGTTCGAATGGCCATCACTGTACCATGCACTATTCAAGTTGAACGCACACATACATTGTCGAGGCCTTATACATATTGTCTTAATTATTATATTGTCTTAATTAATAGCATTGTATTAGTCGGGAAATAATTGATACATTTGAAAATATTATTCATGAAAACTTTCAAATATTCTCTTAATTTTAATTCGATATTTTATAAAATTCATTTGTTTTTATTTTCAAAAAAAAAATCGCGTAAATTTACAAATTAATATAAAGTTACTCGTATATTTATCATTAATTGTGTTCGAATGGCCATCGCTGTACCATGCACTATTCAAGATTGAACGCACACATACATTGTCGAGGCCTTATACATATTGTCTTAATTAATAACATTGTATTAGTCGGGAAATAATTGATACTTTTGAAAATATTATTCATGAAAACTTTCAAATATTCTCTTAATTTTAATTCGATATTTTATAAAATTCATTTGTTTTTATTTTCAAAAAGGAGAATCCTAAAATCGCGTGCAAATTTACAAATTAATATAAAGTTACTCGTACATTTATCATTAATTCTGTTCGAACGGCCCTCTGCGCCGTACCATGCATGTTACGCACTGTTCAAAATTGAACGCATTACCGGAGTTACAGGAGCAATTGTCTTAGTTAATTAACGAATTTACAACTATGCTCTGGCGATATCGTTATCGCTGCGTGTTAAATAGAGCCCTGTTGCAGAGTGTTAGAATCCTCTTATAAATTGGCGTCGCGAATTATATCGCGTTGGTGGGCAAACATTGCTCTAATTGTTACGCACATACAAAGAGAGAGAAAAAGAGAGAGAGAGATGTGTTCTTTTATTTTGTTTAGAAAGAGCCCATCGCGCGCGACCGTAAAATGCGATGAAATTGTTTTACCTCGCGTGGTGAAAACTATGTATATATGTATACCCGACCGTGTTTACTCGTCACTTTGCCGCATTGATTAGCGTAAATGGGTGATGGGAGAGGGGCCGCAAATTTTCGCGCACGCGAAATGACAAATTACTGAAACTGTAAACGTCATTATATTTGTAGCATGACGAAACTGGTAATTTACTCTGTTTTACCGCGTTTTATTGGAAAACTGCAGACGTATCGAAGTTGATTTGCAAACTCGATATATGCAAATTACAATTTATATTGGCCGCGGGAATGATTTTATTACGCGGCACATCTTTCTGAATATAACTATTTGTACGAAGAGCGATATATAATTTCCTCCGCTCAAAGAGATGAAGATTTTGCAAATGAAAAAAATGTAACTTATGTATTTATCAAGTGCATTAAATACACAACACTTTTTATAAAATTGCTAAATTTTTTCGCTTTCGTTTTCGCTTATGAAAATGGTAATATTGGATCGCATTAGCTGGCTACTCCGTCGCGGCGTATTCTCGTTAAGATTTTGAAGCTAACTCGATTTTTTTTTTCGAGGGATTACACGTAATGGTGGGTTTGCGGCCACGAAAGCTGATGAAATTTTCAAGCATTTCGAACACCTGATCTGCCATAGCAGTTCAGTGTGTCTATGAGGGAAATTCGCGCCCGTATTTTAGCTCGATGCATTTTGGATAAACTCGTAGTCTCCCTGGACTACAAGTGGTCCATTAGCTTAAGTGAAATATAAATGAATATCGACTTTAAAAATACCGGGAAGACAATTACAATTATAACTTTATCAAGTGTCTTGTGTTTACAGCAGTATATATTTATCGCGATATCAATTTCTTAATTTATAATATAAATTAGAATATAAAGGTACAGAGAGATTCTGAAATTTGTTTGTTATCTATTCAAGATAGACATAACAAAAATTGTTTTCTTTCTAGAAAACAAACTTTGAGAAAAAACAAACTTGGATTTTCTTCACGATTTCTTTATATGTAATATTATTTTTGTTAATATAAGAATTTGGCAAGATGTATTTTTATTTTATTTATTTTTAAAAGTAATTTTAATGAATTAATGAGAGTTTTGCAGTTATATCAAACATGACTCGGATAATTTTCAGTTAGATGCATAACAAAATTCTTATTATGCATTTAACTGAAAATTGCAAATTATCCAAATTATGTCGTGTTTAATATTATTTGAATCGCAAACTCTCATTAATCCATTAAAATTATTTTCCAAAAAGAGATAAAATAAAAATAATAACTAGTTTTTTTAAAATTATATAAAATTATATACAGACAATTCATTCAAGTTCAATTTTGAAGAATTTATCTAATGAAAAATAATAATTACAGAACCATATGGACAATTGAAATGCGGTTTACATTTAAAATAGTGGTTAGTCCAGATCTATCATAAAAAAAAAGTCAAAAATAAAAACTCACTTTGCAATAATCAAAATATAGATGAAAACAAAAATAAAATTTTGAAAATAAGAATGAAGCTTGTTTTTTTTCACGAAAAAAATCATATTTTACGAAAAAAATATTTTGTTTTTTTTTCTATTTTTATCTCTATCCATTCACACTTTTGCAGATTAATAATTTATCGAAACTCTTTAACTTTAAATCATTGACTCTCTCCACACAATGGATTATTTATACACATAATGGTCGTTTGTGTAAATTACTTTTCTGGAATAATGTAGTGCCCTAAAAAAATAGCAACGTGCCAAATCACGCCTACAAATCGACGTAGACGTCGATGGCCACGGTAGCTTTTAAAATCAATAACGCGGCTTTTTAATATCTCGTCGCGCGTGACAAAATATTTCACGCGGATATTTCAAATACTTTAATCGCGCCGGGATTTACGCGCCGTAAATCTCGCGAACGGTGTAAAATTTAATTCATTTGCCCCGTGCCCAGTGCATTTTTCACTCTCCAGACTAAACTCGTTCTCCCCTGCCGGTCGTTAAAACCGGTTGCCATTACGACGAAACGCCAAATATCGGATGTGCAGGGATGTGTACGTGCGTGTGAGATAATACGTCGATGTTATATTGAAATTAAATGTAATTGTAACGTATATAACGTGTGCACGCACATGTAACTTGCACGAGAGACACGCGCGCGACTGTGTCGTTTACGGTGGACGTGACGTTAAAACAGCATTACATTATTACGACGTGCGGCATTATATCCGCTTCGTGTTATCATCCCGAAATCCTTCTGAGCCCTTTTAATGAGCGAAGTTCAGAATGCGAAACAGTGTTTCGCCGGCGGCAAAAAAGTGTGACACGTGGAAACTAGCATCGCCTGCAACGTTATGCATCGACAATTAACTTTCCTGATCTTCTTGCGCGCTATCCTCGGGGTGCACTTAGTGGATGCACCGAAAGGCGGGTCGTCAACCCCTTGATGCTTCAGTTCAGCTTCAGTTTACCGGAGCTCCAGTTCTAACTTCAGCGTGCACTGACATTGCACCGATCCTCCAGGCGTTTGTTTACGTTGCACGTGTGTCGTTTATTATCCGAGCGAAACTATGAAAGCAGTCGGCGCGTTTAACGCTGATTTCGTACAAGTTATACCGCTTGTAAACACGCGATATTCGGTCCTAATGGATCTGCGTTGGCGAAATTGCAGCTCTACTTCGTACGATGTATAAGACGATTTTTTTTTAAATTAACTCTCAAAAGTAATTATGCTTGAAATTAAGTAGAAAAGTATTTTATTGCGCGAAATATGTGACATTTTCTTTATGAATCTTAAACATTTCTTATTTCCTGACTTATTCGCGTCATAATATTTCTTTTATTAAAAATGAAATTTACTTCAAAAAATCTATATACGACTTCTCTTTTTGTATCAACACTGACGAATAGAAAGAGATAGAGAGAAGAGATTTAAATTGAAATAAATGAAGAAGAAACAAAGAAGAAATAAATGAAGAAGAAATGCCAGAGAAATTTGCAGAAATTCAAATTTCTTCTTTATGAACGAAGAAGCATTTATAAATATTAATCACTTGAAAATCCATATTTTTTATACTAAACAACTTTTAAATTTCTACAAATGAATTTTTCTAACAACACAATGACAAGAATAGGAAACCAATAAGATTTGAAAGACTCAGACGCGTCATTAGAGTTAGCCAGGTGACATGGATTAATGTGAGAGGAAGCGCCAAGAGATTTTAGGCCGAAAAGAGCAGCAAATCCAGAGCCAGATAGCAACGAGCGAAAGGTAACAAGTGAAAAGCTCTAACAGTCCGTTGACGTGTCTCGGCGTCGTTAACTTGGCGGTCGTGATATCTCACCGTGTAATTCGTCACTTTTCAACGTCGGTGGATTCTCCCATCGATCCATCGCGACTTCACGCACTTTGGCGGGCATCCGATCGGCTACAAATTTACCTGCGGCACGCCAATCCTTATTCCACAGCCGTTATTCCGTAACGGACGGGAAAATTATCGGCTTCTTTTCTCCCGGCTTTAGAAAAATATTTGTTCTTTCCGATCCCTCGATCGCAATTGCGGCTTCTACCTCTCTCTTTGGTTATCGACGAGTCCCGATTTTAAATGGAGGTAGATCTAAAGTTCTCCCGTATATTCTCTTGGCCGATAAAATAAAATTGACTAAATATTTCTTTTTCTAACATCTTGGAATTTTTACAAATTTTACAATTATTCAGAAACTAAATTATACTTGAAGTTAAATAAAAAAGTACTTTTCTTTATAAGTTTTTAGCATTTTTTTATTTGCGAATTATTCGTGCTTTTTACTAAAAATAAAATTTACTTTGAATTGATCTCTCTGTATCATTATTAAAGCGAACAGAGAAAAAGAAAGAGAGTAAAAGAGAAAAAAGGAGAGATCTGTTATTTTGAATTCTCGGTAGACCTAAAGTACACCCGTATATTCTGTTAATCAATAAAACGTAAAAATCTCTTTTAACAAGAATTTTACTAAATATTTTTTCCAACATTTTGGATTTTTTTTTACAATTAATCTCAGAAACTAAATTATATTTGAAATTAAATAAAGGAGTTTCTCTATAAATTTTCAACGCTTTATTTCCCGAGTTATTCTTGTCTTCGGGACGTTTCTTTTATTAGAAACAAAATTTACTTCGAATTGGTCAAAGGATTTGTACATCTGATCTCTCTGTATCAACGCTGTAGGCGAATAGACAGAGAAAGAAAAACAAAAAAGGGCAGAGGTCTGTTATTTTGAATTTCCAGTAAACCTAAAATACATTCGTACATTTTGTTGGTCAATAAAAAAAAAGCTCTTTTAACGAAAAATTTCACTAAACTAAATATTTTTTTTTCAACATTTTGGAATTTCCTTTTTGCAATTAATTCTTATAAACTGAACTATATAAAATTTGAAATAAAAAAAATACTTTTATCTCTTATATAAATTTTTATCTCCCGAATTATTCCTGTCTTCATGACGTTTTTTATTAAAATAAAATTTACTTCAAATTGATCAAAAGATTCATATATCAGCGAACATATTAGAAAAAGAAGGAGAAAAGAGGAGAGGGAGAGAGATGCGTTATTCTGAGAATTCTCACGCGCGCGGGGGCGGCTTAGGACGCGAAGGTGGCTTAGGACGACGAGCACAGTAGGGCGCAAAGTCCAATTAAGATGTTTTTCGAGTGGTGAGGGGCTTTTAGTCCGCAGACATCGGCGTATCTAGACGCCGCGTCGCCTCGGCCTACCGCGAGAGGAACTGAATTCATATGCATACATGAATACATTTCGCGCTGTTCCCCAATCAACCTGTTCGTGCTCGCCCCGTAGACGGCGAAGCTATTGTCCGCGGATTGCCGTACACCGACGGATATTTTTTGGGACACGGAATATCCACATGCTAATGAACGGCCGTCTCGTTTCTCCATTTCGCACTCCCTCTCGGATTATAATCCTCGTTGGGATCTGGGGGGATGAACACGCGACGCGGCTAATTATGGGTATCATAATTTGCTTGATTAGGATTGCTTTTGAATGATCGCGACCACTATTTTCAACTGGAAGAGACTCAGTGAAATTGTAATGATTAATTTAACATTTATTGAAAAACGATTGTGCCCGAATACTTATTTTAATTACAGAATATTGAATTTTTTAGCGCCTGAAATAAACAATTTATATAAAAGATGGTTTATAGAATATTTGATTAGAAATCGAATATATTCGCAATTAAGCGAAAAGCGAATCAGGTTTTTTTATTTAATTATATTTAATTGTTTATAGCTCGATTTTCTTCAACAAACATTTTATTGATACAGTTTGTGATCGATTTTATATTCAGTAGAATATGCAATTATCAAGGAAAGAAAGGAGAGACACTAATGACACTTTGATACATTGAAGTATAATTACGTTATGTATCTTTTCTTTTTACGGTTTTCCCTTCGTCACGAAATACTCCGTCTTTGATGATATCGTTACACAGTTCGATTCGATTTGTAAGAGAGACGATGTCGCGACGACATTGATTAATTATACAACGGCAATTAATTTGGAAGTGATGCGACAGCTTCAACAACGTCGAAGCCGAAGCGAAGACCCTCCCCGAGATGATGTAATTTTCGGACAATAAGTCGTGAATTCTTAATATTTGATCCTTACCGTTCCTCTTTCATTAATCACGATGGATATAAATATCGTTTTAAAAAGTGTCGTTATTAATGACGATCCGCTTTTAAAAGTGTTTTCAATCCTAAAACTGAACAAGCTATATTAAGTGGCATCTATTTTATGCGATAATCTCGGTTCGAAAATTTTGTTGAAAAAATTATGATTCTCTAACCGCGAGGGGTTTCACGGTCGATTCTATGTTTGACTTTCTAAAGAAAAATGTTAGCGTCCGTGATTTATTTTTATCAGAAACGTATCTAGAGACTACTTTGTTCGAACAACCAGTCGGCCGGTGCGAATACCCTCTTATCGTCGGTGGGAAAAAATCGCGGGAAATAGATCGGAGGTTGCGTCCAGCAGGAAGAATAAGGGACTAATTCTTTCGGGCTTTTGTACAAACTTCTGATACGTCCAAAACGCGAATAAATCTCGCCGGAGTATATCGTTGTAAGTTCGAGGAAACTTTTTATCGATGAAATCATACTTGAAAATACATTCCTCTTTCTCGGATTTTACACGTGTTTGTGCGTACGTGTAGATTTCAAACTTCAACTTTTCGAAACTAGATTTGTAACTGAAAAAATATATAGGGAAGTTTGCGAGAAATAAATTACGGCCTGCGTTTTTTTCATCAAATTATTCCGCATACGGTAATAATTAAGATGTTGCAATTTTTCCAGCCTAATTAATTTAATCCTATCTAATACATTAATCTCTCTCCTTTCTCGGGTTGATTAAATTATTTAATCTCTTTGAAAACTTTTCAAGAAAACTTTCCACATCCCCGTTCGAGCCAAATATATACACTTTGCTCCTATTACTAAGAATTCTTATCACTCCTCTTTTGAGAGCCCAAGCTATGATATAAGCGACTTAACGATCTGGAGGAGATGGCGGCTATGAAGAAAATAAAATCAAGCGTTCTTGGAGAACTTCCTCAACTTTTGGAGGACCTCCGGCGTCATTATATTCCTTATATCGACCTTTGCCGCTTTCGTGGCAAAACTCGATGGTCGGTCGCGACACTTTTCATGTTCTCACAGGAGTCGATAAATCTTCCATCCGTTTGGTGGGCACGAAAGAGAGAGAGAGAGAGTTTCCCGAAGAGAATCGAGAACTCGCCAGAGCAGCCAGCTACTCTCGGCCAGACCTTCGCGATATATTTTTTACAGCGTGCTGAAAGAATTTTCTCTGTTTTCACCGCTGTTGAGCTCTTTTTCACTTTGCCGCGGTAGCGTAAGCTATCGACGAATCAGATTGAAAACCCGTGTTACACCCGCGCGACTTAACGGAATTCTTACGTAAACTTCTCGCGAAAGTCAGTCGCTCGGCTCGTTTATTTGGTCGAGTTTACTGCGGTTTTTTAGTAGATCGCCAAATCGTGTCCGTAAAAACCGCTACTTTCTTCAACGACAATTGAAACGTTGCGAGAGATTTCTATTGTGCGCTATAGGATCAGATGAAAAATTGAACGAGATATCAGGATTAGTCTTGATATTGTTTCGTCTTGATCCGAAATTCGAGACAAGATCAACAAAATTTTTAACTAGTCATCAAGATAATATTGAGCTAGGATTGTCAAGATTATTGATTTTTAGAAAAGCTAAAATATGTAAATTAGATGAAAAAATATCACCATGTTATATTATGAATTTAAAAAATTTTATTTAATAAATAAAAACGTTTATGTTAACAAATATAAAATAATTAATAACGAAATAAATAATATACAAATCGAAAAGTTTTTATTACAAAGATTCACTCAAGACCAAACATGACGAGATAAAAAAAATTTCCGAAAATTTTCAATACTAATAAAATATTTTTACTAATATTATCTAGTCAGATGTGACGTCTGCAATGTTAAAATATATAAACACGAAAAGAATTTTAATTAATATGATATAGAAGAAAAAAATTTCTTATTCATAGTATAAATCGCTAAATTTGACAAATACTTTTAAAGTAAATATTGAATAACTATTTTTAAAGATGATATTTATCTGTTTCCCTAAAAATTGTGAATTAATCTATTTTAATTTATTAATTATCTCCACCTTAACGAATTAATTAAAAGAGACGAAGGCAACTTATTAAATTGCTCCTTTCTTTCTCCTATTGCTTATCTCCTATTCCACATTTTTAATTCAATAAAATAGATCTTTATATTTCGAATATAATTACAAAGAATACTTTTATACTTTATAATTTTACACACATACACATATACATATAGATAGAGTTCTCGCAAACATATGCTAATTCTACAATTAACTTTTAAATTTATTTTCAGAAAATCATTTACATATAATATGAAAAGTAGTATTCTTCTTATGTATACACTCTTATACATTGATCGACGTTCAAATAAACGTTTCGGTAAAAGTACGAGTGCGCATCGCATTTATTAGAATAGTTCGCTGTATATTCAATGGTAGCAGCCAGGGGTCTTTGCTGACGCGTAAATATATATGCTAATGAATACCATGCAAATAACCGCGCTCCCTACTTTCCCTCAACTTTTCTCTCTCCGGGACGCGCCATTAACACAGTTTTTACAAGCATTTGGTTTTTAGATCTTACGCGCCGTATCTACCGCTGTTACTGGCCTCACGTTGTATTAAGCGAGGCGCTTGTGAGTTTGTACGTCACGATTTTTCGCGAAATTTAAATGTCGCAACGGAACACACGTCTCTTTCCCGCCTCGTTTACGTTTTCCGTCCACGCGAGTTTTACAATGTTCCGAGTCGGCTGTTCAAAAATTGCTTTACACAATTTTCCATAATACAATTCGCACCGCGAAACAGACAGTTTCGCTTTATTTCGAAGTGAATTAATATCCCGTGCTGTAATTGCATAATATAAATTAAATATTAATTATTAAGCATTAAATAAATATATTATTTATCTCACCCAGAGATACTTTTATGATAAACTTCGTGCGTCGTGATACATAAATTTTTAAAAAACCTGGAGGAAACAAGAAAATCCAAAAATTCTTTTTGCGCGTGTCTTATAATTTATTTATTCTTTTATAATACACTGTGATATTATTTAATTAAAATTTGTCTTTTTTTGTAATTTTTTCATAGAATGTAAGTTTCATAAAAATAAAATAACAATATTGTTTTTTTTTTAATATTTTTTTAAATTATATAATAATTGTAATTTTTTAAAATATTTTTTAATATATTTTATTGTGTCTTTAAGATGTATGAAATATAAATATGCAAAAAAGTTTGAAATAATCAATCGGTTCATATTTTAAGTAATTGGATTACAGCATTGAATTGCCATTAATATTAATCTTTCGCTTATCCTTGCCACGAATTTATTATCGAGATTATTACAAAACTTCCTATTTCGATCCTTCTATTTAATACGAAGAACCCCATCACGATTATTCGATTTTCTCGCGCCTGCGGAAATCATTAAAACGCGGCTCAAAGCCGATCCGATCCCGGCATTTTTCAAACAGCTCTAGCCGTCGATTAATTGTTTTTATCGAGGCGATCCACTCTGTAGGGGCTAATCCATCCTTGATTAATCCCACTGCCGTTCTCGAGTGGCGTGTTGCTTCTTATCGGCGGAAATCTGACGGCAAGGGAAGAAATTCGACTCGACTTGGCTCAACGATAGCAGAGGAGGAAGAAAAAGAAGAAGCAGAAGAAGAAGAAGAAGAAGATCGGGCCAAGATGGAGCGATGAGTGAGAAAGAGGACAAGAAATTTCCAGCAATTATTCCTAGCGCTCATCAGCTTATAATTAGGTCGGTTAACGAGGATAGAAATGAGGCAGACCCGAGTATTCTTATTTTTTTTCGCGCTAGATCACTCTCTCTCTTTCTCTCATTAGGAGAGGTGGATAATTAAAACAGGTGTTTAAGGGCTACAGCCGCATGATGACGTCGTAGAGGAAGGAGGAAAGGAACTTTGCGTTGCGGCGGGTTAGAAAATACTGCTCACAAAGTGAGGATCCACCGGGATTGCCGAGGGAGGATGCGGACGAGGGGAGAAGGGAGAGGACCAGGCTACCACACTTAATCACTTTTGCTAATTGCAGAATGATTGCTCCGCGCTTGAAGTTTCAATAATGGGGTTGTTACACACCTCCCTCTCCCTCTCTCTCTGTCAGGTCCGCCTTCGTAACCTCGGTTATATAGCAGGGGCTAGGGATGCCTGTGCCTCTTCATACCCCTCTTACGTTCATCTTCTCCCCGCCATTCGGCTTCCGCCTCGCCCGTCGTCGAGCTCACCTCCTCAGGTTCCACGTGATAAATGCTATAATAGCCTACCTGCCTTCGAGTGATAAGAAAGTAATCATTCCATCTGCCCACCGTTATTTCATTATCTTTCCCTCTCTCCCTTCCCCCTTTTTCCCCTCTTTCTTCCGTTCCTCCTAAGCTTGTTCCGAGAGTGGCCATTCCTTATCCGTTGCACCTGGTATCAGGAGCGAGCTGCTTTTTAATGACGGCCGAGGAGGTAATTATGCAATTATACGCGGAAATAAAATTCGATGAAATCGCAAACGGGAAGATGAAGCTGTGATATCCGCAAATTTAAATCTACTTTATAGCGATGGAAACTCAATAAAGCGCATGGACTGTAGTATTATTTCACTGTGCTATTGAATTATCGTGGGATATGAAAATTAAAGCTAACAGTCGAAGGTTTGAATAGTAAATTAGAGAATCACGCAGTAAAACTTTGTAATATATGATAGTACTAATGCAAATTTCCTCCGTAAATTATCGATGATCAGTTTTATTATTTCGCATCTCGCAGCCGTGTGATCGAATTTTATTCAAGAAGATGGATACTCGTTATACATTTCTTCCTATAATATGTGTCGCAATTTATATGCAAAGGATTATGTACATAGGACTAGATATATATTATTATGTGATTTACATTATTATATATTAAATGTATTCGCGACTGAATCGATCCGAAAATGACAGCTGCCTTTATTTAGTTAATCCGAGTCTTTCCATCATCCTCCAAAGTTATAAGAAGTCTATAAATTACATCAAAATTTAATTGAAAAATATCCTTATTTCATCCTTATGCATAAGTGAAATATTAAATAAACTTAGCCTCCCCCTCTCCTTCTCTTCCGATAGAACGATAGAACAATACGATCGAATGCGTGTGATCGATTCTAATTAAGTCCCGTGGCTTTAAATTGGTCTGTTCTCGGGCCGATACAACGTAGCTATGCTCGCGAAGAACAATGGGTTTAATTTAATAGAATACGGTGCGGTGCGGTTTAGGTCCGATCGTCCGTTGGTGCGAATCGATTTAAACGTTGCTCGTGTAACTATAATCCAATAGTAGATTACACGTCCGGTACATACATACGATGCTTTTCCGCGAGCTAATAATTCGTTGTCACGCGTAATATATCGCGCAAAGTGCAATAAAGCTAATATATATATCTATAATATATATCTCGGTAGCGGTATTTCGTAGAATAATTTATACTCCCGAAACGCAGTTTGCCCCTTACGAGGATTTCATTTCGAGAAACGTAACAATTTTATCGCTATATTAAATACGTAGACCAATCTCCCGTTGGAGAGAAAAGGAACGATTCTCCGTTGATAAGTTTACGAGTTAATAAACTGAAAAATGTTACGACGGCTGCAAAAATGTGTCGTAAATGGAACCGATTTGAAACATTTTTATTTCTCGTAGCATGTATCCTTTACAGAGTACATATGATTATTTTATGTTTGTCGAGTACACGCAACGTAAGAAGATTTGGATTCAACAAAATACTTCAGGGGCCAGTCTATTTTTTATGATGAATATTTCATCATTTTAAGGAATATTTTTTGAAAAATATTAGAGAGAAAAATTTTGATTTCTTTGGCATTTTACATGTTATTAATCTTTACAGTATGTCAGTATTTTTAAATCTTGGATTTTCAGATTTTTCTTTGTTCAATAGCCTTTTGTTCGAGCCCGTGTTCAAAAATGACGATGTGATATGCTGCTTCTCGTTGTTGGAAATGAAAAAGCTCGATCTAACATTATTCCATAGGCTCTCTTTGGGATACTAAATCTAATTAGAATTGAAAAAATTAATATTTAGTATTTTTCTGATCTTCAAGAAATGAAAAAAAAATTTTTCAGTACTATTGAAATATCTAAATTTAAAATATAACACTACTTTGTTATTTTTCAATTTTTTCTAATGAAATTAAGTTCAACATCCTATTACCTGAGTTTTCTCAGACGATGAAGAGCAGTGTGTTACACAATAGAACGAAAAGAGAGCCAAAGATGTCCAAGATTTAAAAATACCGACGCATTATTTATAAAATACATTAATTAAAACATATGTAAAACGTCAAAAGAATAATCAATTTCTAATATTCTTCGAAAAAAATTCGCAATTCAATTTATCTCTCATACAGCTAGACTGGGTCCTTTAATCCTCGCAGTCTCGCGTGCTCGCACGCATAATCGTGCGTCCGAGGGATTCTTAATCGAATAAATCGCCGATCGTAAGTAGATAGACGCAAAGGGGTATATCTCGGCGTGGCCTGCGTTGCGTATATACGCGATAACGAAGAATAATGGCGAAGATTGCGATTGTGGATGAAATCGGGTGTACCGCAGCGCGCAAATGTTGCACAACGAATCGACCGGAATGAGAGGAAAGCGTTTACATGCACCAAGCGTATGCATGCGCCGTATGCGTGCGTCGTTTAATAAACTTTTGCGTGGCTAGCGCGATGGCGTGCCATTTCCCCGACATAAATTCCACCGTGGAAAAAGGCGAGAACGCAGGTAGGGAGTATGTGCTGCGAAATTGCAATAGTTATTATTTCTTTTCCCCCCCTCTCTCTCTGTCTTTCTCTCTATCTATCTTTCTTGTGTTAAGAAATCAAGTGCGCGATTACTTCATGTGCGAGGTGAGTTGTAAAGAGCGTGCCTCGAAATGTGTGTGAAACAACTTGACCAGAAAATAAATCAGAGAATAATACCTCTCTTCGTCATATCGACCCGTTTTTCATGCCGTTGCAATCAATGGAGATTTATGGCGCCGAGAATTTAATGATTTTACATTGAAATCGCGAGCGGATGTAAACACTTTCGAAAATCCGCTTTTAACGGATATTAAAATCAATTTAGATACTTTTTTTGCGTATATATTATAATAGTTACGCGGTATATTATCTCAGGATAAAACAAGAGACTGATTTATTAGGGTTGCGAGCACGAGATGCAAATTAGTAAGATACAGATTAGTCTTGATGTTGTCTCGTCTCGAAATTCGAGATAAAATTTTTTAATTTTTTAATTATTAAAATAATATCAAAACTAAGATTGTCAAGATTATTGGTTTTTAAAAAATGCTAAAATATGTATGTTTGTAAATTAAATAAGATGAGTATCACATTATTATACGAATTTAAAATTTTATTTAATAAATGAAAATATTTATATTAGCAAATTTAGAAACAATATATAACAGTAATTATTTTAAATTATATTATAAAAATTATATGTTAGACGTACATATTATTATAAACAATATTAGATAAAAATTGTTAATAAAACCGAGACAAGACACGATTTTTGCCACAAAAATTCACTCAAAATCAAGATAAGCTTTAAGTCTCCATAAATTATCTAATACCAATACAATACTTTTATTGCCTTATTTTGACTCTTGTGTAATTCTGTGACTTACATACATATGCTTTTTACAACCCTTTAATTAATGACTTCCGTTCCGATGAAACGAATCACGCATGTCGTGCGCAGACTGCTCGCGTGACGAGCGGCCTGCGGGGATGAAAGAAAGTAGTGGTGCGAGTACGCTAATTACAATGGGACTAATTGCACTGCTGTTACGGCACTAAAGTGTCGATGTATCGTTGCACCCGTGTATGACGTGCATACGCGCGTGAACTCAACTCACGGGTGAGGGTTGCTTCCGCCCGCCATTGAACCGATACGCACGCGTTTATTGGCCTCGTAAGTTTTGATTATGTTTGCGTGCCGGGATGTCATTACGTGTCATCCCTCATACATTCCTCCCCCTCCTCTCTCTCTCTCTCTCTCTCGAGTTCGCGCACCTGTTTCAGGTGTATATGAAGTGCTCCGAAATTTACGGTCTTGCACAACTTCATGTTGACTCTCGGATTTAATACAGGAATATCTGCATCTATTGAGAGGACGGAGATATATCAAGATAATTGTAACACGTTTCATAACAAGAGTTTAATAGAATGTTTAATAGTATTTTCTTCTTATATATAATTCTTATAAACAAGGAAAAGGAAGAGAAACTCTCTTTTAATAAACTTGGTAAAATTGAAGAAACTTTTTAAACTTAATTTAAATATATTATTTAGAAAAGATTTTTATATAAAAGAAATTTTAATATAAAGAAATTTTAATATAAAAAGAAATAAAAGAAATTTTAATATAAAGAAATTTTAAAATTTTAATATAAAAGAAAAAAACTCTAGCGTCGTATTTGCTTTAGTGTATTGAGTGTAACACATTATCTGTATTGATTAAATTTGAATCATATAAATGTACATGTGATAACTTTATAAGTGTAATTAAATTAAACTCGATGCGAGTCGGTATTTTTAAAACACTCTGTGTAATATATCTCGGATAGTGGATCGGTGCATCTCTCGCGTGTCGTTACACTGCCAGATTCCAGCGTCGACATGTCTAATAATTCATTGTCCACTCTTGTATTGCGAGTCAGCTGGTGTCTCGCGAGAGTCGTCGACGGTGGTTTTTGGGGAAAAAAAAGTATATATATAACACAAGAAGCTTTTCGCTCAAGGCGAGAATATTTCAGGAAAGTCTGTTTGTTATCCCCTGCGAGAGTGGGACGGGCAGATTAAGAGGATGACTTATAACTTTTGTTAGAGTTGTGGCGTATAGAGTGATAAATCGAGCCGTTAGAGCCGGAGGAGATACATGCATAAGTACACGAGTAAATATGAGTGAGAGTAAAACTCGGACGTCAATTTTTGCGCTTAATTATATCGAATGCTCGAGACAATTTTCGAGACTCCGAATCTTATCCGAACGTTTCCGCGAGAATGGAAATTCCGGTGTCGAACGTGAGATCCCGCGACCGCGAGGATTCGTTAAGCCGGGCTTTTTCAGGGGATATCGATTCTTACGGACGACGTGAAGAAAGTTAAATTTCTCAGAGGAGTGCCTCGGAAAATGCGAACGCGTAGGTTGCTCCACGAGACGAAAGTATTGAAGGGGAGGAGAGGAGAGACGCCGCCGGTCCCTGAGCGTCCTCCGGCGAAACGAGTTCAAAATCCCTTTAACCGAGCGAAACTTGACGCGAACCGGACAAGGGACGGACCGGCCGGCGCGACCAGCTGGAAAAGTTGGAATTATAAAAATTTCAGATTTCTGAGCGGTTGACACGTGACACGACGATTCGTACTCAAATAGAGAAAATAAGAATCTTATCTCTTGGGGCTTTACGACCGAGTTTCTTCCGGATACTTCCGGAGATACGATACAAGTTCAAAGTTTCCGGATGATATTTCCGGACGAAGCTCACCCACGCAACACGCTCTTCTAGATTTATCCTTCGGAGAACTCTTCTAGATATATCCTTCGGACTTATATAATAATTATCACACTAGTATGCGTTTTAAAATTTTTTTCTTTTTGATCAAAAGTGTCTGTTTTTAATGAATTTTGGTGCCTTTAATGCAAATCTGCTTTCAGATTTTCTGTATCAATGTATAATTTTTTAAATAATTTCTAAAAGAAAATTAGAAAAATACGTTAAAATATGTCAAAGTACGTAAAATTTTTTTAAATTACATATTTTAACATGATAAAAATTTATTCTGATTCAAAGGTGTTCCAGATGAATATATATAACTTATTAGATATTACTCGAAATTTTATGCCGTTTTAAAATTTAAATTATAATTATTTAATAACTTAATTTAATAACAATTAAATTGTGTAACGATATCCCAATTGATTCCAAACGATTTAAAATTTTTAGGAAATCTAATATTTCTCAAAAATTAGACCTGATCAAACAAAATTAAACATCACTTTTATAATTATTTATAATAAAAAATTGGAAAATATATTATACAATTTTTTTTAAGTAAAATTATCTCATATCAGTGCTATATCGTTGTTTAATTGATCCTTATATCCGCTAAAATTTTCAAAGTTTTTGTAATTTTATAAATCATGTAACCTACAACTCAGACCCGCTTTTATCTTTCTATCTTCTTTCAATCACTAAAAAAAGAGAGAATCTTCTTACTTTTACTAAAATACGATATTATATTGCAGGACCTTCGTTTTGGGGCTTGATAAATCCGCAGTGGTCCCTTTGCAGCAAAGGAAGGCGGCAGAGTCCTATCAACATCGAGCCGGACAAGTTACTCTTCGATCGTCACTTGAGACCAGTGCACGTCGATAAACACAGGGTAATCTATCCGCTCTTTCAGTTCGCAAAATAGCGCCGTAATTCGCGGATATCTCTCGTCCGTCTCTTGGGACGCACGAGTGTTCGATGAAATCAGAATCTCTTGTCGACAGAAGGAAGTCGATATGAAATTTTATATTTTAGAGAAGTTCATTAAATCCTTCTCTCTAAAAGAGCATTTATCAAATTAATGATTAATTACAACATAATAATTACGCAGAGCGTCTCACTGTGCATCATATTACATATTTATACGATGTTTTAATTTTGCAGAAATGTTGGATTTTGCGGAAAGGTTGTATTAAATTTTAACGATAGATGCGAGACTTGGTAGATTTCTTTACATCAAATCTTCTAGTAATTATTTTATTATTACACTTTATAATAATAATAATAATAATAATAATATTATTATTATTATCATTATTATTATTATTATCATTATTATTATTATTATTATTATTATTATTATTATTATTATTATTATTATTATTATTATTATTATTATTATATCGCATTTTTTTCAATTTCCGACGAATTAAAATTTAACGATGGAACATCGGGCATCCTGTATATCATGGCGCGTTCGAGTATGATCTTGGGAAAAGGATACGGAGAAGTTAATTTCAAAGTTCGGTCTCGTCTCGTGTGCACGTCCACTTCAAATGAAGACGAAAGAGTTGTCTGACGGCCGCTCGTTAGTCAAGCGGAACACATATACTGGGTGTCTCTCGGCGGGATGATTAAATTGCTCTGGTTTTTGCGTTTGGCGGACGGGTAATGAGAAGGATCTCATTGATATTAACGATTTGAAAACGCGGCAACTCATTATAAACGTATGATGCGTTGTTTGCTCTGAATACATTCGATTGTTGATCATTACATCTAATTATGCACTATTATGCGCATTACAGTCGATTTGCTTTCATCGCAAGATCGGTATAAAGAGTTTTCGCGTTTTATACAATTAAAACAGATCGGAATAAAATTATAATATACAACATTATGATAATTTTAGTTATTTAAAAGTCCGGGAAATTGCGCGCGTACATTATTCCAAATAAAATAAAGTACGAATGATATTGAAGCTAAAAAAATTAATGCGATAGATGTTAATGAAATTTCATAATTACACATAACTCTGATCCGCATTATTGAATAAATATATAATTCTGTTTAACGTTACGATCCAACAATTTTTATTTACATAATTTTATAACTTTCGTTGTAATACGCTCGCTAGAATTTTATATTTCTCATTTTCGGGAAATGAGAGGGATATCATTTTTATACGACATATTTTCACAATTAAAAAAAAAAAGAATGTCCAACTTTTTTATAAAGGAATAGTAATATAGTTAATTCAAAATCGGAGCGCCATAAACTCGATAAGAATTTGCATCAGATGATTAAGAGCGGCATTTCATTAACACTGAAACTAAGTTAAAATTAGAACGTCGGGAATGATTCATTTTGCACGAGACACCTTTCGAAAAGCAAGGATAAAATCAGTTTAGTAAAAGTATTCCCAGAGCTGTCGCGCGATAGTAATGGATTTGGAATTCACCAGCGAGAACCGCTCCACTTTTCCGCTGTCCATTTTTCACTGGCCAAGCTTGTTGATTCGATAATAAAGCCATTAATTATGAGACCACCTATTTAACGCTGATTTCCGTTTCGCTCTACGAGAACGTCTCGAACAATCCCGAGAAAAGCTAATTTTCCACTGAGAAAACATTTATTCATCCTACTCGTTTGTTCAAAGCCGCTTGATTTTCGATGGTGGCTTTTTTAATAATTTTCTTATGCGAAATAGAAAGAAAGAGACGGCTGTAAAAATTTTTCAGAAAATCATATATGATGAAATGTAATATTTCTCTCGCAAAAATTTTCATTTTTATAAATTTTTTATTAAGAGCAATACGATATTATATTCATCACGGTATTCGTTATTTTGTATTTTCGCCCATCTGCATGTACAAGTGATTCATGCATGCAGTATGAGCGTATTGAAGAATATATTGAGAGGTCGAAAGCCGTTTATAAATGCATGAACGAAAAGTCTCTGTGTGAACTTTCGATATACATAGAAGAAGTATGAACTTTTGATGTAGAATGGAAGAACTTGCAATGTGCGCTGCTCGATTTATATTCTCTCCATTTACATTCTCATTGATATCTTTTTGCTTTCGGGACACAACTCTATAATTTGAACGGGAGAATAAAGAAGAAAGACACGAACGAATGAATAGTGAAAGGATCTAATGAAAAAGAAAATTGTAACGAATTTACGTATTATTTATTTATACGATTTGCAATAAAAGTAAGAGAAAATTGATTATTTTTTCTTTGATATATATATTATTTTAAATAAATCACTCCGCTAATGGCGATTTATAATTCACAAAATTGTATTTAATGCATATTTTTTTGCATAAATAGTATTTGTCAAAAATATTACTTGTAGAAACAAGGAAATTGTTACTTGAATAAAAACATGTATAAATAATACCAAATTATATTTTATTACAGTTATTTTATGCTATAATATCGTAAAAAATAAATATTAAAATAAATAAATAAAAATAAAATTAAAATTAATAAAAATTAAAAATTATAATAAATAATGACAGAAATATTAAATTTTTGATCCTTTAAAATAGCTTACTCAATACTCTTGGAATTTTGATAACAGTTTTTTTTTAGTTGTTACTGATATTTAATTCCAGCAAATTTTTCCACGATTGTTGAAGGATTGTAAAGGAGAAAAATAGATTTATGCATATTTAATGTAATGCATTTTAAAAGTATTGTAATTGTGCATTAACTAATTTTAGAATGACGGATAATATACACTTTTAATATTTTATGAACACGAGCAAAATAGTTGGGGAAGAAAAAAAATAAAAAGACTTAATCATTCATTTGCGTTTTCTGTATTTTTTGTGGATGATGCTTTTGTGTGACGATGCTGCATAAATATTTAAAAATACTTTTAAAATTCACGGACGATTTTATAACTTCTCTTATATTTCACATATATGTAACTTTTTGTTAATAATTTAACACGATTTAGTAAGTTTTTCATTAAAATATCCTATTAATATCGTCTTTGTTTATCGTACATGCTCTATTCAATTCCACCGATGTGTGTCGAGATACTTCTATCATGGCGCGTTGTATGGTCACGCTCATGTTCAATGCGTTCCCTCCATTTTCCATGGAACATGCACCACATGCTGTCGCGGTCGCGGTCCTCGGGAGCGTTATTCCTGAGAAACGCGAACATGAAAAATGCCCGGGTACCGTGACAATGCCTCCTCTCGGATACGGCATTTGATACGGGTCTCGCAGAGACGGATACGGTACATACGTGTGCCTGCCGTATTTCCCCATGCGAGACGCTGACCGAAAACTCCCGTGAGCGACGATATTGCCCGCGAAAGGATACAATAAATACACGACGCGCGATCGCGACAATAACTCTTTGTACCAGATGCAAGCAACCAGAACTGGCTGGCGACGAAGATATTATTGCGCTGTTCGTGTCTCTCTATACGTTGACTCCTTTTATCGCGTCTCGTAACATTTTTCGCCGTGAAACGCGCGCATATCTCTCACGAGCCTCGCTATTTTCAAGGTAAATGATAAATATTAAATAAATATAAATATTAAATGTTCCAATAAAAACTGATGAATATAAAATGTTCTAGTCAAAGCTGATGAATATAAAATGTTGTAATAAAAACTGATAAATATGAAATGTTCTAATAAAATGTTTGAGGGAAGCTCTTCATTTTTGTTTTCGTTTCCAGCTTCGTTTTATATCATTTTCATTTATTTCCTTGCGATATTGGCTTGCTCGCTCGTTTCATTCAACCAGCTGCTCTTGCCCATCCACGGAAGTCGTAGATACGATACTGTATCGCTTCCTATTCCCGTTTCCTTCGAGGAGAAGGAGGGGGAGAAAAATGCGCATTCATCGACTTCGCGGACGGACCACAAAGTGTCTTCCGCGGAAGTGGACGTGAAAAGGTTTAAACGCGCTCCCGAGGTATCGTTTGCCCCGTCGCCGTCGTTCCCTTCCCACCCTACGATCCCGTTTCCATTGCTCTTCTCGTTCCCGCCCTAGAGTCAATCTTTCTTACTAACGGGTAGCTGCGCCGGTTCTCACGGGCTGCATTCTGCCGCGCTTTCAAACGAACGGGACTCTTCATTGTTTGCCTACCCTCCAGCAAGCGACTCTCCCTTCCCCTCCCTGGGAAGGCGCTAAAGAGAGTTCTCTGAAGTGTCCTCCTCTTGCCTTTTGTCGCGCTGTTAACCCTCTTTCATTGAAACAAGCGCGGCGTGAAACCACGCCGAGAAATCGCACGCGCGTGTCTGCGAATTTGGAAAATTTTATTTGCCGAGAGAGAGACGGAAAAAAAAATTTCTCACTCGAAAAATAAGATAAAATAATGGAGAGGGGATTTTTGTTGGAAAAAGGCTTTTTTTTCCTTTTTTAGAAAAATACGTTTCCCGCAAAAGACCAAGACTCTCAAGTCACACCCGGAGTCAGGAAGTTGGGCTTGGCGCGACGGAAACCGCACTGACGTCACACCTGGTCCCGCGCTATTTAAACAGCGGTCTCGGGCCGTTTCATAGCCAACCCTCTCTCGTTGGTAGCGAGACCTCGGGAGGGTGCCTCGTGAATTTATACGCCGTTTAACCCGGTTAAAACTTTGGCACTTAAATTAAACAATAGAACGAGAATCGCCCGGCATCCCTTGGAGTCGAATGTACGTCTTCGGCTCGGCAAAGCCGAGCTTCGACCGTTTCATCTCTCTTCGTGCTGCTCTGCAGCTCCTCTCGTTTTCCCTCCACCCCCTCGTCTCGTTCCTCTCCGCCCTTTCTCCCGGGTCCGTTCGTGTGGCCAGTTTGCTCGCGAAAATGTATCTATAGATTGTTTCACCGAGCAATAGCGCAGTATGTAAATACAGTAATTTCACTGTAGAAACTCGAGGTTTTGGAATCAAACTTTACTTTCCTCTGGTTATTGTTTTATAATTCGATTTCTAAAAGAATTTTGGAGTTCAATTATAATGACCAATAATGTACATATGATGTATTAAAATATACAAAGGCATCTCTTATGGCTATTTAAAAATAATTAAAAGTAAATGGTTCAATAATTAATAACATGCAAATAATTAATCAGGCAAAAAGAAAAAAAAAGAGGGAGAGAAAAACTAGTTTTTTAAAATTATTCTATAAATTTAGGATAAAATAAGAGATTACTTAAAAATTTTGTGATAAAATAGCTGATATTTTATAAATAATATATAATAATATATAATAAATAATATATAATTTATAAATAATATATATAACTCATGTGATAGAATTAGAGAATTAGAGAAGACTGTCTATTCAAAAATAATTATATATCAAAAATAATATAAGTATTTTAATAATTAATTCAACAATATGCAAATTGATCGGATGCAGATACAATATTTTAATATTACAATATTGCATAATATTTTTGAAATCATCCTATAAATTTATAAAGAGCGGAATAAGAATCTAAAAAATTTTGTGAATCATTGTCGAACAATTGTGTAGATCGGCGCGCTATTTTGTCGTCGTAATTTTATTGTAACAAATGATCGAGTAGATTCCGGCGGAGAATAGCCTTTACGAGCTACTTCTATCTCTGGCGCCAAAGCCGCCGTTAACGGTCCATCGACCACAGTTTCTTCGCACAAACAATCCCCTGCGAAACCGAATTGTACATCCCAATCGTGTGTGTATATCTCGCCAGCTCGCCATAATCGAAGCTGTAACGAGCGCGTTCTCTTACGTCGCGAATTGCCAGATCCTTACGTTTCGATAAACCTGAAATGTTAAGAAACTGTCGTCCCACAAATCGACGTAACCATCGTATAAACAAAACGAACTGTCGATTAACTTGCGGGGAAGGGGGAGGGAGCTTTACGAATTTCACGAGGTATGTGAGTCGCGTGCAGGACGATTCTATCCGTGGCCGCTTAATTCGCCGTTAATTACTGCCGGACATACCCGGCGTCTGAAGGTCTTTCGTGGAAGGTCTTTCGACTAATTCCCAACTGCCTCGATTTCCGTTTCGCGCGAGAGCTGAATTTCTACCCAGGGTTTCAATTGCGAGTTTGTCCGACCGAGACATCTGCTTCTACTGCGGCTCTCGATCGAGAGGTATATTCACGCGTAATATGTAATTGCAAACGGTTCGCGTGTTAGTAGAGACAACTGAGATCCACACATTTCTCACAATTATCAAAATTCCTAGAAAATTCCTAATCGCTAAATTAATAGTTTGCATGGAAAATCGATTTAGCGACTTTCGGAAATCTCATAAATAGACTTTACATTAGGATTCCCTCTTAAATAGGCGTCTTATTCTATGAAACTATTACATTTTCCACGATTTCAAAGCATTTCCGTTATCCGAAAAAGAAGATTGTCAAATAGACAGGTATTAATTGTAAAATTTTAAGAGTCCAGTTTACTTTAGAGGATCAAAATTTTCTTTACATTTTAAAAAAATATGATATCTATAAAACTTCTTTCAAATTTTATTAAAAAATTTGCAAAATTGACGGAGTCAATTGAGACTTTTAGGATAGGATGTTCAAATGGTCCTGTAAAACTTTAAACGCGTTTGTCTCAAAACACTATTTTTAAAATTGGCGTATCGGATATATTTTGAAAACTAATGGATCGAAACTTCATTTTTTTTTAAATGAAAAAGCATCTTTTTGAGGATATTAACCCTAAATAGAATTTTTAAAATTAATAATTAGTATCTTTCTTCGACGTTCAAAAAATGAATAAATTTTACTAAAATTGAAATATCTAATTTTAAAGTGATACTATTGTACTTTGCTATTTTTTCAATTTTTTCAAATAAAAAATTAGCTCTAATATTTCATAAATATCTTACAGAATAAAACTACATCGAGTTTGCTTATTTCAAACAATCATACATACGTCGAGTCATACATTTTCGAACACGCTACACGAAAAGACTTGAATTGAATAAAAAAAGAATAAATATTCAAAATTTTAAAATATTAACGTATTGTTTAATATGCATATATTTAAACATCAACAAGAATGTGTAAAACATCAAGAAAGATGAAATTCTAAGATTCCTAAAAATATTATTAATTTTTCATCACTGTTATAGCAGTAAACCCTTAAGAAAACTTTGACGTCACGCGCTTCTTACATCTCGGCATCTTCTCCTCTCCACCCACTTCTCTCTTTCAATCCCAGTTCTCTCGTGAATTCTGCAGTTCTTGTGGGAACAAAACGGCAGCCGACAGAATGTGCAATGACGATTGTTCGGACTAAGGCGGGCGACTTTCCGGGCGAGAGGGAAAGCTCAGAACCGGGGCGCCAGGATGGAAGGTGATCCAACCCCCCGACCAAACTTTGAGTTTCGTCGAAAGAAGGCCTTTGTGAGCATTCAAGATCGCATGGAACTATCGTGTTCCTCGCCGCGCGAGTCCTCTTCCGGTTTCTCTCCTTCTCTCACCGAGTCGCTTCCATTGATCCAAGTTCGAAGACGATGGTACGAGACAGAGGAAAAAAAAAAAGGAAACTTGGGTAGACAAAAAAGAGGGAGCGGACGAATTATTCCCGGGGGCAATCGAAGGGGTGGAAATCTATCGCGAAATAATGAGTTATGCGCCATTGACTTTCTCTCTCTCCTCTCTTCACGTGCCAGGGAAATGTCGTCGCGCCGCCTGCTCGTGTTCATTTCTCTCTGTCATCGCGAGGAAGGAAAGCCGTTTTGCCGATATCTTAATGAATTCAGGAGGAAACAACGACGAGGAATTTTTTAAGTGAGATTAACGATCAGCCTGGAATTGTTTAAGTTTAATAATAATATCATTACAATCCTTCTCTGACACGAACTTTCTGTAAAAGCAGTTGTGCTGCTCTAAACAAGAATTAAAAAAAAAATGATATAAAAAATCGTCAAAATTTATTTTTACACATAACAAAGTTTAGCTTGTACAATATATAAGCGTTCTTTTCTAATGCATTTGTGAAGGATCATATTTCGTGGAGGCTGCTGAAGGCTGAGACGATTCTATATTAATCTATTATAGAGAGATCGCACGAGAAAATCTGCGAGGAAAAAGGAAGACGAGGAGGAGAAGAGAGGCCAAAAATCTATTGCAAAATAATAAGTTATCTCCCGACGACTTTTGCCGACGTGTCTTTCGCGGGCTAGCTTCTCTCCGAGGTTACCTCATTATTTCTAACTGATGATGCCATAATTCAGGTTCTTGGCGACGTACAAGAAAATGGACTTCTCCCCGGCCTCGTCTTGCACTTTGCCGAGCTCCTGTGCGACATGGCACCGTGTCTGGTTTTGCTATTCCATCCAATTAAATGCTTAATCAATTATCCCGCGGACGACGAGTTGCCGCCCTTTCTTGTAGACATCTTTGCAGCCGCGCTCTTATGCAGCTCATTACGATAAGGCGAAAATCATTGTTTGCGAATCTCGTTCTAAAGTACATGGAATTAACATTAAAAATCTTGCGTATTACCATTTTGTAAAAGTTTGATTTATATCAAGAGAAAGGTGAATCAATTTACTTGAATCTGTTATCATTCCGTTTCTTACAGCTTTTACCACAAGTTTAACGATTTGTCATTTTTCTAAAATACTTGTGGATTTTCTTCTCCTTCAAAAATAATATTTATCGTTAGATTATTATATTGATAATATTTAAAGATACTTTGATATCAAGAAATATTTTACGAAAATATATATTATTCGAAATATATATTTTTCTATCTTCATTGTATCAGCTGATATGATTATATCGCAATTTAATTATGAATAATTAGCAAATTACGAATAATAACAAGCTTCCATCTATTCTGCCTTCAGATTTCCGGACATTTACACAATACTGGGCAGTTCCTGGTGTTTAGAGCAGACAGGGAGGCGAAGGTACGAGTCAATATAACGGGTGGCCCTCTCGCCTATCACTATCAGTTCGAAGAGATATACATTCACTATGGATTGGATGATGGTCATGGTTCCGAGCATCGTATCAATAACTACGCTTTCCCCGCCGAGGTGAGTAGCGCATAAAAAAGAAGTACATGATATAAAAATATAAAATCCCTCGGCTTGATTATGCATTAATTAATAACAGTTAATTAAATACACCGCGTATAAATAAAATAAAATTATCAATTAAATCTGCTCATCGAATATTTCATAATTAAATAATACCTGGTTTAATTTTAATAAAAGATAATAATTTTAATAAAAGAAACCATTTACTTTCAGTTATATAAATAAGGTTTGTTGAAATTTTAAAATTTTACATAAGACGTAAAATTGGCTAAAATTTTTTTCTAATTTAAGATATTTGCTCTCTAGTTGCATTTTTTTTTTTTACGAAATCGAATGCATAAATCAATCCTTTTGTATCAGTAACGGAAATGGAATTAATGCAGGTAATAGAAACCATTTTCGGATTACTTAGTTAAGCGAATCGCAGATTTCCGTCGTATTTATTTAAAAGTACTTGCATTTTTTATACGACAGATTCCGTTCACATTTGTGGAGATCCATTTCGGAGATTAATTCGAGTGTTAATTACAAATTTATGTACGTTACAATTCCCGTATTGCTCATAATAGATTCTCTTTTCCTTTGAAAAAAAATCTATATGGATGCTAGAAACGAAATAGCATTTTGTTAAGTGTTACTAAAGAGATTGGAAATACGCGTCTCGATTTTTCGTAAATAAGAGAGATTTTTTTGCAGAGTCGATGATGCAAGAAAAATGTTTGAGCTTGGCGTGAAACGTTTGCGTGGAAATTTGCGTAATTGCTCGCGTTATTAACTAATTACAGTTCATTGCATGTATACATCCCTCTGCAGTGAAATAATACTTACTACTGTAACGCACTCTCGGGTTTTCGGTTACGCCAACCACAAACACGGCACGGACAATCATGAAATTCTAATCACGCCATTATCCTAGCAATCGCTTTACAAAGCGACAAATAATTAGGATTATCATGTAATTTGCAGTTTGCCAATTAATTATAACCGCAATGATAGTAGCCAGGGGTGTCTGTGCGACACAGGCACAAACGGATCTCTCACCGATCTCCCGTAAAATTTTACATATTGGCGAACGTGATTTTATTCGCGAACGAGCGCTACGCAAAATCATTGCCGTGAAACGAGAGCGGAGGATGACCCGGGAGTGACGATATAATTAATTGAAATTAATTACGTGCCGGCATCGTAACGAGACAAATTAAACATTCGTTAAACGGGACATGACGGCGACCCAATTAACTATGACCCGTTTATTCCTCTCGAAAAGCCAGTCCACATACGTACACAGTTCGCTTCCTCTTTCTCTCTCTCTCTCTCTCCGTGCAATTCAATTTTCTTAAATCCACAAAATAATGTGGCGCGATCCGCCATCATCGACGCGCTAAGCTTCTAAACCGGAAAACGAAATTGCGATGACTTTGTCGCACCTTGTTACTATTTTTGCTTTCGATCGTAATGATATATCATATTTAATGCCAAAAAAAAATATTTCGTTATTTGTAGAAACAAAGAAGTCGTTATTTTAGTGAAAAATATATATATAAATATTACCAAATTATTTATTACTGTTAGTTTATGCTTCAATATCGTAAAAATTAAAAATAATAACAGAAATATCAAATTTTTGATTGTTCAAAATAGTCATCATTTGCTTTCGTGACAATTTTTTTTTAAGTTGTTAGTGATGTTTGATTCTAATAGTTTGATTCTATTTGCAAATACTGCCACATAATTATTGAGGGAAATTGTAGGGAGAGAAATATATAATACGCATTTACATAATGTACATTGTTGACAATTAGAAATTGTTTATAATTAACACGATTACATCAAAAACTAGTAATAATATAGTATTGAAACAAGTATTATAATAGTATATTAACTAATAATATTATTGTAATTAATAATATTAACTAATAATATAATAATAGTATATTAATTAATTTGAGAACCCAAATAACAAATAATTTACATTTTCATATCTTACGAACATGAGTAAAACAGCTAGAGAGAATAAAAAACTTAATCGTTTACTTGCATTTTCTATATTTTTTGGAAATGATATATATTTTCCGATATTGCCACTTTATATCCTCTTTATATTAAACCATTATTATACATTAAGAAAATCTATCTTTATATAAATTTCGCTTGATGGAATATTTCGAAAAAAATGAAAAATAAAATGCGATAGCCCTGGGATGATTAAAAATTGAAAATATACGCAATATTCTTCAAAAGATGAATAACGATGGAAAAAGTCGCAACGGGATGTTGGCGAATGGATCCCACACGAGAAAGGTATTACCAAGCCTGCTAAAAAATGAAACTTGCGAGCGCGCGGTTGAATCGACGGAAATGTAATATCGATTAGTACTTCTCGTAAATACAGGTCGGAGGATACTTTTCTTGTCCCTTTTTTCTTAATGACTAAAAAAAAGGCAGATTAATGAATCTGCGAGACCGGGGGTAATTATCGAGAATCGATAATCAAGAAGTCTAAATGCATTTGTAGGATGTCGTAGAATTGGTGATACGATCCCAACACGGATCTCTCATTTATTAAAACTCGGTGTACGTAAAATTCAATATGCCAATAATAACCAACTTCCCGGTCGCAGAATTCTCTCAGATGGCGATAATAAGTTGCAAACGTCGGCGATAGTTCAACTCGAGTATCGCAAACACGGTTAAATAAATAAGCTGCTAATAAAAATCTTATTTATAGCTTGCAAGATCGCCTTTATCGGAGTTATTATAGATTTTTTCTTTTATTTGCCGTGCTAAAAAGCATTATTTGATTAATTTTAGATGAAAATTCATCCTTTTCTAGCGTATCTATGTCGTATATATTTGGATAATTTTATATTCGCGTCTCTCTTCAATAAATAATTATAATTGCAATTATTTTCTATTTGCTATTTCTTAATCCTGCTTGGAAATTAATAAAAAGTTACATACATTAGTCACAATTTTGCAAGTAACTATTTCTAAGTTTAGTAATATATAATGCTTCGATAAAATTGATGCTGTTTAAAACCTTTAAAAGAGATTTTATTTAAAGCAGCATTTTTTATTTTAGACTTTAATTTATAGAGAAGTCCTGTAATATAAAAGCTCTTTCTTTCTCTCTGCTTTTTTTATACAAAAATACTATAAATAAATTCGTATAATTGCGAGCATAAATCATTTATCGAATGATATTGTTAGAAGAAACATATTTTTGTAATACTAGCGCATTTTTAACAGTATCAATTTTCCAAAAGACTAATCTCTCAAGATTTTAAATTTTACAACAGTGTGAGTTATCTTTATTTGGAAGTAAGATTCAATTTGCTCCAAAACCTGACACGAAATATACGCCATAAAGTAAATCCGGAATATATCGATCTCTTATATATTCTTCTACATGTATGCACGTATATGTATTATGATATCAGGCGTATGGAAGAATGTCGAGTATCACTTGGCCCAACATACGAAGAATTTAGATACGTAGTTTCCAACTCAGGGATATATTTTTATTTCGACATGCATAGGAATCCTCGTACATGTAGTTCCAATCTTGACGCGTCGAGCTTAGATTTTCCAAGAAATCGCGACTTGGAGAGGAAGCTCTCGGAAGGACATCGTATATCAGGAACAACCTTCTTTCTCTCGCGTCTATTAAAATGCGATCACCGTGATTTAGAAGGCTACACTAAGAGGTGGAAGAGAGGTAATTTACGAATTTACATTGCAAGACACCAAGGAAAGCGCCGAAATGCGACCGCCCATTATATCCTCAGTGAGCAACGGGTTTTCAATGGTGTCGTGAATCAAAGCCAGTCACGTACCATCGTATGATCTACCACCCTCTCGTCTAGCTCCTCTACGTCGAGGCTGCCGACTCTATGCGAGCGTATGTGAATTAATTTTGTAGCCGCGAGAAGAACGGCTCTGATATTTTCCCGTTTGCTTCCTGCAAATCGATCTTGATCTCAAGTGGAAGAAGGTTTATCGCGCAAAAATCTAATCTCCAGGATTAAAAACTATCTTTGAAAATTTTAGTGATAATATTATTTTGAAAAATCTCTCTTTTATTCTACATTAGGGGATTTTCTCAAAGCGAATCGAGGCATTTATTATAGGCACTTGAGCTGAAGATATAGGGAATATTTGGGAATATTGAAGAGATGGAGTTAGAAAGGTGCCAATATTAGATAGATAAATACAACACGATAATTCGTGGCATGTAACATTGTAGTCAATAAAGAGAGCATAACATGTTTATTGATCGTTAATTCAGTACTCCCCTGGGGAAGAGCAAATACAATTATATTCGGTATCGCCATACGCGGTACATTATGCTAGGTGTACGATAATGCTCAATAGGCTTCTGTGTGTATTCAGTGACAAAAGTTACTCGCTCAGAAGAGAGCCTGCCTTCAATGGAAATAAACCGATATTCGTGAATCGGGACTGCAAAATTAAATGTCGAATTTCTCCATGATTATTGTCCCTCGTGATTGCAAAATCGAAATATCTGATGCAATCGCGACTTTATAATATCTATACTTTATTAAAATAAGATATATCTCTTTTAAGCACTTTATTTTCCAATTAAAGTCACATTGTCGTGAGGGAATAAATATTTTTTTTTTTTACTGATGATCCATCAGGCAAAGCTCGCAGCTCACGTGTACCACATGAGTTTGTTACGCGATTTGCATTCAAATGTAATAGTAGCGTCGTTAGCAACGGCAACGGCGCGTTAAAAAGCCAGGTGATTAATCAACGACGGTGAAGGGCTTGCATAGTCCTGTAGCGTCAAAGAGACGCGAATAATTCAAGCTGCGGAGCGGCATCTTGGCTACGCAAACACAACGCTCGCTAGATCATGGCTGTGTATTGGTAGCGCGCATAATGAAATCTGCATTAATACGTGTTCCGAGGAAATTCTGAGAGGGAGGGAGAGAGCGAGGGGAGAGAGGACACAGTCGTGAACGAAGGGGTGAATTGGCGGTTGATGCGGTTGACGGTTTAGCCGGGGTGACGGAGGGGAGGAGGCTCGGTTTGAAAGCCCTAATCCCTGCAGGACAAGAGAATTCCAAGAGCCGGGACGCTCTTGGAGAGCGAGTCTGACCCGTACGTATTTGAGGGACGAACCGCTTTGATGCCGAAAGCCTACTCGAGCAACCAGCTGATGGAGTGTCTCGCGGCGCGTCCCTGAAATGAAGTCCATTCCCCTCTCCGTCCTCCTCGCACTGACGTTCAGTGTACTGCTGTTTAGCCGGGTTGGACAGGCCTCTGTCGAGACCTATTCGCGAATTTATGGCCGCCAGGACCAAATTGGACAAACCGCACGCACTGTGTAGTATTGTCCGCCATCGATCACGTAAAAGACGTCTCGATTTTATCTCACGCACAGTCTCTTCGAGGTCTGGAAGAAGATTTATTTAGAAATAATATACAAAGAATATTTTGATCTCTAGGTATATGATCTGCAAATGTAGAAAAGTTTTTAGGGCAAAAATTTTCTATTAAACAGATTGCACAAGATGCCAAAGATGATAAGATAAAGACAAGACAATTATATTGATATTGAAAATTTTTGAAGATTTCAATCTTGTCTTGGTTCGAATGAAAAATCTCGTCTTGTGTTGTGTCTGATTTATATTAATAATTTTTACTTAATACTCAATAATTGTTGAAAATATTATATGTATTTATAATATTATAATATTTATAAAATATTATATATATTTAATATAATTTATAATATAATTTAAGCTAATTGAATGCAGACACACACACACACAGATATAATTAAAGAACTGCGTACATGCGCAAAATTTTATGTAGCTAAATAATTATGTAAAATCTTATATTGTTTATTGTTTATTAATGTTTCTAAATTTATTATAGTAAATGTTCTTATTTATTAAATAAAATTTTTAAAATTTTTATATTATAGTTAATTTTTCTCATCTAATTTACACATATATTTATTTTAGCCTTATTTAAAAATCGGTAATCTTGACAAAACCAATAATCTCTGTCTTGACAATCTTAGTCTTGATATAGTTTTGATAATTAATAAAAATTCTTATCTTGATTTTGTCTCGAATTCGTTTCGAGACAAGATAATGCAATATCAAGATTATTTCTGGTGTCTTATGCAATCCTAAAGCAGCTACGAATTTGTCATCATCTGTTTTTTATGCGAACTGAAATTTGTGTCTCTGCTCGATAAAAAAATGTAATTACTGAAACTTTACTGCAATTTACACAGTACTAGGATAATTTATTAATTAAAAGTTTCTAATTTTTACAAAATTATGTCTATTTATACATAAATGGCAGAATAATATTTTACCGTCGCTTTATATAAATAAATATTTCGCTTTTTAAAAAATACGTCGAGAGAACCTATCATGCTGGTCTGCAATATTAATTGCGAAAAGTCTAATTAGCGAAATAAGAGCGCGAATAAAACAGTTTTCTTTTTCAGAAAGATTTCTCCCTTTTTTCGATTTGCTACCTCTTAATCCGGTTTTAATTTACAAGCAAATAATCCGGCATTTAATTCGCAAACTTGGAAAAATTTAATCGACCGATTAATTTCGGTTTTTAAAACCGAAGTTGAATGGTGGTAGTGCAAATGCGACGTAGGGATGCCGAGGGTCCTTTTGATAGGAGCGGCGCTCTGACAGCCGGTATACCCGCTAATGGTCAAACAACGTGGCACGGGATTCGAGTGCTATGATTATGCCACCGAAGCGTACACAAATTGACAGGCATAATTGGTTTAATTTCTGCATGGCGTCCAGCTTGTGGAACGCGGCCGTTTGGAATTGTCTGGGAAGGACGCTAATACCTTAAAGCCTGTCCCGTCGCTATCAATGCACTTCATCGCCCAAATAGGGAACGCGCCAACATAACAAAATTATATTCGTACATTAACTTGCATTCAACGTTAATTATTGATTAATTATCGTTGATACTAATAACAATTAAACAGAAATTGCGCAAATGTTTTTCACGCCAAATCAAAACGATCAATAAAGCAGACAACTTGTAATTATCCTCGTATAATTATTTCCCATATAATATTATAATATTATATATATATATATATATATATTTTTTATAATAGAGATTTCACGAATTGCCTCTCAATTGCCCGCCAATTGATTTTCCAGCTACATCATTCGGTTTACAGCGAAACTTTTTTTACCGGGGAAACGACTCTACGCACGAGCGCGTGCTGAACATATAGAGGAATAAAGGGAAATCCGAAATGGTGGCGCGCGTATATTCGTTTAATTATTCCGCGTCGAGCTTTAACTAGTCGAGAGGCCCTAGCGGGCGTTTCCGTAATTGTAGTGGTCGTTTATAGTTGAACGACCCTCGTCGCGTCGCGATTGTGTGTTGTCACGGGCTGCCTCTCCTACTTCCGGTTTGTGTTAAAGGGTCACCGGGGCTCGAGGATCATCCCCTCGGCTCTTTTCGCGCTCGTAAAATCTCCCCGTGTCATGCTCTCCCTCTCTCTTTCGCTCTCTCTCTCTCTTTCTCGTCTCCTTGAACGTCATTAAAATTTTACGACCGACGTTACATATTAAAAACGCAGTCTGTAAACTCCGGCGAATAAATTAATAATCGCGATATTGATTCGACTTAATTGGATCGCGGGACGCTTCGGAACCTTATTAATTAATTTTCCGTGTGTGTTTATTCTATACTCATTATACGCGCAAATGATGCGTTGTCCGTTACATTTTCGCCTGTTACACGCTCTTTCGTTTCCGTTTAATAAAATCCCGGTTGTCCCACATGCGATAATTGATTTAATTGAAACGAAACCGCCGATAAGCGGCAGTGACCGCCGGCCATTGTCATAAGTGCTGCTCGTACATTATTCGAAATGATGGGAAAATTGTTGTAACGAAGAAACGCATTCATATCGACGTTTAAATCGCAGCAATCAAAAGCCCTGCGCAAACACAGATAGACGATATGCATAATACCCGCGTCGCAAGGAGAGCTTTTTGCACGTCGTTCCGCGAGGTGAATTAAACCTTATTAACGACACCGAAACGTAATTAGCAATAATTTGAAAGTATAATCCCCTCTCGCGTTCAATTAACGCCGACGCGACATTCACGGACGGTAATGGAGCACTTGGCGGTTTTTTCAAGCAAGATGACGCAAGAAGACGCATCTACATATGAATAGTAGGGAGACTCTCAGGATGCCTTCGTGTGGCACGTATATATATACGCATCTGCATATTAATGCACGCGTATCCCCGGTGTCACGTCGTTGTGGCCGCATAGAAGCTCTGTGTGTCTGTGCTTGTGCACTCGTGGGTTATTATGGAGAGTCGGTGGGTGGCTGGGTCGATGGGAGGGAGAGGATGCGCGACATTACAGCTGTATATCTATCATACTAGAATAGCGCATTGTGCCAGAAATCGTGATGGCATGCCCATAGGCCGCAAGAACGCATATAAGCGCATCCCCTAATGTGTGAATTATCCTCGCAAATGCGAGAAAAAAGGCATGAGTAACAACGATAAACAACGTGCGAGATTGCGCCGATGGAGATAATCTTGTCTAGGGCGATAAAAACGATCTATCAAGCGCATCCCCTTTTAAAGGAGTCGAAATGAAACGACTAGGAAGAGACGCGTTGTCCGAAGAGCTCTTTTACATACGATTTTCACGCTTCATGTTTCTCAGAATTAAAAACCATGGAATGAATTGTAATTCACGCCTTGTATATTTTTATATTTATGCGGTAAATATTATACGTAAGGAGAGAAAATGTGCCAGCAGTCAAAGCTGACGTGGATGAGACGTAAAATTGAAGTAAATATTATAAATGTCGGTGAGAACGGACAATCAATACGCGCGGGGTATGAATTTTCATTGACGCTTTAATGCACCCATCAAGTTGCGGCCATTTTATCCATGATGTCCCCGTCCATTTCCTGGCGATTCGTTTATCTTCGGCGTTAATGAGAAATTAAATTTCGCGGGTGTGTAAAACGGCAGCGGCGGGGTTGATTTTTAGGCGCAAAATATTTCGACACCCATTGTATCACTTTTATATATCGCTTTACACAATATCATAGCTTACAATTTAAAAAAAAAACATTCATTTCTTATTAAATGATCTGATTTGAGTAGTTTTAATTACTACAGTTTTTTTTACAATTACAGTTATTTGTTTACTGCTACGTTAAAATAATTATACATAAAATCTCGTGCAATTGCAATTCAGAGGATAGAAATTTTTACAATTCAATGGATAGAAATTTTTTTTTCAACGATAAGAGTTTATTTGTTAATTTAATTACAACCTCTTTGATTTGTCGAACGTTAATTATACTGACAATACGTTACATTTTGTTGTCGAGGGCCTCTTGTTTCGAATCGAGTCATTTTAATCCTTCAAAGTGTCGCAGTGTGTTTGTTATGAATTTGATTTTCAATATTTCACAATTGTTCAGTTTTTTCGCATTTTTGTGCTCGAATTGAAATCGGGGAGGAGAGAAATCGATTCCAAATTTGATAAAGATATTTCACGTCGTTCAGCGAATGCCTTATAACCCGACCTTGCATATCTCGAGAGGTGCCGATTTTTCAGTTTAATACGCCAAACCCCTCGCGATTGCACTCACTGATTTCACACTCGATGCAGCGAATGAACTGCGCGTATCGAATATTCATATCGGCCGTGACTCGCAGAGCGTTATCATCTGCTTCCAAAGTAGAGGCATACGAAGAATACGCATGACGCTATGAATACGAAAGCGTATCGCGCACACCCGATTAGGAAAAATAGATCCATCTTTATTCTATAATTTTATTTTAAAAAAGAGATTTTTTTTTAAATACGCGAATGTACATAAATAGCAGCATTTAAACAGAGGTTGATATATTTAGCGTATTTTTTTAATCGAAATTATATTATTTGCAAAAGTGAAATGCGTGATGCAGATTGTTTGTAATCAGATTTGGACAAGTTTGCACATCCGAGACAAGTTTATACATCCAATGCGAGCAGCTTACATTGCAACTACAAGATAGCCTTAACAGATTATGGCTAAGATAGATTAACTAGTGCCATTCATACCGCATTGCTGTTTATTACTATGCTATACAATCGAATCAAATAATTATAATATTAAGTTATATTAAAATTAAATTAATTATTAAATTATAAAGTTATTTAAATTATAAAATATTTATATATTTCTTATAAAATCCAAATATAATCAAATCAACAATATTTATATATTTTTTATATTTTTCATAATATATGTGTCTCTTTTAAAAATTAAGTATCTTGTCTGATCATTTACGTCTTTTTCCATTTTAATTTATTTATAAAATTTGCCGGCTTTCTTTTGTGTGTGTAAAATTAAAGTACAAAATATTTAAATCATTTAAAAAATTATATTCTTTATTAAATTATGAAATTGTGCAAAATATATTGCTTCGCACACAAGTGTATTGTAGACATATTTAAGAAATGTCGCGCTTAATGAGGCCAGTAAAATAATTTTCACCATGACAGTATCGCAAAAGTACTTTTTAAAAAGAAAATAATGCGCTTACTGAATGCGTTTGTGCTTGCCCGTCCGTCGCAGTCTTCGCAGCGTAGTGATTATGCTCTAGTGGCGGGCAAAGTGGCGGGTAAAGCACGAGGAGGCGGTCGTGAAAGAGGCATCGGGTAAGGATGAGAGGCAGAGTGCAGAAGATACGATGAGATCAGATGGTACACGTGAAGTGTAGGTACTTAGAGGAAAAAGAGGGCTAGCTCGGCACTTCGCGGGTTACTCGCGGTGAATTCCGAATTTTCAGGGCGTAGCGAATTTCAGAAAGCTCGGCCATATACCGCCTTAGAGCTCGGTCGTCAAGTAGGATTTTGCTCGCCCGTGACAACGAATTTTAGGATCACCGCGTGGCTAAGAACCGCAGAATTTTACTCAGGCTCTTTCGCGATAGTGGAGGGACTAGAATAGGGGTGCGCAAGGCACAAGACAAAACAATATTCATAAAAATGCTGTAGTGAAAATTTTCGAAAACTGAAATCTTGTTTGGTCTTGAGTGAATCTTTGCAGCGAAAATCTCATCTTGTTTCGATTTTATTTAATTGTAGCAATTTTTATTTAATATTGAATAATATGTTTAAAATAATATTTATTTAATATTTATATAATATTATTATTTATATTAATTATATTATTACTATAGCTTTTTAAAAAAATCAATAAATAATCTTGACAAAATCTTAATAATAGTGACAATTTTAATTTTCATCTTAATATCTAATTAAACATCTGGTCTTGATCTTGTTTCGAATTTTGAGACAAAACGATTTGAAACAAGTCTTGATATTTCATGCAATCCAGTCAAAAAGAGTAGTTTTTGAATAAAAATTTCATTTATATTTTATAATGCAATTTATGCTACAAATTTATATACATATACACTTTATAAAGAATTTAAAACATTATTTAGCCTTATTAAAATATATGAAACTATTCAGCTCGCGTAAAATTTGTTTAATTAAAGCGAAACCGAAATGTTAACCGCATTTTATATTGTTATATAAAATATTTCATTTGCTGGACAGTGGGAAAGAAGCTTAAAATGGAAAATATTTTTATTATAGCCTACTTTATAATACTCAAGAGGGTAAACTTGCGAATTTGCATCAGTAACATTATAACAAGCATGCTGAAAGCTGATTTGTTGAATACTTGTTAAGAACGTATTTCTCCCTTCAGTCGTATTGATTGACTGTACAAGAAAATGTGAATCTGTGAAGAAAAAAAAAGTCGAGAGAAAGTTCTATTTATACAAAATTAAATATAGATATATTAAAAGAGCACTCGAGCATTTACTTTGATGAGAGATCAAGTAAATTATGCGACTGTCGCCAGACGTAATTGCAAGATTTTGAATTTATTATCTTTAAAGAAAAGAAAGGAAGAAATGTCGACTTTACATGTCTTAACAAGATTGTTTCGAGTTTTGTAAAACTTTTAATAACAAATGAATGTGTTTAAAAATAACGTATTAAAACGCTTATGCATGATAATGTTACGTCTTTTCAGATATATTGGTAAAAGTTGTGGTTATGCACGCATACATGTATTCCTTAAAGCCAGTTGTAGGTAGATAGTGTCCTGAAATATATTCATGCATTAAATTTCATGAAGTTTAAATGAATGCTTTCTGAACTCTCCGCAGACGCTGTTGTTTTCGTACCTAACTTGCGCTTCTGTTTGCCTGCGATAAATATTGAAACTTTCAGTTCGCATGTAAAAACTGTCAATCAAACGTCGAAATAAGTCGTTTTGCTGATTCACTTAATTTTTTCTTTCTTAAACTCGTTGAAGAAAGTTACGTCGAGCACAAACTTTGCTCTCGGTTTCACGTTGTCGTGTTTTACTTTTTATCCTAAAAATAAAAATTGAGAGATAACAGGGAAAAAATATAGCGAATCGAGATGCGAATTATGCGTTTAACTTAAATGTATAAAAGTAAGAATATTACCTGAATGGAAAATGTATTTCAATGACAATAAAAATATTAATATCTTTTATTATTATTTAATATATTTATTAATATATTTATTATTATTAATAATGTTATTATGATGTCTATAAATATGAATATACATTTGTAAATTAAATGCACGATTGACATTCTTAATTGCTCGTTTTATGACACGAAGCAAACACGAAATTAATCCATGTTTCTTTAATTTTATTAATTTTATTAATCCATATTTCTCCTTTAAATTTTCAAAGTGCATTAAAATATGGTCATATCGTAATTTTATTCCCGCCCTGTCAATATTACGTCAATAAACCATCTGTCGCGACTCGGCGCGATTGAAATAGAATCGCGTTTGAGAAGGTGCAAGATTTTTCGATGTTCCACGTGACGACGGGCGGGTCCTCTACTTCGACGAGCGAAACGCCACCGACAGAAAAATATCTCGCTAAAAGGCAGAGAAGAGATGAAGGGACGTGCTGCAAGAGGAGGGAAAGGGGAGGAGGGGAGGGAATTTCACGAAAATGAAAAGAAAGAGAGAATCTTTCCTATTCCTAGTAGTACGAGTCGTACTTTGATCAGACGCAGTGGATTTACACTCACTCCCGGCAATTCCTTCCTCTTCTCTCCTCAGTCAACGCCACTTCTTTTTCTCTTTTCCCGTGTACCTCGCATCCCTCTCTCTCTCTCCCCCCCCCCGTATTTTATATCCTTGCCCTCTTCTAGCGGCATATCCGCCGTCTTTGAAGAAGAACTCGTCACATCGCGGGCATTTCAGATACCCCTAGGCATAACCGGAAGTGCCGTGGCAATGCTATTATCTAGTAGAAAGAAACAGATGTACAGTTACGACGAAGAGGGACAAGATGGAGAAGATACAAGGGAGAGGGAGGGAAAGGAGAAAGAATACGATCAAAGGAAAGCGATCGCGACGAAATCCTTTTCCTCGCGAAGAAGACACGTACACGTCGCGTCTTTTCCGCGCTTTATCCAGCATACGGAACTTATAGCGGGTGACATTCGCGGGGAATAAGACACGAAACGAGATGTATGTCCCAAAAACAAGATACATTTCACGAGCGACTTGGTTTCCGTTTCTCTATAAACTGAACGCCGATGACAGATCCGTCTTGCGACTTACCTGAATATATACTATAAAGACATCGTTGTACGTTCTAAAAGAATTACAGCGCGTATTTGTCATTAAGTCTTATCAACATGACAATTACAGTGAAATACTTAGATATTTGTAGCATAATAAATAGCTTTATTTGACTTTTATAAAATATGAAAGTAAAGAAACATCTGAAAAACGAGATGCGATCAGATATCGAAGAAAATCTTATTTTCGGAAATATTTTAATATTTCTGCAGGAAAAGCAAAAATACACACGCGCGCACACACTTGTATATGGCATGAAGGAATATTTTTATTTACCAAAACACGAAGATTCTAACATGAGAAAAGGCGCACAAAAATGCCAAAGGAAAAGTGCATCCACGATATGGTATGCGCTTAAGAATCTTGGTGCTCTCTGAAGTTTATATACTCGCATAAGAATGTGATTTAATAGGTATGTGTCCGATGAAAATATTTGTGGAATATTTATTTGAAGCATACAAAATGAAGCCCTGAGTATCTCGCGAACATCGCATGAAATATATTCTGGAATTTTTCATCGATTTCAAATTTTAATATCATCGAACATACCATGTAAATCTAAGAGTGGCCGATTAAAAAGGTATAAATAATAAAATATGAATTTTAATTTTACGTGACATAAAGTCTCTCATATATATATGTGAATTTTCTAAAAAAATTTAATTAATTAATTAATATCTAAATCATTAAGAAATTTTTTTTTCATTAAATAGATACTCTTAAATTAAATATAATATAAAAAATTGCTCCATATTTAATATATCGTACGTGACGTTTAATTAAGCGCAATAGAGCCAGCAACTGTCTGCGAGAGACGTGATTGTAGCGACTCGATCTCGAAAATAGATAGAGGCAAGGAGCAACGAGATGAGGAAGAGAGAGAGAGAGAGAGAGAGACAACGATGCGGGGGCGTAATACGAGGCATCGTCGGGCACGAAATGTTCCAGAATCTAAACTCTAAACTCGAGAATTTGTTCGTGCGAGAACGGAATTTGTCGGCGTGATCGCATTGCGGGATACACGGTTATGCTCCGCCGAGAAGTAATTTCTTTGTGGTTTTCTGTTGCAGATACAAGTCTACGGCTTTAACGCCGAGCTGTATCACAATATGAGCGAGGCGCAGCACAAGAGTCAGGGGCTGGTGGCGATCTCGTTAATGGTCCAGGTGAGTGAATTTTTCATCGAGCTCTCGACACCAAAGTTTTCGTCCATTTTTCAAATTGTTTTAATCCGCGACAGTCTTCCGCGCTATAAATTACAGCCACTTAATTTTGCGCACCATTAATAAAGGCGTAATTAGATCGCGCGGATCTTAACTCCGTCGTATAATCAATACCGTAGAGATAAGATATCGTGCATAAGAGAAGGCAAGTAAGGGGGAAAAAATGTCTCGTTTACACGATCCGTATCGATGATTCGATGATGCGTTTAATCCAGACCGAGGCGCACAAATTAATAATTATGTCGGCAGTTAACACCTCCGTCGTTTCCCATCCCTCGACTCTTGTCAAGCCAACGTGTTATAGCAAAGCCCGTTCCTAACAGGGCATATCGTGATACTAACTTTCGACTTTGGACCGCACTTAGCTCCCCCTTTACAAATGCATTCGGCGTAGCAGAGATTACGGTAGTTAGCGCGTGACAGATGCTAGCCGCGCTAATAACGCTCGTCTCGCCACGAAATAAATGAATATATTTGGATATACAAATTCCTTCGAGTTTAATTCTTTCGCGGGAATCTTTGCCGGAACTGCACTCGCACGAATATATTAAAAAGGTAATTTAATAGGATCTGATACAATTTTCTCGATAATGGAAGATAACGAGATCAAATAAATTTTGCCAATTTAATAGGATTAGGTAAAATTATGTCGAAAATAGTAAAAGATAATTTCTCGAAAATAATAGAAGATAATTTTTCGAAAATTTTCTTGAAAATAATAAAAGATAATTTAATGGTGATAATTAACGTAATTTAATGGCTGATAAGTCTTGATAATTTATATAATAAGATCTGGTAAAATTTTCTCTAAAATAATAAAAGGTAATTTCTCGAAGAGAGAATAAACAAATGCCCACAAACTTGTTACTAAATTTTTTCTATGCGACTAAACTTCATTTTTAGTTTAAAATTGTATCGTTTAATTTTCACCCTCATAAAAATTTTAATTTTTACTCTTATAAAAAATACAAACCATTTTCTCTGGAACGGTAACTCGGTTCATTTGAAAACTTGCATATTCGTAATTTACGCGTCATAAATTTTATCTTAAGCTAAAAATAAAGTCCAATCTCGAATTGGAAAAAAATTTAAGCAATAATTGTCCACACTTTTTTCTCGAAAATAAAAGATAATTTAATAGAGTCTAAATTAAAATGTTATAAAAGATAATTTAATATAATCTAAGAATAAATTGTAATAATTTAATAGGATCTAATCAAAATTTCTCGAAAATAATAAGAGGTAATTTATCGAAAATTTCCTGGAAAAAATAATGAAAGTTAATTTAATAGGACTTGATAAATTATGATAATTTAATAGAACCTGAAAATATTTGTTCGAAAATAACGCGCTGAAAGATGCGTATATGTGTAAGAAAGAAAGAGAGAGAGAAAGATAAATGTTTCCGATAGAAAAAAATGTTGGTAAAGAAACTCGCATAAAATGTTGCTTTCAAAGTACGGTAAAGTGTAGAACGGTAAAGTTTGTTAAATAGGCATTAATTATATACACCTCGACAATAGCGAACATTATCCGTTATTTTTTTCAAACAACATGCCTTGGCAGCTCTTACATTTCCAACAAACAATATCATTATTATGGCATAATTATTTCGGTCGAAGAACTGCGAGAACAAACACGCGGTAACTTTCCCAAGACGCGTAGAGCTTAACACAGGAATAAATTCCAAAGTTTTGAGAGGAACCTTCTGGCTCCGCATGCCAGTTAAATCTGCGTCGCGATCCTTCTATCCCTCGTATACGTACATCTCTCTTTCTCTCGTCTTTCTTACTCTTGTCGATTTATTCCTTCTTGTTCTTCTCGATATAAACACCGAATCGTTCTGTTGACGGTTATCCTCTATAATAGACAATCATGGTGTTTACACGCTTGTCGGTTGGATGAGAGCACAATAAATCTCGATAAATCGACAAGTTTATCAATTGTATACATTGATATAATTTAAATTAATATATCTCGTTCTCGTAAATAATTGCCGTTTAAAATATCCGTTTAAAATAACCGTTTTAAATATTATAAATTAATATTATAAATTTTTACTTGTTAGATGAATTATATAAATCATAATAATAAATTATAAAGTAAAATTCTTTTGTCAAAATGCAACAATACGATGCATTATCTTAGAGATTTATAAACGTAACAATGTGTTAATAATAATGAAATATTTTATTTGGATGCGATTCATACACAAATAGGTAATATCTGTAATACAATTTTCAAATTACATTTGCGTTATTTGCAGATGTATTATATTACGCAACATGCTATACATTATACATCTTACAATAACTGGATTTGCCATTATATGTTTTTTTGCATAGTAACAGTATCGGATGCGCGAAATGTATGTATGCATGAAGAATAAATCGGATTGTGTCGATCAAAGCGATGCGATTTTAATATACAGAAAATAACGAACACATTTTATCAGTATTTTCCTCTCTTCGAGTAGCAAAATTATTACCGTGAAACAATTATCTTGCTTCAACGCTCATGGATAACTGTTTCCAACAGCTTCTTGTAGATCGTTTGCACCAAATTTGCATCCTTCAATGGGAAAACATTATGTCATATTAATTTCTCTTTTCATAAATTTCTCTATTAAAATTCTCTGGCAAAAGAATCCCACTTTTAAAGAGAGGGAAAGGGAGAGAGAAACGTCTGGTAATAAATTATATGCAAATATCAAAATTAATAATACGTAATATATTCTTTCATGTTGATCTAGTATTAAAGTTTCTTCTAAATAAATTTGTACAGGATACGAGAAAATTGGAAATTAAAAGTTAATTGATCTGCAAAGGAGGAATATTTTTCTTTTTGGGAAAAATAAAACATTTTTAAAAGGTTAACACGGTTTTAACGTTTTGATTTATATGAAATTTTATTTTGAACAAAATTAGAGCAGAATTATGTTTATTAAATACATACATATGCGTGCACCTTTCGTTCGTAAGAGCCACGAGGGCGCTAACAATTTTTAACCGTGTTATTTTCGAAGAAATAGGAAAACACGAGCCAAACTTATTTCCACATTTTTCGTCGAGGGGAAGTGGAATATTTTTCGCAATTTAAAATATCACAATTTAAAATGAAAGAGATTATCGTCACGTAATACCTCTCTCTCTCTCTCTCTCTCTCTCTCTCTCTCTCTCTCTCTCTCTCTCTCTCTCTCTCTCTCTCTCTCTCTCTCCTTCCTTTTCGAAGAGAGCTTTCGAGAAGAAGGGCGCGATATAAAAAACATGCAATAACTACTGCCGACCCGACTGTGTATTTACCTTCGGAATAACTTTGAAACTTTCACAACGACCTTCTGTTTCTCGAGCGACGCTCGCTCGCACCCTCTTTTCAGGGAGCGGTCTTTTCCGTCCGTTTTTCGTCTTCCTTTTTGCAACTTAGCCTTCGAAAACCGCGGCGGCGAAATGTCTTCGACGATGAAAGAGAGAGAGCAAGAGTGCCTATATGCATCATAACGGCTATAGGACGTAACGACGCACTTTGACTCGACAAACGACAGCAACTTTTGAATATTTTTAAGGGGATATTTACGAGCGCGCGCTCTAAGACGACGGTGATGGCTGCGAGACGATGAAATGAGAGTTCGTCGACGCGATAATGCCGAACATAATAGCACTTTTTCCACTGGAGTTTACAGCCGCGTCGCTACGTGCGCCATTACATTAGCTCTCGTTGCTTGACGCAACTCGTCTACTGATTAATATGACAGATAAGTTATAAATATTCAATGCAGCTTCGGAGATACGCGCGAGGAACTTTTTAGTAGCTTCGATCTCGAATTAATTTTTTTTTAATGGAATTTATTTCGAACGCAATAGAACGGTGTAATGTATGCCCTACATTCGCTTCAGTGAAATCAATATAAAATACACTTGATGAGCAGATTTTATTGGTAGTTGAAGTCCACAAATATTTACTAATATTTACGATAAATGCACCAATTTTTTATTAATTGAAGTATTCTAATTATGAGATCAATTTTTTAAAAATATTGAAAAGGATATTTTCCTCGAATATCGATAATGTCTCAAGTAACCATATTTTATAAAAATAATTTTTTTCAATTATAAAATTCGACGAAACATAAAAATTCATATTTTAACTTAATAGAAATATTGATTGAATATTTACAAAAATTGCAGCTTTCTTTACTTCTTCTAAAAAAGATATTGATATCCATTTGTAATGCCTTGACCTTCGCCTCTTCCCTCTATTCCTAATAGTTTTCCCTTAATATGTTTTATTTATTGTCTGTCAGAGAAAATAATAACGCCATATTACCTTTATATGAGGCATTTTTGCATTTTTAAAGAAGTATATCGAATCATATCATACATATTGAATAAAAATTTGTACATGTCACGGTTATATTTTATAAATTATAAGTACCTTCAGAGAGAGAAATGAATGAGAACATAATCTAACAATTTTTTGTATATTTTTGCCAATAATATTTTAAATATTAATATATATGTCAATATTAATTTTATATATTATGTTATATAATAAAAAAATAAAAAAATGATTAGAAATTTATCAACAAATTTTACAATTTTTTTTCCTTAAAAATTATTGATTTTATAATTTTTCTAATGTAAAATTGCATTTTGCGGTTGATCATCTTGACTCGTTTTAATAACATTTACTGATAAGCTCATTATGTCTAGGAATGACTGGTGCATTTTCTTGCCTGGAGCGTAATTAATACGTAATTAATATATTACATGGTTTTACTCTATATTTTATCGCGTAATTTTTTGCGCAGTTATATATAATTGTGATATTTAATTTTAAACTAAATATCTCAACGCGCAGAGGGAGAGCTCTGCATTTTATTCGTGATAAATGAGGAAAAGTTTGGAATGTCATAAATTAAAGTCTGTGCGCATAAATAGGAAATATTTTAGATGATGACCGCGAAGTAATTTTCGCTGCGAATTCTCCTAAATTTCAATGAGGCCAAAGTATAATTCGGATAAATACGCGTCCGAGAAAGGTCAGCGTTTTGAATAATCCCAAAGCGTACACTACGGCATCATCCTTCCTGGAAACCTTTAACAGGTGCTCGATCTCCCGACGAATAGATCGTAAAGGCGTGTCTGGAGGCAACGGGGTTGACGACTGTAATTCAAACGGATTATACCCTGGGGTGTCTGAGGGATGAGATCCAAATGAGTCGGTACCCCAGTGATAACGTCGGTACTTCTACGATCTCGGCTCTAGACGTATTCGGTTTTAACGCGATATAATAGTGAAAACTTTGGCGCCAAATAGATTTCTAGCGTCAATATAACGCGCTGATTGATAAAGGAGACTTTGCAACACGATAAAATTGTATTTTATAAGCTTCAATTTTTTTTTAACGCGACCAGCTTATTATAGACGCGATATAGACGCAGTGTAATTAAGACACTTATTATTGCAATTTTTATAATTCGTACAATTTTTATAATTCATACAATTAGACGATAATCGACATAATTGTGCGCTACTTATTTCTGACCTTGCGACGTACAAATGGCGCGTGTTGCAGCCGCAATTGTTTCATGGAATGTCAAAAGGTCAGCGAGGGAAACTTACACGAACTACAGTGATTAAACGGAATCGAAAGTTTCTTGGAAAAATACGACCCAGAACCTAAAATCTATGAAGTATAAACACATGATGCTGGGAAGCTGTTGGAGGGAAAAAAGTTTCGGAACTCGGTGCTCGAACGGAGTGCGGATAAAAAAAAAAAGTTTACTCGCCACACGCGATTCCAGCGACTTTATTTCCAGCGAATTACTTGCGATTCACATGGAGAGCTAAATTACACGAGAACACGCGTTTGTTGTATTAAGAGAGCGAAATTTGCATGTAAAGTACGCGGGTAATCTCGAAAGCGAAAGGCTTAACGTAAAATTGATCGATTGTAATAGGACGAGATAGAGATATCGCCCCGTGCGTTTAGTAGACAAATATCTCTCTTATCGATACAGTCAAGTGATGATTAGCACAATCGCTTGTTTATCACTTACGTGCTGCGAGGAAATTACTGATCCGTAATTACGCCATGCGTCAATTTGGCGCGACTGTCAGTCGGTACCGTCCTCATCCAATGACAAAAGACGAGAATTACGCGCTATCAAACGGAAGGAGAAATTCGGTCGACATGAAGGATTCCATGTCGTCGCCAGAGGGAAACAGAGAGAGAGAAGGAGAGAGAGAGGGAGTCGGGGCTGCTAATTCTGCACGTCTGTCGGGTGGACTGCATAATATGACGCGAAGTCGTGCATCGGCTATTCCCTGCACCGGTTTGGTGCAATATCCTTTATCTGTGATCACTATAGCACAGCTACGAGGGAGGCTAGAAGGACGGGCGATCGATACGATCTCAGGACGGGGGCGTCGTCGTTGCAGCTTGTTTATTGCCCGACTACCGCGGAAATTACGAAGCTACAATTACAAATTAGTGTACACTTGATTTGCCAAACAAGTAGCAACATGCTGACGGCGTAACCCGCAATTGCAGACCGGATTTAACTAGGTAGACTTTGGCCCGAACGACGTCGCGATTTAACGCAGCTGATTTTGCAGCATTTATATGAGAATGAACATTGGACCGCGTTAAAAGTAAAACGCGGATTAATGAAATAAAAAATAATGTGCGTGTATAATTAAAAAAAAGTACGACCAATTTATAAAGAGAAAATAAAAATGGGAGAGAACATACATTAAATTAATAAGATCATGCGCATAATATATAATTAAAAAGACTACGATTTAATTTATAAATAAAAAAAAATAATTATGGAGAAATAATATACATCAAATTAATTTTCAATATCGAGAGAAAAAAAATGTGCTCTTATTTTTGATAAATTAAATTTGTTATATCTGTATTTCTTTTCAATTTGCGAGGATTCGGAAAACATATCAGTGTGCTTTCGAATTTTTTTTCTCGTGCGTCAATAGCAAAAATATTTCCTTTCAATTAAATGAATATTAGGAAACGATTACCGCGAATCTTCCCAGCTAACTTTATTCCAGAGAGTGACAAGATTAAGAACGTTTAAGGACGGCCGTCTCATTGAGATTAATTCTCTTAGCTCATAATTAAGATTAGGGTCCCTTTATTACAACAAATTTAAACGGAGATTAAACCGTCGACGTTCGCTTGCCCGTCTCTCGCACAGACTGAGAATCTTTATTACGTCCCGTGTAATTCTCAAGTATATCTGGATTGAAAAATAAAATGGCCGTCGCTCCTCTCTTTTCCCATCAGACGCTCAGATAATTTTGCAAGTGTCATACGTTTGATTGATAATCGCAGTATCATATAAAATGATGATGAAATATATATAAAATCTATAAAAGTCGGAAAAATATATTGGAGATACGTTATATCTGGTTTCGCGAGCATACTTTACGTTAATTCTCTCTTGAAGCATTTCAATCGCACAATTACGTGATATTTTCAAATTTTAATGCTAACACATTTATCGCAAATCGGCCCAGTTTCTCCAAATGAGAAGATAATCGAGGATTATAGTAAAAATATAATATAATGCATTTTAAAATGTATTTTATGATTTATATACGATATTTTTCTCCCCTGTGACGTAAACATTGACAGTTTTAATTAACGAGCACCCATAAATCTGGATAGCGAAGAATATCCACGGGATATCTGCGTCGCGCACGTTCCATTCGCGATCTCGTATTTCGTTTCCTTTTTTTCTTTTTTTTTCCTTTTTTTTCGTCCATCATTATATCCCCTTGTTTACTCTTTATTTACGGAACGGAGAGACGGAGAGCCGGCGATAATTTTGCGCCACGAGGATGGGAAACGGCGAAACTTTTGATCGACGGCAGATCCGTGGCCGGATCAACTTTTATTATTTATCGTTACTTTAAAGTCCGCGGTCGGTTTAGTTGGGTTTTATGGTTACCTTTAATGGCGCGCCCAATGTAGAACTTTCGAGAAACGACTCTTTACCTTCACCTCTTTATACGGTGCACTTAGCAGCGACCGAACAACCCCTTTTCATGGGAAATCGATGGAAAACGTATCAAGGCGACGAGAATGATGCGACATAGTAAGGGAAGGAGGGAGAGGCGAGGGACACATTGTCGACGCGAATAGCGGACGTGTGGTAGTGAGATGTCACTGTCGTTTAGCCGGATACACAAAGAAAGCTGTTTTCTGTTTCAGCTCGGCGATACGTTAAATCCTGAGCTGCAGATCATCACCAGTGTGTTCAGCAAGGTCATACATCGGGGTGAGTACTATGACGTCGTGTATGTGCTCTCGTCGTCAAGGGAAGCGTGAAATGCTCCTCTTCCGCTGCTTTCCTAAATCAACCTGGAAATTCCACCGTCCTTTCGGCTCTCTATTGCGTAATATCACGCTCGGTTGTATCTCGCCCGACGACGTGATAACTTTTTCTTCAACAGCGTGATGGCGAAAACGGAGCTCCATCGGATTCCGTGATAACATCACTCGCCTTTTTTTTTTAAGGGTATCCGTTTGACTTGGTATCTTTTGATAATCTCCTTTTCCCCCCTCTTCCCTCTACGCTATCCTTAATATTAAATATTCCATTAAATATTTAGTTTTATCCTGATATCAATTACATAAATCATGTCTTTTTATATTTCATTATTTCAATTTAATTATTTTAAATTTTATTATAAAATAAATAATTTTACAAATAATTAAATATAATTAGTATACAAAAGTGTAAATTGTGTGTAAATATCCATTATCAAAAACAATTGTGAATTTGTAGGATCTGAAATTGATAGAAAATACGAAGGATATTCTAAGATGGAGTTTTATCGAATTCCACGATAACATCGTTCGCTTTTTTTGAGAGTATCTTTTAATCCTTTCTCTCTTTTTGTATATGCACTATTTTTTTATTTTTAAATATTTTAGATTTTAATAAAATAATATCATATAAATCGTATCTTTTTGCATTACATTTCATTATTTCCAGATTAAATCAATAATCGGATTTTGTAATAATATCACTCGCTATTTTGAGAATATTCGTTTGATTTGGTATCTTTTGGTTCTCTTCCTTTCTGCGCCATCATTAATATTAAATATTCCAGATTTTAATCAGTTTTATCCCGATGTGAATTACATAAATCGTGTCTTTTTACATTTCATTAATTTCATTACTTTCAGATTAAATAAATAATTTTATAATTAATTAAACATAAATTATACAAAAATATAAATATCGCTTTATTATCAAACAACTATGAATTTGTGAGATGCTCTGAAATTGATAGAAACTACGAAGAATATCTAAGACGGAATTTCATCGGAAGATTCCATGATAACATCGCTTTTTTTTGGAGGGCATTCATTTGACTTGATATATCTTTTGATAACATTTTCTTTACATACGCCATAACTGAAATAATATTAAATATTCCAGATTTTAATCAATTTTATCTCGATATCAATCATGTCTAAATCGTGTCTTTTTATTATCCAATTTAAATAAAAATAATATTTGTTTTTATCATCCAAATTAAATGAATAATTTTAATTAATTAATTTATATATGATTAAAATTTTATAATTAATTTATATATTACTTAATTTATAAAAATTTTTTAAAATGTAAATTGTGTGCAAATATCGCTTCATTATCAAACAATGATGAATTTGTAAGATACTATGAAATTGACAGAAAATACGAAGGATATCTAAGACATTCGAGATGCTTGATTTTGAATAAAATTTCGTATTCAGCGCGTTTTGCAAAATGACATCGATATCCTGCCTCTTTTGAACGGCAGTGAATACAGCTGGTATGTCATTGACGGCGAGACGAATCAAGCGACGTGTAATAATTATCCATTCGTGATCGCTCTCGCGTTGATGCTTTTTACAGCGTACGCTGAACGATGTAACTACGTCGTATTATGTCATCGGAATGTAAATCCTGAACGAGCTCCAAATGCAAGAGCTCGATACTAATTTTCTGCAATGCCGCCTAAATATGTCATTGAAATCGTCTCGGCTCTTTCACCGCATTAACGGGCAATCTGATAGATACATATATGACGTCACTTGAAAGAGGAAATTTGGGAAAAATAATGAGACCTGATTGTCTCGTACAGATTTGCGCGGGCAGATTCTCCGAAAGAAATATTTTCATCTCCGAAACACTTCACGAAGATAGATTTAAGAAGCCTCGCATTTCTCAGGCACGGATATTTTCTAAAGGAAAGATCCTTTACATCTTAATCTTGCCATTTTTACGAAATTTTTAGAGGTTTTTTTTTTAAACGCCGATATATCGCCTGATCGTAAATGCCGATACGACCGATCGCGAACATCCTCATAAAACTTGCTCGGGTCAAAGACATCTAAAGGGGTCAAACGCAGAAGGTTTCCTCGGGCTAAAAGTGTCTAGTATCGGCGGTAACCGAAATTCTCGGCTCACCCGACTGGAAGTCCTGAGAGATGAAGCTGCAATTATTAGTGAAGCCCCCTCAAAAGACCAGTCTCTTTGAAGAATGCAATGCAGGTGAGGGAGGAGATACGCGCTTCACGCATCGGATACTCGAGCTTCGAGCGGAAAGCTTGGCCGGATAGTGCGGTCCGCTGGAGTTAACTGCGGATAATAAATAAAATGTCGGTGTGGGAAGAGAAAGAGAAAGAGAAGAGTGTGTCGGTTTTCTGCCGGCGATATCCGAGTGAAGCTTAAGGGGCGACGGAGACGACGGTGAATGGCACTCGAGTCGCCGAGTCGAGAGAAAAACCTCCTACGGAGAGGAAAAGGCGAAGGGGGCAAAATGACTCTCTTAAGATAAAGAGTCACTTCGTCAACCGACGAGTATTCGCGCTGGCAAACGCGTCTTCGATGTTTGCGTCTACGTCGTCGAGAGATAGAGTAGAATGCATCGTTATTTTTCTTCAAATTGGCATTTATATAAGAACGCTGTGAGATTTGTATTCGGTTGAATAAGTTGGATATAGCTTTTCTGGAGCCGCTCAAACACAGTTAATGACAGGAACGTCTTTAAATCTGGAAAAAATGAAATATTATATATTATATCAATATATGTCTGTAGCTGAAACATTTTTTAAAATTTATTGTATACAGTACTTGTCAAAAATATTGCAGCAACTCCAAAAGATACAGAAAACTAAGTTTTTTCCTTGTTTGAAATAAAATATGAAAAGCATATATTATCTTTTATTCTTAAAATTAATTAATGTACAATTATTATAATACTGTTTAAAATGTTATCAATGATTTTTGATACAATCACGTTAATTATAAACGATTTTTATGTATATATCAACAATATATATTATATAGGTGTATTATCTACTTCGCTTCTCATCATATCTACCCCAACAACTATAGGAATATTTACAAAAACAGATTCAAATATCAATAATAATTTTAAAAAACCTGTCATCAAGAATGTTAAGAATATGGACAATATTACAAGTAAAGAGAGGCCATTTTGATTAATCAAAAATGTAATATTTCTGTTATTATTTATCATTTTTAATTTAAAAAATTTTTGATATTAAAACATAAAATAACAGCAATAAAATATAATTTGATGCTATTTATATATGTTTTTTCATTAAAGTAATGGCTTTCTTTAAGTAATGCAATATTTTTGATCGGTAGTGTAAATTGTAATTTCGCAGACAGCACAAAAAGGTCAAAAGACATCTTGAAGGCGCGCGTTTAAAGGACGGTAAGATATATTTAAATAGCTTTTTCGACATCTTCCAGGGACATATGTTGTCTGGGTCTTTAACGAAGCAATATCTCGAAAGCCATTTTTCTTATCCGCTTGATGAAAAATTATTTGTATCGTAATACGTGAATTATAAGTATGCTTTCCATTAAGAATGACAAGGAGCAAAAAGAAGCGGCGCGTGAGTATGAATAACGAGGGAACATTTTAGCGGAGAGTAAGAGTAATGAAGAAAACGCGAACCAACGCTGCAAATTACTTACAGCAATGCTTTCCCGTGAGCATTTAAGTAAGCGGAACAATGTTGCTAGACAAGTAGTTAATAAATTTCCAGCTTTCTAATTGCCATAGAGTAATTAGTATACCTATCTTTTGAGAAGGAGAAAAAAATTACTGAGAATTCGCTGAAATACCCTACAATATTTCCTAATAATAATAGATAGAGCGCAATATTGAGAAAAATATTTATTTCATGTAATGAAATATTCATTTCATTCTCTCTCTCCCCCTCTTGTTTTAAATATTAAAATTAAATAGATAGTTATACATCGAGGGAACGCGCGATTCACGCAACTGATTTTACCGGGACGCAAATTGCGCCCGACGTGAAATCGAAATACGACCCCCTTACATCTTCGCCGCTTTCTTCCCCGCCTTCTCTCCGCTCCAGATTCCATCCTCGGCGCCAGGACCGATTTGCATCCGCCGAGAGAGCGACAAGAACGTTCTCCTTCAATTCGCGTGGCATAATTCGGCGAATACCACGGCTGGTCGCATCGCTCGACGAGGAAGAAAATAAACTTTACGACCCTGATATTCTCAGTCTTGTGCGTTCAGTCAAGAGAGGAGGAAGGCGAGAGGCCACATCCCGAAGGGATGCCGTTCGGTCGCGAGGGTCCCCCCATATAAGGCTCGTCCTTCGTTAAACGATTCGACCTGGAAGCGTGCCTGCCGCTTTTTACACGATTAACACGATCAACGCTCCGGGCGAGTATTGGGAGCATAGGTGAAGTCGGGGATGGGGAGAGAGGGAAGGGGGTCGATTTACAAGGGACGAGGATGTCACACACTCCGGCCGTCCGGTGTGTGCATAAATCTGTATGCAGGGCCGGGCACGGCTATGTGTGTATTTTAATCAATACCCTGTTGACACCGCGACCAGGGAACATAAATCATAAGACAATGGAAAATGGCGCGTGGGGGAGGAGCTACAGCGGGGATCTAAGTATTCCATTGTCGTGTACGCGCCGCGAGAGGCACGCTGCACATACAGCGTGGCCCACAATGGTCGGTGTGTACGCGAGAAATTTATTTAACTCAAGCTTTTCTCTCATTAGCTAAGCGTATTTTTCTCCGGCGCGTAGCATGCTCGCTTGATGGATGGATATTTTAGACAAGGATTTTTTTTACTCAACACGAACGATGATAAGTTCTTGAGTCAGAGGGGGAGGATTCCTTCAAGTTTATTTTCGCCGAAAATTTAATATTAGAGATATATATGTAGGCATAAATGAAACAGCAAAATAATTTTTTAATAGATATTTTAGAAGATTTTCTTTAACACAGCAACAATTTCGAAACGTCTTTGAATTAGTTGAAATGGAAAAAGTGGAGAGTTTCCTAAAATTTATTTTCGACAAAAATTTAATATCGAGCAATACACGTGAGAAATAATTTATACAGCCCTGATATAAATTTAATAATACTCCTACGATAAGTAGAATCGCGAGAAAGTACCTTTTCATTTATCCTCGCACAATATCCGCATTCAAAATTGATCTCGCCGGGTATCATTAATAATAATGTCAGTAATGTCTCTGCCGAATCGATCTCGTGGATAATGCGTTTTTAAACCTTGATCAATAATGCGTATGACATAATCAACGATCATTATACGATCGGGGCGGATGAATCGGAAAAACGCGACGAGAAAAGTGTCGGAGGCTTCATCGAGGCGCGTATCATTTATTCGCACATAAATTTCCGTAAACGCGCGCATTGTAATTATAAAATCTTTATTACAATTGCATTTTTTAGATCGCCACGTCAAATCTGCATCCAACAAATTGTTCAATGGGGTATGTCCATTAACACGGACACTTTATACAACAATAATTCTCGCTCGATAAATATTCGAATTTCGAGTATTCGTACATTTGTCACGTATGATATATTTTAATATATCATATTTGAAATGCGTGTAAATTGTTTTAAAATCACGATAGAGCAAAAAGTGATTTTAAAGTAATAATCTCTCTCTCCCTCGTAACATTTAAAAATTCCTCTTGAAAAATATGACATTCACATAAACTTAATTAATGTCGATTAATGTTTTCAATGTCTGTATCCTTGTAAAGAAAAGGGAGTCTCCTTATTCTTGATTACCGCTGGCTTTTGTACGTGTACCGACCTTTGAATTGAAATGCTCTGATTTATGCGACCGTGTACGCATTCACGCACATACGCACGCACGCACAAAAGGGATGCTCCGATGTGTATGTATATGGGCGTAGTAATCCGAGCAGCGAGCATGCGAATGGGCGTGCGAGCGAGACAGGGCACTCGAGGAGAGAATATTCGCAGCTAGACCTCGCGATATATACGCGCATCCCCGGCCATTTACTCCGCGCACACCCGTTACACGAGCCGCCCGGCGAATGCCTACGTATCTACTACGAAATGTAGATAATAGATGAAATATTTGCGCGGTATGCGTGGTATTAAACCGACACCCCTGAAATTGTATTTTATAGCTACCCTCTCCACCCTGCCTCTGCCAACCGGCCTTCGGACCCGCTCTCGCAACCCCTTCGGAGTCTTGATCCCCTGCCACCCCCTCGGCTATCCAGCTTCCTCTCTCTCTCTCCCTTTCTGTCTCTCTCTCTCTGTCTTTCTCGCGCACAGCTGTACAATCGTATACACAACGACGGAATACGACGGTAGCAAAACCTCCCCCTTCACCCCCTCCCGTCCCTCCAGACGTGGCGTTTTGCCATATAACGAAACGCCAGGAACCAGTTTGCAGATCTGGCCGTTGGGAGGCGCGAGGTATCTTTCACTCGAAACGTTTCTATCTTTCAGGGGTTGCATCCCCTGTCCCTCTCCCCTCTTCCCTTCCCGACGCAACCCTGTGATCGCTCTCTTTCTCTTTCTCTCTCTCTCTCTCTTTTTCGCTCTTTCCTCTACGCGCGATCTCCCTAGTCGATAGAAATATTTTTCGCGGCTACGAGAATTGGAGGCGGTGAATTTATCACACTGACAGACCATCCTCTCTCTCTCTCTGTGCCGAGAGGGCCGAGAGCAATCTACTTTTTCGGTTTCCTTCACACACGGAGAAAAGCTAAGAACCATGATACAAGCTCTGATATATATGACGATGATCGGGAATACGAAGAAGAAATAATAGTTTAGATAACATTCTTCTGTAGATTATATTTTCGTGAAAAAGAAAATAAATATGTTAAAATTCTACAGCGCATAAACGTCTCTAGGATTATAATTGACGCCGTAATTATAATATTTAAACAATGAAGTGCATATTAAATATGACGTATTCGATAGCATTATAAAATAATATAACGAAAATCATGGATTCGAATTCGAAGTAACGATAGCATATACAACGTGATTTTATATACATGTTATTATTTATCGATTTTATATACATGTTATTATCTATCTTACATTAAGGTTGCTATACGTATATATAACATGCCATGATGGTTATTTTATTTTCGAATCGATTCGAGGAGTATGTTTGTATTGATAAGAAATGTGCAACAGTTACTTGAGTTTAGATTATCGATATCACATATATAGATAAGAAAAATGTGCTCCTTTTTTATTTAATCATGGTTTTATTTAATCGTATAATGACATCTTTAAATCTATAACTGTCAAACATCCAAATAATTTTTTATTATCATATTTTGTGTCAAAAAGTCGTAAACAATAATTTTTAAAAATAATAATTAACCGTTTAAATTATTTTAAAAAATTCAAGAGTATGTTTATGATGCTTCAATAATAAATCAATTGTTTGGTAAGATAGTTTCTAATTCTTTCCTTAAAATATTTTGACATTTATATGAGATTATATTAAATCATTACGATACCTGTGAACATCGATCTAATCGAGAGAAAGAATGGAAATAATAATGTATCATTGTTCTTGTCTAATATATTCAGCCATAGATGATATAAGACGGAATAAATTGGGTCACGAGAGCTTGCTCAGCCCCCAAGCCGGGAATTATTTCACTCGACAAACAAGAATCTCGTTTCGAGAAATCGACCCTATTATAACGAATCGATAAATCCTTGTGCGTCAAACAATACATACAATACCTATCAAAAGTATCGCATTACCTCCCAAAAAAAGCAAGTAAATTATCAAGTTCCTCATTTTTTTCTCCCTATTTGTTTTGCTCTGTTTATAAAATATAAAATATGTATATTATTTATTATTCAGCTTCTAAAATAAATTAATAGACAATTATTACTTGTTTTGGTAGTGTTTAAAATGCATATTACCGATGCTTTTTAATAGTTGGTCGTAAACAATTTTTATACGTCAACAATATACGTTACATAAATGTATTATTTATTTCTCCCCTCTACAATCTTCTTGCGGGAATATTTGCAAACATTCTGCAATCAAATATCAATAACAATTTTAAAAAACCTATCAAGAGTATTAAAAGCAAAGGGAGGCTATTTTGAAAAATCTAAAATTCAATTATTACAAATCATCTGTTATAATTTTTAATCTTGACGATATTAAAGCATAAAATAACAATAGTAATAAAATATAATTTGGTAAAATTACACATGTTCTCTTCGTTCATTAAAGCAGCGACTTTCTGTAAGTGATGCTACACTTTTGATCGGTAGTGTACACCCACATACGACGCGAAACGTACACGTCGACATTGATTACGTGCGTCGGGGATGTTCTTATATTGCGATTATCGCCGCTGTCATCATCATTATCCCGCCGTTGTGTGCCGGCACCATTAGGCATGGTCAATTTTCCTAAGAGCGCCTCACATTATTCCCGACGATACTCGACTTCCACGCGACGAGACCGCGTGTTGTGCGTGCGACCCTCAACGGAAATATCAGCGGCGGGGCCTCCGAGACGCGTTCGATAATAGATAATGGTGCGTCGGCACGGATTTGCGTCGACCATGAATTATTAAACGGGAACGGAGTATCCCTTTTCATGTCGAAAATCGCTGCTCTTTCACGTGGCGTGGGAGGAAGACTCGATGCGGCCGGCTATTATTATTGTACGGGGGGCGTCCGGTGAATTTACGATGCAACCGGTGAGGAAGCGAGATTTTTCCCTCTCTTGAAAAAACAAATAAAATAAATTGTTTTTCGTTCGGTTACTTTTGTTTTCGAGAGAAACCATTATCAATATGAACGCGCCGAGAGTATATTTCATCATATTCGGCTCTATATACGGCGAGTTATTTTTTGATAAAATACACAAGTTTCTCGATTCCCCTTCCCGTACACAAAGCTCTACTTTTCTTATAACGGAAATTTAATTTACGGTTCGATTATCGGGACATATCAGAAGTCGATACTTGAGAAAACTGCGGCGAACGACAAATTTCCACTCTCGGGCTCTCGAGGAAAAGTCTATTTTTAACTTTCGTCAAAACGAGGACGCGGAGAAACTTACGCGATAATTTCTATACGATTCGTCCCTTTGTAGCAATTCTCGCAATATATAATACAACCACATTGCCTCGTTTAATCTCACTTGTAGGTATGCGCGAGAACGTATCAATAGCAGTGGCGGGCTCTTTTCTCAGGCTCGCTCCTCTCTCTTTCCCGGGGAAGGAGTTAATGCATTTCATTAATCACCAGGAGGACCTTTCCACCCTCCATCCCAACCACTGATCCACCTACATCTCGTTGCCGCCAACGATACGAGAAGCGGTTGATATTTCCCGGTTCTCGTTATTATTACTTGTCATCTCGCCGGATTTCTTTTTCCTCTCACCCCCTCAAGCTCCATTTAATCCCCCTCCTCCGACCTCGTTCGTCGGAGAGGGATGAAATCAGGACGCGGCGATAAATAAAAATAAAATAAAACACACACGCACGCACGGGTTGTAAGACGCGATCGGTACTTGTCGATGAAGACGAAGGGCGCGGAAAGGGGAAGCCAAATGGGATGATAGGGGGAGGGGGCTCGGCGACGTAAGCTTGAAGAAAAGCTTGACAGCTTTTACTTTTTGCCGTCGTAGCTCCTGAATAGCGACGTCCTAAGAATATCTCGGAAGGGACCCAGAAGAAGGGTATCATCGGAAGTCTCCCCCGACGTACGGAGGGTTGGGGGATCGTTCCGTGTGCGAGGCAACTCCCTTGTGCCGGATCTGCCATTTGCGAGAGCGCGTTTGCCTATCTTTAATGTCACGGACTCAATACGAGAAATAGACGAATATATAGTAGCGACATTTTGATGAAGCGCTCACCCTCTCGCGGTTATAACAGCGGCGAACTTTCGTCATGGAGGCGAAATCGTCGCTGCGTTACGTCACTATTTCAAACGGACTCGTTAGAACGGTTAAATGCACTTAGGGTATTTCCGTTGTGTGTCGTGAGGCAATTTACTATACGCATGGTAGATTTTGCACTCACGGCTATTATATCTGTGGCTGATACCTCAATTTTTTTTTAATTTTCTCCTTTTATATTTTAAAATATATAAATTTACATATAAACATTTAATTAAATTATAGTTAGAAATATTGTCTGCGTTAATCTCGTCTTGTCCTATTTGCATTATTTTTATTCAATATTTAATTTATTAAAAAATGTTGTATCAAAGACTTTTAAATGAATAATTTAATTGAACGTTGAATAAAAATATGCATTTAATTCCTCGCCATCATCTACACATTCTGGATGTAAAATAAAATAAAAGGATATAAAATATCAATAGTTGGAAAAAATCGAAAAATAGTAATTCCTTTTCCAAATATTAGTAAGTACATTTAAAAGTCTTTGATACAACATTTTTTAAATATTGAATAAAAATAATGCAAATAGGACAAGACGAGATTAACGCAGGCAATATTTCTAACTATAATTTAATTAAATGTTTATATGTAAATTTATATATTTTAAAATATAAATAGCTCAAAAAAATCGAAAAATATAAATTTCTTTTCCAAATATTTTGAGTACATCTGAAAGATTTATAATACAACATTTTAATTGAACATTGAATAAAAATAATGCGAATATATAGAAAAAAGTTGAAGCGAAATTAACGGAGGCAACAAGAAGAATATATATAACTATAATTTAATTAAATATTTGTAGGCAAATTTGTATGATCATTTTTTCTAAAAGCATTTAAATCTAAAAGAGAGAGACAAAAAAAGAATAAAATTTCTATATACACTTTGTAAAATTTTGTTTTTCTCTATTATATTTTTACTTGTAAGTACACAAGTTGTCAAAGCAAAAAGAAAGATGATACATTTGATGTAACGCACATGTAATTTATATCTGGATAAATTTAATTAAAATAAATAAATTTAATAATAAATAAATTTAATTTAATTGTATCCCATAAAATGCGAATAGTAGATTGCGTTCGCTTAGACTCGCGTGACGTGACAGATCCGAAGAAATAGATGCTATATATCGCATCATGGAGGATGCGGCAGAACGAGTGAGTCCGTGTTTAGATGTTAGCTATGTAGGGTCGCGCTATCGTGGATTATATGTATCCCTTTATTTGTGGATAAACTGACGCGAGCGTGTATACAGACCCGGTTCAAGCCGGATTCATCTCGTCCACGGAACGAGATTCGCGTAATCTTATGTACGTATCCGAGAGATGTATGTGTGCTGCGAGTCCAGGCGTCTTTCCCGGTTCCTCGGAAATTCCGCCGAGGGATCGTCGATTAGACGAATAGGGGCTCGTCTTGCCGCAGGAATTATTTTTGCGGCCGAGGAGAGAATATCGAGATGTATATTAAAAAAAAATACATAAGAGGGGGAGGAGATACCGGACGGGATCGAAGGTTTCGCGCGGTAACATACTCTCCCGGTGTCCGATAAATACGATCCCCGGTGCGAGAGATTTATTTTCACCGCGCATTCTGAAATGATGACCTTTTACGCTGGATTTCGCCCCGCGCGCGTTACGTAGGAAAGATACAAATCACTTTTGGACGTTTGCGGCGGTTACGAACGGCGCGCATCCTATCGTATATACACTCGAACACCCATCGCTCGTTCTCTTCAAGAGTAAATTCTGTCGACACGTATCTCGGATGGCGTTCGAAACATTCATTTCGCGCGATGCCTCATTCGTCAAAATCGACAGCCGCGCGCGCGCGCGCGCATAAATATTTAATTAAATTACAGTTACAAATATTCCCGGTGCCTTCGTTAATCACATTGTTCCGACTTTTTTTTTCTATCCGCATTACCTTTATTCAATATTCAAATAATGTTGTATTAAAAACGCTTTTAAATCTATCCAAAATATTTGGAAAGGGAATTTATATTTTTCGATCTTTTTCGAGCCGTTCATATTTAAAGATTAAAAAATATTTATAAAAACTTACGTATAAATATTTAATTAAATTATAGTTACAAATATTACGTCTCCGTTAATCTCGTTGTTTCAACTTTTTTTCTATTCGCATTGCTTTTATTCAATATTCAAAGAATGTTGTATTAAAAACACTTTTAAATCTATCCAAAATATTTGGAAAGGGAATTTATATTTTTGGATTTTTTTCGAGCCATTTATATTTAAAGGTTAAAAAATATTTATAAAAATTTATGTATAAATATTTAATTAAATTATAGTTGCAAATATTACGTCTCCGTTAATCCCGTTGTTTCGACTTCTTTTCTATTCGCATTGCTTTTATTCAATATTTATTCAAAGAATGTTGTATTAGAAATGCTTTCAAATGCACTTACAATATTCGGAAGAGGAATTTATTTTTTATTTATTTTGTCGAGTTATTTATATTGAAACGTCACAAAAAACATTTATAAAAATTTATGTATCTATATTTATTTGAATTATGGTTATAAATATGCTTCCGTTAAAATCTCATTGTCCCGACTTATTTTTCATTTGCATTATTTTTATTCAATATTCAAAAATATATATTTATTAAAAACATTGTTAAATATACTTACAATATTTTAAAGAATTTATTTTATTTTTTATTTTTTCGAGCTATTTATATCTAAAAAATGTTTATATAAATTGGCGTATTTATATTTATTTGAATTATAATTATAAATATGCTTCCGTTAAAATCTCATTGTCCCGACTTATTTTTCATTTGCATTATTTTTATTCAATATTCAAAAATATATATATTGTATTAAAAACATTGTTAAATATACTTACAATATTTTAAAGAATTTATTTTATTTTTTATTTTTTCGAGCTATTTATATCTAAAAAATGTTTATATAAATTCGCGTATTTATATTTATTTGAATTGTAGTTACAAATATTCCCACTTGCTCCGTTAATTTCGTTATTTCGATTTTTTCTCTATTTGTATTACTTTTATTCAGAAAATGTATTAAAGACGCTTTCAAATGTATTTATATATTAATATTTGAAAGAGGAATTTAAAATATTTGGAAAGAGAACTAAAATTGGAATATTTGGAAAGAGAACTAATATTGGAAAAAGAACTAAAATTCTTCGAGCTATTTATACTTAAAAAAAACGTTCATTCAGGCAGACATATAATATTTTGCGACTTTTTCATATTACAAATTCTCACATTTAATAATAATCATGTTTGGTTAAATATAATTGTGTTTGTGAATGGCAGTTCATGGCTGGAACGCATGAGTCCGTCGCTGTCGATGGAAAGTTATGCGAGGGTAGTGCATAATGCATTAGGTATACACATTCTGCATGAGATGCAGATATTTGCGGAGTGACGGCTTACAAGCGAGTCGCATATTGCTTGTTCTTGTAACTCTACTATTTACTGCAGGTTATATGATACATTTACACGACGCGTTCGAAATTATAACTCCCTGAATATGCAGAATCAACGGGTGCATTATTACTGCGAGGGCATTACGCTTAAGTGCAGCACCATTATCTCAATAGAATAGACATTTGCCAGCGATGTTTCTGCCGAAATAATTGCGAAAAAAATTGAACAATTCATAAATATATCGTTATTATATAATATTTAGAATCGCACAGTCTCTCGTCTTTATTACTCTTGTGAGAGAAAAGAATTAAATTTCACTATCGTCGCCAAATTATGGATGTGCATCAGCATTTCTCTGCACATGAATGTGAATTCTACATAAATTGTATGTAATTACACAAATACACATGGCTATCTTGTGCACACGATTTATGCACGTTTGTTTCATTTTTTTTTTCATTTTTCGCTCTTTTCGGGGTTCATCGTCGCGTTTTTTTAGCCTAGAATATCAAAAGTTCAAAGGCGGATGTTGCGGGAACCAATCGCGAATAATTTCGTCCGCCTACGACTCGTAGAGTCGAGTATTCTTTGGAGTGAAGGATTTGTATCGAGAGCACGAGGAGCGACGCCTTTTACGCTTCACAACCTTCCGTAATCCGCATACGTGCCTGTTATCGATAAAAGTAATACGAGGCTCGTTCTCTGCACGCGCGAGTAATCGCTTGAATTTATAGGAATGCTGCTCTCTGAAATGCGGTTCTCCTCGGTTGCTGAATTTTTGCGAACGAGTCAAGTGTCAAAGGGCGATGAAAGCGTCTGTGAAAACGGAATAATTCGCTGCGACTGAACGCTCTGCTTGATGTTCATGAGAAATAATTATTTGCTAGAGGAAAAAAAATCCAATACTTTATTTAATAAGCTTACGTGTCAGTAGTCATGCCCAGCCTTTCCCACAATTCTTAATCTTTTGGGATAGAATGTTAACAAATTTTAAAACAACCCTTCTTGGATATGTGCAAACATAGTCCCTCGAGAATATCTGTTGTCATTTCTTTTGAAGCATGAGAGTTTCGACTGTTTTTTCAGAATTGAAATATTCTGCCACAGAGTTGTAGAATAAAACCATTTGTTATGGATCTTGAAAAAAATACGTGGAAAGTCATGACTGTGTTCTTTAGAATCGATCCAAATAGATAGTATTTTAACAAATTCTAAAACAACACTTTTAGCTCGCAAAGTTGTTCGAAAATATTGTTGCCATTTCTTCCTTGAAATATGAAAGTTTCGATTGCGTTCTTCAGAATTGACCCAAAATGTTCTGCCATAGAGTGGCAGAGTGAAAAATAACCATTTGCTAGGGATCTAGAGACATGCGTGGGAAGTCCAATCCTTTATTTAATAAGCTTGCGTGTCAGTAATTAATATATCCTTTCTCCCAGCTATTAATCTCTTGGAATAGAATATTAATAAATTCTAAAATAAATTAGTGTCAAAATACATATCATTTAACACTCCTTGAAAGTATGCAAAGTTGCTGAAAAATATTTGTTACCGTTTCTTTCTTAAAGTATGAGAGTTCTTATTTCGACTGCGTTCTTCATAATCAACCCAAAATATTCTGCTATAAGATGCACAGTGAAAAATTGTGCGTCCATATGTTAAATTTTTTTTGTGTTACCACGTTTGATTAGTACTTCAATGTAAAATTAACATACAACCTATATGTTATTATTTTTATAACGTTTTTATGTGTTACATTTATGTCAACTTTATAACTTAACACTTTGTATATGTCTTTTAGAAATGGAATATTATTTTGAGTATTTTTAACATAATCATTTTAAACAATCAACATGTCTCAAAGTCAGTTTAACATTCTAAGGAAAGTTAAACTGAATCTTCAAATAATCTTGAACTTTGACATACAAAAATAATCAAGTTTACTAAAATCAAATGTTTCTATTACAAATAATTTAAGTTAAAATAATTATTATTATACATTAATGTCCTCAACATTTCTTACGAGTTATTGTAACTATTTTTTCATGTAATTTTTAATTAATTTGTATGTTAGTTTTACATTACACTTAAAGTCATGATAACAAAAATAAATGTAAAGTATCGTGTCAATTATTTAACATTTTAAGTTTGCCAATAAGTAACATACGACGAACGAATTATTTTAACTTAAAATTTAGAGTGGACTTTCTGGGACATGTGAAAAATGTTATAATTAACATTTTATTTTTTACTGTGTGACAAGATGGAAAATAACCATGTCTGTCAAGAAGCATTAAACGTTCAAATCAAAAAGTATTAAAAAAGTGGAATTGGCCACTAATTTTAGAATTAAGATCCTATCTAAAAAATATTACTTGTGTTAAATAGAATTTTCAACTTCCCCACGCGTTTATCTTTGACAAATGATTATTTTCCACCCCGTACGATTAAATACAAATATCAAGTATCTCGTGCTGAATTTGAGTTTTGTTCATCTGATATCTCTCACGCGATTGTCATCTATAATTCGCGCTTCCAGTATCGTTTATCAGCATTCTGCATAATATACAGAACTTGCAGGCCAACTGCATTAACACCGTTCTTTAATCTCCTACTTCTTAATCTGGATCTCTTAATCTTAGGGTACATACATTTCTCTTTTACGTTCTCTTATCAGAAATCTTAACGTCTAATTAAACTTTTAAGGGTATTTAATTCTTGAAAATCTCTTCAAGAGCCTTAAAAGTATCGCTAACTGATCTCGCGTTTGGTTTCAAGTAATTTAACTGGTATTTTTGGAATCTTAGGAGAATCTTTTAATATAATTCGCTAATCGATATCTTATTCAGGCTTGTCCAATTATATCATTGCGTGACAAATCTCATTTCACGAGCGAAATCTATACCAATACCTAAATGGCGCTTCCTACCTAACTCTCGTCAATATTTTATCTTTCAGGTGATACCGCACCTGTCCGCTACCTGTCTCTGAAAAGCCTCCTTCCGGATACCACCGGTTACATGACTTATGAGGGTAGTACAACGCATCCCGGCTGTTGGGAAACGGCAGTTTGGTTGATTCTCAACAAACCGATTTACATCACGGCACGAGAGGTAAACACATCGATCCCCAATCGATCGACCCCATTCTATTTTTTATCGGTGTCCAACCTTTCTCACGATACTTTTTCCTTCTCGTCCCTTCAAACTCTCGCCGAAAGCTCGCGTGTCCCGCAATCATGATCGGATCATCGAAAAATAACGAAAGCGAAGCGATAAGACGGCAATTTTGTCGGATAGATCAGCGAATCGTATTATTCTCACGGTGTGTATTATCTCTGTCATTAGCTGTACGCCCTAAGGAAATTAATGCAAGGCCCTTCCAGTACGCCGAAAGCACCCCTCGGTAATAATTCCAGACCGTTGCAGGGTCTTCATTACAGAACTGTGCGAACAAATATCGATTTTGCCAAGGTAATATAATACTGTGATTATGTTATTCGATATTGACGTGCAAAGACCGCGTAGTGTCAGTCAGGATAATTGGCATGCTACAGTAAATGTGATATCACCATGATTGTAAGAAAAAAAGACAGATATTTGTAATTTTTTTTCTCTCCCTCTCTCTCTTTTAGGATTATTTTATTTTAAAAAAAACTAAATTATTTTTTACGATTACAAAATCACACAGCAACGATTATAAATTTCAAATAAAAGTCATTAGTTTTTAATAAATTATTAGATATTGGAACGTTTTTAAATTTCAAATAAAAGTCATTAGTTTTTAATAAATTATTAGATGTCGGAATGTTTTTAAATTTCAGATAAAAGTCATTAGTTTTTAATAAATTATTAGATGTCGGAATGTTTTTAAATTTCAGATAAAAGTCATTAGTTTTTAATAAATTATTAGATATTGGAACGTTTTTAAATTTCAAATAAAAGTCATTAGTTTTTAATAAATTATTAAATGTCGGAATGTTTTTAAATTTCAAATAAAAGTTAGTTTTTAATAAATTATTAGGTATTACAAATGTGATGTCACATGTTCACATTATAAGATTTTAAGAAAAAAAACGAATATTTATAATTTTGTTTCTCTTTCTTTCTATCTCTCTCTCAGGATTATTTTATTTAAAAAAATATATATATTATTTTAAAAATAAATTCTATTTTTAACGATTATAAAATACATAAATTTCATAAAATTTTAAAATTTATAAATTTCAAATAAAAGTTTGGAGTCATTTTTAACAAGTTAATATATATTACAATTTTTTAATATTATAAATGTGATATCACGAAGTATATCTCGCAATATAAAATTATAAAAAAAAGATGAATATTCATAATTTTTTCTCTCTCTTTCTCTTAGAATTATTTTATTTAAAGAAAAAAACTAAATTATTTTTATAAAATTAACAAAGTTTATAAATTGGAAATAATAATTATTAGTTTCTTTAGAGCAGTTTTTAACAAATTACGAGTAGAAAATATCAGTGTCATGAAATATCTTGATCGACCGTAGAAGAATCAGTCTCGTCAGAATTTTCTCGCGAAGCTGCAACTTAAATGTACTTTTCGTGTTATTCTGGCAGCGGGGAAACGCCAAGTGTCCATCGATGGCGCAGGACATGCATTATAGAGGTAACACACGATGTTAGCCAGGCTCCAGGAGCCCCTAAACTTCATGCTTCAACGCAAAGGGATCGTCTCGATGAGAATTTGAAAAGATGACTTTTTCCTTCCAGCCAACACGTGGCGGGACGACGGCTCCCTATCGCACAACGTAGTCTGAAGCCGTCCCGCGGTAGGACTACGAGAGAGGACTTTTTCCTAAAGGAGTTCTGGAACGAGACGAGTTCATGTAGCGCGACACGAGGAGGGTGAGGCAAGAGCTGATTTCTAACAACGGGGAATAAGAAAAGGGGTTTCCCGTGGCTGTGCGAAAAACGGACGTAAATTTCAAATGGTTGTGTAAACTTAAGGGGTGAAATAAAAATACCATAGAGCGATTCCTGTGTTTCGAAGCAAAACCAACAAGTGTAACGCAACCGCCGTTTTGTTAGCGAAAAGATTACGTATATAATTTGTAGATAAGTTTTTATCACGAGGAAAATACATGTAAAGTTTGAATTTCGTTTCATTTCCCGGAGTAGCAAGGACAAAGCCGCGTGCGTTGCTACAGCACTAATGTAATTCTCACAACACGAGTGATCAAAGGAGCTTTAAGTGTCTTGGTGGGATATGAGTTTTTGTTTAATGCTGTTTGTAAGTTTACCAAGCATACGAAGATTGTAACAGTTATCAGGGATGGGCGTATGACTTAACATAATACCTATTACAAACTAAACAGTGTAATTTTGTAAAATGGACAATATAGCGCACACTTTCAGCTGATGAATGAATGATTCCTATAGCGAGAGAATAGGCATTGTTTCTCTGAGATGAGAGGGACAAATTTTTTAAGATGCCCATCGCTGATATACCCCCGATACACGCGATTCGTCCTGTTGTCACGGGACAAAAAAAAACGTGCGAATAAAACGACTGCTTGAATAATTAATCCCGCTGATAAACCTGTGAATCGGTCCGAGTTACTTGACAGGTTTTTGTCAATTACCGCGTAGCCAATGGCGATACGACGTGAACCATGTAAAGCGAAGACCATTGGAGGACGCAGGGAAAGGAAAAATGGGAATGGGGGAAATGAAGCGGAAGCGCGGGAAGAGATGAGACGATCGTGATGGATCTCGGTAGAAGATACAGAAGAAGAAATAGCCGGTATCACGACGGAGGAAGGGGCGAGAGGAGATGGACGGAGGTGGAGAGGCGGAGAGCAATTTCGTAATAGCTTCGGGATAGAGACGAGTAGGTTAATAAAGAAGGAATGGTTCGGAAAGGGAAGAGATTAGGATGAAGTCATGTGGTAAATCAACCGCGCGGAAGAGAACCCCGGGCTCTCTCTCTCTCTCTCTCTTCCCCTCTCTTCTTCTCCTTCTCTCTCTTTCCGTTAGCTTAGCCGATGGACGAATAATCCGGCGCGCTTTTGTATATATAAACACAGATACGGAAAATGTACACGAACAGACATTTACCTAAGATAGACGTTAAGCAGCGAAAAAGGCGAAATTCTTTTAGGGAGAAGAAAAAAAGCGCGTGTATAGAGAATAAAGTTGTATTATAAATCGAAAAAGTGAACGTTTAACAAAAAAAAAACTTGTGGTTAATAAGTAACAATAAAGGCGACGTTATATTGTACAGCAACAGCGACCGCTGTGTCTCTCCCTCTCTTGCAATCAATTCTTTATTTGTGGATGTACTTATTTATATCGATTGCAATCTTTTCTTTCTCATATAAAGCCGTCGCGTCTTCATCTTTGCATCATTATCCCCTGCTCTATTTATTTTATCCGACGAAATAATCTCGTCGAATTATTTGCACATCGAACATCGATGCCAGAGCGGCTGCCTCGAGGATGTAAATTAATAAATTTCGATGATACCCGTTAATTTCCGAGCCCGAATCTCGCCGAGGGGAAAGTTCGGGTTCGGAACGCCTCTGCAAAGTTGGGCATTACAAATTTCTTTGTCGACGTACGTCAAGGACGTAAGTCAAAGTTTCAACGATGCTCGCGAAAAGTTTGCGAGGGGGCCACGATACTCGATCCAAAAATTCGAGCAGGCTGACAAATTATCCGGGACAAAACTGGGTTGAACACCGGCCCGAAGTTCACGCCTCGGCCTGCGAGACCACGTTTCATCCTTAATTAATTATCTGCCGCAACTTTCGCGGGACGCCTTCCTCTTCCTCTCTCTCTTTCTCTTTCTCTCGAGAGACTAAGAGGTAAGTAGATTCTATTTTATCAATTTGCGGAATAATTTATACGCGACGGAGAAACTGATTGCCCGTCAGGGCGCGATATCCTTCACCGTTGGCGTCTTCACGCTTCGCGTTCGTTATACGATTTGACGTTAGACAATTTGTTGCAATTTAATCAGTTGGAGAAGGACTGCACGCGACGCATAGCTTTAAATGAGGTCATTGATTATGTAATTTGATTCAATTGGTGCTTCAAGACGAACGCGAGTAATGTGTAATAATTATATCATTGCTCTATATAACGATTAGTAATTTGAAAATTCATACTAATAACAATTTGTCACGTGAATGACACATGAATGACATAAATGTCAAATTTTATTAAATTCAAGATATACTTGTGCGACTCGGATGGAATGATATATGATTAAAATTTGTGAATTTTCCATATTAAGATTAGCGTGTAGACTTTGAGAATTTATGCACTCGCTTGAATTGCAATATAATTATCGTATTATTACGGATTTTGACTACGCGAATCATTTTCTTCGATCAAACGATACCGTACTCGCGTGTGTATATATGTGTACGTCAGCTTAAACGAATGCAACGAATTTAAGAAAGGGGGAGATTCGCTGAGAATGTGCTGAGCGAGTAGCTGGGCTCGGTTTGCATGCAGCAGCAAGGCAAGAGGATGCAGAGAGATATGCTTACTGAGCTCAAAGTTCTTTGAGGGGAAAAAAGGGGGCGAATAAAGAAGGTAAAAGAGAGGAGAGAAAGTCATCACGTGACGTCCTTGATTGAAGAAGCGGACAGGGAGGAGTCCCTGCACTTTTTTATGGAAATTAAGAACGTGATTTCGGATTCCCACGAGTACAATCATATATATATAATATCATATATATATAATGATTTTTTCATAAAATACGATTTTTTTGTGAAAAAAACATCTCGATATTTTTTTCTAAAAGTTTTTTTCTTCAGATATTTAACATCTTTATAGATTGATTTTTACAAGTTTATTGTTCACTATTCTTTATTTTCTAGATGACAAATTTGAACCACCATTATTTTAAATATAATCGCTATTGGTTATATTTATGTAACCATTTTTAATTAGATAAATTTTCTGCATGGACAAATTGAACTTGAATGAATTGTCTTTATTATGGATACAAAAATATAGATTGTAATTTTTATAAAACATACTTTAGTCTATTTTAATATAATAGAGAAAGCTAAGTTTTTATATTTTTTATTTCTTTTTCGAAAATAATTTTAATGAAATAATGAGAGTTTTACGATTAAAAGGATGTCAAACACGATATAATTTGGATAATTTTCAATTAAATGCATAATTTTTATTATGCACATAACTGAGAGGGAGGAAATTATTCCAATCGTGTCGCGTGTTTGATGTAATTTGCCGCAAAATTTTCATTAAAATTACCTTCAAAAATAGATTAATTAAAAATATAAGAACTTTACAGTTTTTTTATTATATTAATGAAAAAGATGAAGAAAAATAATATTACATTAAAAATATAATAAAACAAACCAAATTTGTTATTTTTCAATGAAAAAGCATGCATTTTTCGATGTATGTTTTCTATAAAAAAAAAAAACGATTTATTTTTATATTTCTAAGTATACATTTCATCCACTTCTGTTTCCTTGATGCTTCGTGACTGCCCGCGGTATTTCCATTTTCAGATATATGCAACGCACGCATATATTTAATGCACAATATCGTAAAATCGGTATACATTTATATGCATTTAATATTTAGAATTATCATTATACGATCGTTTTTTATTGTTGCTCAGTTTCTTCGAATCAATTTCTACTTTGATGAAAATTTCATCGGATCTCTTTTCTTCTTCCTGTTTTCATTCCAAGCTATGGAGGCCTGCGAATCTTTTGGAATATTTATACCGTACGCGAGATATGCATATCTATTTGCATGTGCGCCAGATGCGATCTGTTACCGGTAAAAGTTTTATTGGACGACATAAATATGTCCCGCGCACTTCGTATATTTTCACCTATCTGTATCTTGTGTCTATCACGCTGTAGAGTGCACGCGCGTTTCCTTTCGCGTAGCCTACATTCGAAAAGCATTGAACCCGGGGCCGATGTTTGAAACACGCCAGATCTAAATATGTAACAATTTCTTTGAAGCTTAATGCCGCGGTGCATTGACGAAACGCGCATTGAACACGTATCGTGCAGTGCCAATTTAATCAGACGTTTCCTTCCGCGTTCGATATCAGAGGCGCGGCCGTTGAACCGCGTCGAACGTGGTTAGATGAAATGGAAGTTAGGAAATAATAACCGAAAGTTGAATGCAAGTTCATTTGGCTGAAACTGCTTTAACGTGCATGCAACAGCGATTGCAATATTCCCGCCTTATTCCGCGAATGCGAGATGGCTCGAAAGTTAGCATCCACCACTTCCATCCTCTTTCTCTTTTCCTGTCTGTCTCCCTCTCTCTTCCTTCCCTTTTTTATCTCTAAATAAATGATTGAATTGAAGAATCAAAATTTAACGATACATGAGATGAAAAGAATATTAGAATATTAGAGATTAGAATATTAGAGTATTAGTATTTTTAACTCGTGAATATTTAGCTTTCTCTCGGTCGAGTCTCCAGTTTTTGCACGTGTTCCAAAATACATAATTCGACAAGTGATATGCTGAATTTTATGTGTAATTGTGTAGTTGAAATGATTAAATTCGATCTATTAATTTATTAATTTTATTTTATAGAATATATAATTTTATTTTATAGAATATTTATGGGATATTGAATCAAATTTTATTAGAGAAAATTGTGTGTGTATATGAAAAATAATAAAGTATATTGTAATAAGATATATAGTTATTTTAAAATTAGATATTTCAATTTTGTTAAAATTTATTCGTTTCTTGAAAGTCAGAAAAATTTTAATTTTTTAAGTTTCTATTCTATTTAAATTCACAATATCTATGAAAAAATGTTTTTTCCATTTAAAATATATTAAAGTTACTCGATCCATTAGTTTTCAAAATATCCGTCACATAAACTTTACAATGTTTTTGAAAAAAACCGCATTTAAAATTTTACACAGGTCCATTTAAAGATCCGTGTATCCTATTCAAACTCTTACAACTTTGTTAATTTTACGAAATGTTCAATAAAATTTAAAAGATATTCTTCATATTTTCAAAAAATATAAAAAAGTCGATTTTTTAATCCTTTAAAATAAAAATTCTAAAATTGACTTTTTAAACTAGGCCTTTGATGTACTTTTATCAAGAAAATATCAATTTCTTTTCGAGAGCATTTCTTCGCGTATTTTCTCAAGCTCCTGTGAACGTCAGCATTGCATTTATATTTGCACATACTCGGAGAATTCTGTATTAAAACTGTTATTATTTCGTTTTAACACAGTTATCGCTGATGTCGGCCCTCACGTTTTAGAAGCGTTATTCCCATGCGAACAACCGACATGTACAGCTACTTCGCTCAAGGAGAAGCTGGAACTTTCATAAACGCGTTTACGCATTGCTTTAAAAAGTTTAATTGATAATTATAGGATCTCGTTGCGCTAAGACTGCTTAAAAGAGCAAATATAATTTAACTTTATATTTTAGTCAGTTTTTGCACAGAAAGTTATCGATTTAACTTCGAAATTAGTTATTGCCACTCTAAAAAATTCCTTACGTTATTATGATTATATGACCCTTAATCGAAACACGACGATTCCATCTTTGAAATATCCGAGCAAGCGCTCGTAAGAATTAAATGTCGACGTATTAATAAGATGAGATTGATGTCCCTTTGATTATACTGATAACAGCTCATCGCGCCGAGAGCGTGGTCGTATCGGTTCATCGTAAACGAGGGATTTTAATTCGCGAGGTAAAACCGTGAAAATAAAAAGACGGATCGTCTCGAGCCGGAAAAGAAGGGGGTGAGGGGCGACAAGGGGATAGATCGTTCGAAAAAAGATAACCGGCGACGTTAAAACTTATCGTCGCTTTTCTTTTATGCCTGCCGTCGATGGATGAGACTGAAACGGCGCGAGAAAAGACGAGGAGGAAAATCGGGAAACCATCGACCACATTGACGGTCCGCGGCTACGTGGAGGCGAGTTCAGGGATGGACGAAAGGGACGGAAAGAAAGGATAACGGAAGGGGCAGCGGAGAGGGAGCGGGAAGACTCGATCATGACTGCACAGCGCGCCGAGGAATTATGGATACCATTATACGAGGAAGATTAGAGGTCCTCGTAATATTTTTATTACCTCGTCTCACACGTACGTTAGTTCACATCGGGCCGGATGATCTTTACACAGGCAAACGCGCTCGCGCGAACAGGACGCAAATTGTGGGGTGGGAGGATCGCATCTTGAGGGATGGGTGGCTGCTTTCTTTAATCTCGCATTAAGGAAAGATCACCGACAGACAAGAGAGACTGTATCGCGATAACGAGAAGTACAAATCCGATCCATCTTCTCGTGGTACTTTTTGATAAACCTAATAATTTTAGTAGATATTGTATTTTGAAAATTTTTCTGTTTGTTTTTGTTTTTAAATTTTCCCCAAAACGAAGCAAAAATATGCAAATCTCTAAAGAACATTTTTTTTTCAATTTCGATCCTTTAAACACTCAAAGTTTTAATATTTTATTTAAATTTATTAAATTTATTTATTAAATTTATTAAATATTTTTTTTATTTAAATTTAAGACACTGTATAAAATTATTTATTTATCCTTAATCCTCGAATTATCTTTAAATTTTGAAGAAATAAGGCGTTTGAGAAATTTTATTTATCTGTAAATTGAACGATGATAGACGAAACGAATTTCAATTTATTTATAAGGGACATGAAAGATTCATCCATTGCAAATTGTACGAAACTTTGTAACAAAGACATATTATTAATAATCTGTGTGATGCGTTTATAAGCCAAATAGTGCAGGTACTTCGTGTAATTACATTTTTCTGGCTTCGGCATTTATTATGCCCGTTCACTCGTCGAAGCCCATGAAATACAATGGTCGATTATTAATTTGCCTAAAGCCTAAGCCCGTACTATCTCCCAGTCGATGATCGCATGATACTCTTCGCCATTTGCGATTGAATTTGCATACAAAGACGGATATAGCGCGATATATTAATTACAAATTTTATTTTTGTACATAATTTCTCAGGCGAGATCGTCAAATTGTTATATTCACAGCTATTTCTCTAAAATGAACGCAATTATATCGAAAATCAAAGAATGCAATTAAATCGTATTTAAATTATTCCCATTCCGTTGCAAAATGATTGAATTTTTTTTCCCGATGACCAACACACACAGACTGAATAGATTAAATTGAAATATGTCAGACAGACGAATGGGTAAATTTAAAATTTCCGGGATTCCATCCGCTATCGCTGCAGCGGCAGAGAAAAAAAAATGCTGTATTTTTCCGATTCGTCGTTGATGGTGTAGCATAATAAAAATGCGATTCGGTCATCCTTCGAATTTCTACGGCCATTGCGGGACAAGGGATCGTTTTCATTCAACGACGAAGAATCGGCTTACCGCCTTACAATGGCAGGCGGAGAAACGATTTTCCCCCTCGGATTCGTGAAAAGGAGCAAACCTCCATAACGGACTTACCACATCCGAACAATCCGCGACGCCGGTTTGAAAGACTTTATATCCCATTCACTCCCATTCTACTGCACCTGATACTTGTGTCATCTTATCCACGCCGATCTTTGTTGGCTACGTACATAATTATTGCGGTCAATAATTCTCTTTAACTCAGATAATATAATTACATTTCTTTCGTAATTCATGGTTCTTAGACAATGTTGGATAAAATAATAGGGGAAAACGGTGTAATACGCCCCACAGGATTTTATTGATAATTAAAATTTATAAAGATTTATTAATGTTATAATTAATAATTACATCAATTTTTGATTAATTAAAGTATTCTAATTATAAAATTAACTTTTTGAACATTTTCTCCCCGAACTCCTTTGATGTTTCAGATAATCATTTCAAATAATCAACAAAAATAAATTTTCTTTAAATTATAAAATTCGAAACTTTTATTCTTTAAATCAATAGAAATATTGATTAAATATTTATGAAAATTACATCTCCCTCTATTTCTTAAAAAAAACCATTGATACCCATTTGTAGTGCCTTGATTTTTCTCATAGCTTCTAGCAATATCTCTTCCTTCCTTCCTTTTTCCTTTATACGTTTTATTCCTATCAGAAAAAATAATTTAAAAAATGTTATAATGGAATTAGAAATATTATTCCTATATTTTTGAAAAATATATCGAATCATATCATATATATCGAATAGAAAAAGCACTTGTTACTTTTATGGAATAAAAAAATGATTAAAAATACTTACCAACAAATTTTACAACTGTTTTTCCTTAAAAATCATTGGTTTTCTAATTTTTTTAAATATAAAATTGCATTTAAAATAATTCTGTTATCGTTTTCTGGATTGCGTTCTGTCATCTATTGATTATTCTATCATCTCGTATTAATAACACTTATTAATAAGTTTATTATATCTAAGTAATGAGCGGAATTTTTTCCTAGAAAGTATTACATTAAATTTACCTTATATGCGAACATGGATTGCAATAAACGTCAAACCCAACGTTTAACTTTGTACATTTTATTCTAATTTATTCTCCAGCATCGTTTATATATTCCGTTATATATTCGTTTTATATATTCCGTTAAGAAAAATTAATTTTTTTGATACTTTATTAAATACTCTATTAATAGTCGTTCGTTAACAGTCGATTTCAGACTTTGATTGAGTTGTATATCAATTCATAAAGCTTTAATTAATTTCCCGTGAACATAATCTTGCAACGACACTTGATGCCAAAAGCAGAATATTGGGAACGTCGAAAATGTCGACGAAGCTGACATTGCACCCGGTCCAAATTCCGGCAACATTTCACGCGGCTTCAGCAATAGCCCCTTGATATAGCCTTTGTGCATATCGCTTGTAGATGAATTAACATTGGCTCGTTTGTCACATTTGTCATATACATTAGAACTAATTTAATAAAGCAGACAGCCACCGCGAATAAACTTCGATCAACCTGACGTATAGAGCACGAGACTCGAGATAATTGATATGAATCCGACGTATGTAAATCGAAAAACTCTAAGAATAGTTTTCGAAATATCCGCATTTCCTTTGCACATCCTATCCAAGATCCTGTCAAGAGTGATATATTTTCATTTAAACAGTGCATATGTGTATTTTTTTAAACGCACGATGAATGTATTCTCATGAAATAACGATCGCAGAAGCTCCTAAAATTGCAGCGATATTCGATAACATCATGATGATACTTGTGCACGCAGTTGAGCGGGATGCACGCAATTGGTAATTACCAACGTAATTAATTACAGGTCTAATTGGCCAAGAGCATCTCTCCAAGGAGACAATGATACAATGGGCGTGGGACAATAGGTACGATTATAGAATTACACGGTAGGCGTCTTACATATCCGACGTAACACAGAATGTATGTCTTATCATTGTTATCATTAACAATGTAACTCGGGTATATCGCAAAAAGCTCGCATTCAAACTCATCGAAGGGAATATCAAAGGATGTGACACGCTTATATAAGTAAGCGAGAGCATTTTCAATCGCGATTTTCAATCGAAAAAAAAGAAGGAACGCTCGAAAGTTTTGCGAAGAAGGAAATTTCCACACACGAGGAAACGTGAACCACATGAGGCTGAATTCGCGAGGCGAGAGGAAGAAAATGATGGAACTTTCTTCGAATTCACTGCATCCCTTAACGACCGCGCTCAAGAATGCATCTTCGCTTCTCCCTTCGTTCTGTCCCCTTTTAGCTCTTTTTTCTTCCCTTATATAGTACAACTTTGCGATATCGCGCCGCCTGCCCTCCCCGACTTGTTTTCTTGCAATCTTTCGTTTATGTGAATATTTTATAAGAACTAGAAGGAGAGAGATACGGGGAGCACAAGTGCCGGCTGGACGGTATTACGTTTTGGCGTCTTGCCATCACGCGACACGTGACACGCGCGAAACGTTGCAGAAACAAGCATGGAATTTGCCCATTAATGTGAAACTACATTAGAAAATATTTTTATGCAGAAAGAATAAAAAATCGGATTAGCTCGACCTTTCAACATATCGTTTAATCTTCTTAACGATACACACTATCGGTCAAAAGTATTGCATCACTTAAAGAAACAAGGAAGTCATTTTTAACGAACAAAATAATATAAATATTACCAAGTTATATTTTATTATTGTTATTTTAGGTTCTTAATATTGCAAAAATAAAATATAACAAATAAAAAAATTATAATAGAAATATTAAATTTTTGATTACTCAAAATACTCGTAGCATTTTTTTTATTACTGATATTTGAGTCTAGCATATTCGTAAATACTCCTACAGCTGTCGAGGGAGAAAGGAGAAATAAGTAATGCATTTACATATTTTCTGAACATAAGTAAAATAAGAAGAGAGGGAAACTAAAAAAGTTAATCATTTATTTGCATTTCCTGTTTGTTTTAAGGATGATGCAATACTTTTGATCGGTGCTGTACGATCAATTTTACAAATTCTCATGCGTAGAAAATGTGCAATTTCTACAACCTCCCGCGTATGTAAATGTGATCTAAGTAAGCTGCGAGAATGTAAAGTAAGATGCTTTCTATATTCGATTCGTATTTCTCGCGGGGAGAAGCGTTTTGAAGAAATGAGAGATGCTCATTTCCATAACTGCGTTAAAGGGAGTATATATTTTATTCCGGCTGGGGGCGAAATAATGCACGCGGCGGGCCCTCGAGGCGGCCGGACCCCGGCTGCTTCTAATCTAAATAATCAGAAATATTCTAACGTTATTGAATTTATCGCTATCGCTATCGCTTCCGCAGTAGCTACTCTCGGTGAGCGCGGCAACACGATAAAAGTAGAACAAACTTAACTTTACCCTCCCATTTTCGCTCAACGTGCGCTCGATGCATCACGGTTTGCACGCCCCAGTGATTCTGTTACGGTGTCCTTTTTTGTCCCCCCGACTAAAGGGAGACTAAACTCTATTTACTCTTCATTACGGCCTAATGAGCGATACATTAGCGAATTTCAATATGTGAGAAAGCGTAAATAAAGTATTTAAACTTGTGCGATCGAAGGGTCAAATAATAATAAATAAATCAAACAGATACGCGCTGTTTAAAATTGCTTAAAAAATTCTACAATATTGCCCTAATTAATTCATTTATATTATATTTTATTCCGTTAATTAGCATTAAAAGAAATTACTTTTATTCTGTACATGTATTCAATTAATTGTAACGTTTATTTAATGCGATGAGCAAAATGTCGTGCAGATCGTGCGAATGTTATCCTTTGCGTACGAGGCATCGCACGCATGTAGCATTTAGCGCTTAGTGAGGCTGAAACAGATAATTCGGAATACCTCTCAAATAGTTTCATTAACTACTCCGGAATTGTGTGTGCTCGGCGGAACACATCGGAGATAGCGACAGTTTTAATATAATCATCTGTTCATTAACGGTCTTGCAATTCCTAGCTTAATAACTTTACTTACGTCACCAACTGTTGTACAGAAAATATAATGACAGTTTCTCGGACACACATAATCTCATTCACATGCAATAGAGAGAGAGAACGATATTGATAGAATTTTTAAATTTTTAAATTTTAAAATATCGGTGTAAAAGACGATTTAATCTCTCTCTCTCTCTTTCTCTCGGCTGAATTTATTTTTGTGGTGTTTACATGTGTCTCTGACAGGACTCTCTGTTAAATGCGGATGAAGTTGAAACATTTCCCCGCAACGACGACAATGGCAGTTTAAGCGCTCGCATGAAACAAACGATAAATTTCCGCCTGACGTCGGAGAGATTAAGCGCTATTTTTATTTTAACATAAGCCGGAATGGAAATCTTTGACGGACTAGTCGCGTTCAATTCGGTTCACGTCCGACGGCTGCATAAATTGTTTGATACCCAGACTTGTCACAAAACGGGAACATGTTTACGGCCATCAGTCTAACTAAGGCTTGATGAATGTGCTCAATTTTATCTCCACCACATGACCAATCATATTGATTGTGAACGCCATTGATTGGCGAGCGAGATTCGTGTTGTACGCCGTTCTGCTTTTGCGGTGCTTCTCCAACAAACAATAGGCAGCTGTTATACAAATATCCAGCTCCTGCGATATAAAAATATATGTAAACATGTTGCGTTACATATTATATATTGGTTATTATAAAAAAATTAATAAAGACATTTTATTGTAGGAATAAAATAATTTTGTTAAATTGTATTTTATTAAATTACATTTATTGGGAACTCTCTTACTAAAGTAAAATGGTATAATATACCCATTTGCTTAAACACACTTGTGATGAATATATTATTATAATAGATATTTATTAGCAGCTGAAATTTACAAAGATTTGCTAATATTATAATTAATAATTTCACCATAATTAGAATACTTTAATTAATAAAAATTATTAATATTACAATATTAATAATTTTTTTGATTAACTGAAGTATTCTAATTACGAGACCATCTTTTTGAAAATACTAAAAAGCCCAGACTTGACAAATGCATCAAAATTAATTTTATTTTTAAATTATAAAATTCGACAAAATATAAAAATTCATATTTAAATAAAAATATTGATTGAATTTTTACTTTGTATCTTTTTATATATTTTAACTTTTATATACTTTAACTTGCCATTGCTTGTAGCAATGCTTCTTCGCTCTATTCCGCCCTTGTAGTTTTATACGTTTACCCATAGCCTGCTAGAAAAAAGTTACAATAGAGCTAAGACATATTACCCTATGTAGGACATTTTTGCACTTTTGAGGAAAAGTACGTTCTCATATACATATCGAATAAAAAAAAAATATTTGTCTACAATTGTTACCGCTTTATATCTTCAGAAATACAGTGAGATTATATATAAACATAATAATTACTGTCATGAAATGAAAAATAATTAAAAATATTTATTAACAAATTTTACAATTTCTTTTCCTTTAAAATTTTAATTGACTTTATAATTTTTAAAAATGTAAAATTGCATTCACAGCACTTCTGTGCAGTTGTATATTGTTGTATTTACTGACTCTCGTTTCAAGAACGCCTATTGGTAAGCTCATTATGTCTAAGCTATAAGTAAAGCGTTTTCCTTGCCGTTTTACCCTAATAAATAACACATGATAACTATTCTAAAATACTTTACGGTCAATTTTTTCGCAGCATGTTAACAAACACCGAGAAAGAGACTACGCACGCAGATTACGCGTTCGCCAAACCAGGAAGGCATAAATTACGAATCGAATTCTCGCTCCGCTTCATGCTTAAGGAAGGTAATGGAAATTTAATGTACCCTCCGCGCGTCGACAATAATAAATAACGCGACGATAAGGCGCGCGATAAGGTCACCAATGAGCAATATTGGCCTTCAGGTTAAGGGATGAAGAGGCGAGGTAGATCGGAAAAAAGGTACGGGTGAAAATACACGATGGAAAACGCGCTTTCCCCTTCCTTCCTCCCACCCTCGTCGCGCTCATCGATGCACCATCGGCTTCTCTTTCCCGAATGACAAGCTAAGATAACTCGAATAAATGTAAAAGCGAGTGCCCGAGTTTTCTCTAAGTGAAAATCGATGAAGTTTTATTGTGTGTGTATGTGTGTGTGTGTTCGGGGACTGCAATTCGCGCGCCCTTCACTTCACCCTTTCACTCCCCTCTCCTTTCTTCCTGTCTCGTGTACACTGCTGCTTTCTTGTCCGAGAATGCCGCCTTTATGTCCAAATCCCGTCGTGCTCTACTAGAACTAGATCGAAATCCTGTAGCGCGAGGCTACTTTATTATACAGGCTCCCGGGGCATTCGAGAGCCCGTATTTGCGTGATACAAACGAGTAATACAGGGCGTTTCGTAAGTTTCGCCCCCGCTCCAAACTTGGGTAATTCTTCTCTCTTTGATGAACTCTCTCAATTTTAATCGAAAAATGAAATCTCCTTACATATTTGCTTCTCATTTTTCGCAATTCAAACCGTTGATGTTAAATGCGAGATGTTTCGTGAGATTGAGTTTTCCAAAGTTTCCTTGGTAATTGCGAAGTCAACCTTGAGTTCCTCTCTTTTTGCAAAAATCTCTACCGAGATATAAAGTTACTTAAGGACGAAGATTACATAAATATAATAAACGAGATATTTATGTACAACCATACTGCTTAATCTAATATACATAATTAAAATATAGGATATCTCGGGACATTATCATAGCGATGGCTTAAAAAGGCATTGAATATTATAATAATCATATCATCTTACAATTAATATAATTGAAGTTTTGATGTGCTTCTTAAACGTAATGCATGTAAACCTCAACAGAAGACTGCAAGGAACTTTTACGAATAAAACTCGTTGATGAAGTCTAATAACGTGGACTCTTGCGACGTAAAATTATTTATCGAACTGAAAAAGAGACGGGACAATAAAAAAAGCGCGATTGCGGATCTGGCTTCTCAGAATATTGGAGCGGGATATTTTTTCGACTAAAGGAGTTCATGGAGACGGAGAGGGAGAGAGAGAAAAAAAGGAAAAACGGAAGAACGCGGTTCGTAAAAATTTTACGATGGCCCCATTGTTTCGTGCATGTGTGTGCGCGTGTATCGGTCTTTATTTACCCATAAAAGTTTCACGGTGTTATCACACTTCGCTGCTTGCCGAAGCAGGGACGCGACCTGTGTCATTGGAAAATGTCCGTGCCACTTTTACGAACCGGCGCGGTTTTTCCCTCCCCTGAAAAAGGTCCTGAACCATCGGCCATTCGATGGCCGAAGTTCTCTTATCGTCACTCGACCGCACGAAACGTTACTTGCATCGCCGGATAATTCAAAATTACTTTTAAAGCTGCGCCGCACTACGCTAGCTAATCGATTTTGTCCCAAGTACCGAAACTAATTTTCTCTCGGTAGGACTTCTTGCATTGCGGCGCGAATAAGTGGCGCTCAAGTACCTTTATATATATATAAAATATATAGAACATATAATATAAAATTTATTATACGCACAGAAGGTATAATGGAACATAAACACGAAGTAGAAATTACAAACGAAATATAATCGATTTTTTTTGGACCCTGAGAATCTCTTTTTGTTGCATGTGGTCTGTACAGAACGTCAAGGTATGTATAAAATAAAAGGTTAAAATTAAAGATATTTAATCTACTTAGTATGAAAAATTGATAATTTTTATAAACTTTTTTAAAGAATATTAGAAATTAATCTTCTTTCTGACAGTTTTATTGATGTTTAAACAGTTTATTGATGTTTATACATATCGTATACACACGATATTTTTAAATATTGGACATTTAACTTTCTGGTTGAATCTGCTTTAACATGCAATGCAATAGCGATTGCAAAATTCCCACCTTATTCATCGATTGCGAAATGACTCGAAATTTAACATCCTCTTTCATCCTCTTTCATCCTCTTTATCTCTCTTTCTCTTCGCTCTTTTAAATACTTGTAACTGAATGATTGATTCAAAAGGTTAAAATTTAATGATATGTGAGAAGTAGAGTGTCAAATAAATGGAATAATTATTTTTGTCCTCTCCAAAGGATTTATTCTAACAGTGTAAAAAATATTGCTCTTTTTAGCACTTTATATATGTTTAGTATAATCGTCTGGAATGATTAAAACTTGATCTAGTTTTATTCCGTGGAGTATTAATAAGGTATTGAAGCTAATTTCATTAGAGAAAATTAAAAAATATCCGTCACAGCAACTGAAAATAGCGTTTTAAAAAGAATGCGTTTAAAGTTTTACTGGCCTATTTGAAGAGCACTGCACCATCCTTTATAAAGTCTTATAACTCCGTCAATTTTTTTTAAATTGTTCAGTAAAATTTGAAATACATTCTTCCGACATTATATTTCTAGAAAATGTCGATTATACTTAAAAAAAGAATCTACTTTTTTCCTCCTCTAAAGTAAACTGGGCTCTAAAGTATCGTAATACATTTTTGATATATTTTAAAATTTTAGATATTTTAATTTTGCTGAAATTTATTCATTTCATGAAAGTCAGAAAAAAATTATTAATTTTTTAATTTTTATTTTGATATTCCCAAAAATGTTCTCATTTAAAAAAAATTACAGCTATCAAGTCCATTAGTTTTCAAGATATCCGTCATATCAATTTTGAGAACATTATTTTAAAAAAAGCACGTTTCAAGTTTTATTACTTGAAGATCCGCGCTATCCTATTCAAAGGGCGTTTTTCAGCAAGCGACACAGAGGATACAGTGTAACACAGTGAATCATTTCAGCCTTTACATTCGGCAACCAACAAGGATGAAGCTAAAAAAACGCTCAATGTCTTACAACTCTGTCAACATTTTGAATAATTCAATAAAATTCAAGAGACATATTCTTCATTCTTCACGTCATACTTTCAATAAATATAAAAAAATCGAATTTTTCAACTAAAATAGACTAAATCTTAATAAGATTGTAATAAATTTGATTTTAAAATCAGATATTTTAATTTTGCTGAAATTTATTCATTTCTCGAAGATCAGAAAAATATTCATTATTAATTTCTTTAATTTTATTAAAATTAGTATCCAATATCCCTGAAAAAATATTTTTTTCATTTAAAAAAAATATTGAAATTATTCAGTCTATTAATTTTCAATCACTCATCTGTCTTATCATCTTTGAAAAAATAGTGTTTTGAAGAAAACGCATTTAAAGTTTCGCAGGCTCATTTGAAGACCCGCGCATCATCCTATTCAAAGTCTTACACCTCGTTAATTTTGCGAATTATTCAGTAAAATTTGAAAGATATTCTCCAGACATCATACTTTCAACAAATATAAAGAAAAATCAATTTTTTCGATCCTCTAAATTAGACTGGACTCTAAAAAGACTCGATAAATTTTTAATATCGTGCGACAAACCCAGTCGCTTTCATTTGCACGCGTTTGCACGAGCGACGTATCATCCTCCCCCGCACGTCATTACCTGTTCGCGCTTCGCGAAACTTGGCTTCCGGTTAACGAACAAAAACTCCGTCGCGATACGTGCTCGAGGCTTCCTTATACAGAGTCGGCGGGGGAGGGCGAGGGCGATGATATATCTCCGCACGTAGTCCGTGATACCGCATGCGGCGTAGCCGCAACCGACTCATGGACGCGCTCTCTGCTATATAAAATATCTACTTCTTCCTTAGTTCATCAATTTCGTATAAAGTGGCGGATGCGCGAGAACTTTTTCAGACGAGAGAGTAGACGAGAGTAACGGCACAAACTTCCGAAAGCGGCCATCAGCGCGGATCGGGATGAAATATTCCGAGGGGGTGGGAAACTTGGCGTCGACAATCCGGGCGAAATTTTTAGGCCGCACACGTGAAAACCCACGTAACTCGGAGCACTCGCGGTAAAACTACTGTTTATCCGCCTCGCGTTTCTTGCGTTTACATGTAAATTATGATCCTTCGCGGAAAGTAAAAGAAAAAAAAGGGAAGTAACTTTCTTCGCAAATTCTCCAACAATTTGCCGTCTCGCGCAATTTATAACGCAATACTCAAATAACATTCTTAATAGATAGTTACCTCGCGTAATCTTGTCATTTCGCTTCGAATGCCCATCTCCGAGCTCCTATTTCGCGATATAACGAACTCGTAACGAAGCAAAAGACGAAATCACGTCGCCGATACTCGAGACAGGCATGCCCTTATTGTATCTGTACAATAAAGCGAAGCTGCCCTTGCTAGAGGGAGGGACAGAGGGGACTAATAAATCGCTCGTCGTTTTCGCCCCCTCACATGACCCCGACCCGGGGATAATAATTTTATTAATGCCGTTAAGATATCGCTTTGTCCCTCTGCGTGCGAGCCGGCGATTTATTCTGCGGCCATTGTGCCTCTCTACCCCGTTGTTTTTATTCGCTCGCAACGCCAGCCGAAAATTTCACTTGGACACGTAGTACTTTCCTTAATAGGGCGCAATTTCCTCCCTTTGCCCTCCCCTGCCCTTTCCCGATGGAGAGGGAACGAAGCGTTTCATAATTGACGAGTACTCGCACTTTAACCCTCGTTACCCTCCGTCCTCCTCCTCTCTTCTCCTGCTTCCGCTCTACCCCTACCCTGTCTCTCTCTTTCGCTTCTCTGCCTCATCATTCAAACTAATACGCCCGCACGTTTGGAAAATTCAAAGAGTCACGTTTCCGGGATGATAATCAAGCGGCACTTTATTATCGTGCGTTTAATTGCATGCGGAAAAATGTCTATTATCATCACGTTTCTGTTATTTGTTATGGGTATCACTTGAATCTCTTGTCATTTTCGAAGCTTGGTAAACGGGATATCTGATCGATCATGAAATTTTCGAAAATAAAAGGTATAAAATGCAATCCCTGCTTTTCTTCGTACACGTTTCATCGATGTGCAAAGTGATATCGAAATACCGTAATGCACCTCATTAATCGAGTACATTAAATTAAAGTGTACAGTCACGTGGAAATGAGCAAGTCGCTCTTTAAAATTACAACGAGGCAGTCGTCCAAGTATCAGCGAGCTCATTCAAATTGGACGATATGCGAACCACATAATGCGAGCGCCAACCACTTTCTCTCTTTCTCTTTCTCTGCAAAATTTTAAATTTATATCCGTGGAAAAATTTACCACGCCGTTTACGGGTCGTAAATGTAGGTGGAAGTGAAATGTGGTTGCCGCCTTTTTAATAAAGTACAATTTTTTTAACTTTATATACGTAACTGTTTGTATAAATATGGCAGTGAAACCCAGTTATCGAGAGAGCGTAAATGTAGCTATTGCTTTGTAAACTTGTCAAGCATTATTTACCAAGCATATTCGCGTTAGAAATATTTTTACATATTTTTACATACATTTCCAATCAATTTTTCGATAGATATATTGCACGATTTGATTTGTCCAAAATTTCAAAGCCCATTTATTTCAGTCAAGTAAATTATTATCTGTCTGGGATTTTGCACTGTAAATAATGTCTGTGCTCGATTATATTGATTAATCGCGTACAGAGGATTGAAGAATTGGATAAGAGCGAGAAAGAGCAGAAGTGAAAGAGAAGATACGACGCGAAGGACGCGCGAAAATGTATCGATGTAGATTCGCGCGCGTTGTTTCACACAAAACAATCGTTTTAATTCGCATTAGAATCCTCATCCAGTCTACATGAGTCCGTATACATACATGATTCAACGACGCCCGGTTCATAATTCAGAAATATCCGTCCGGTGGAACGGCGGCCAGTCGCTGGTTTAAAACCGTCGGAAATGTATGCATGTTTTACCAGTAGCCAAGAGTCGGGTAACGTCAAAAAGAAAGGATAGCATAGGCGCCGGGCATAGAAGATAAATGCGCGAAGTTTTGGTAAGGTAGTAACATGGGGAAGAGAGAGAGAGAGAGAGAAAGAGAAAATTGCGGAAAATAGTTGAGTAAAAAGTACAATACATGCATGCTATAAATACTTTTAGCGAGAATATAATTTTAATTTCGAATTTTCCCTCGAAATTTCAAAAAATCAGTACATCTGAAAGGTGACAAAATGTCGATAATTCATAAATAATCTAGTAACTACATGTTTTGGAAAAAACATGCGAAGAATATGATATCCTCTTTCTAATTTCTTCGTTCATTCTGTCAGATTATCTCGCATTCGTGTCATTTATTTATTTATTCGTTACGTCAAGAGAGGAAAATATGAACAAAAAACAAGAAAAGTCATGAGAAAAATGTAGTTGGTGTGGGAACAAAGAGAGGTAATGAATATATTTACAGATCGGAGTATCTGCTAAGTATCTAGAGTCCGGATACCGGGCATAATACCGAAATTTCTGTTATAGACTGTACACGATCCGGTAACCACCCCTGCCCTCTTCTTCCCCTGCACGAAATATAAGAGGGTAGATATAAAGTATCTTGCGCCACGTTTACGATGTGCTTCCTCCTTTTCCGCTCGATCCTTTTCGAATGTTCAGCGCACCGTGGCTTCGCTCTTAAAGATCTATTTGTCAATGTTAGTTTCTGATAAATACGCTGTGCACTGTCAAAGTAGCAGTAAATGTTTAGACTAATCAAAATGCCAAAATTACTTGCGCACGTTACTTGTTTCTTCTCTTAGGTTAAAATAAATATTTAAAAATACACTCTCTTAAAAAACAGCAAGGGCGAGAGATATAATGACGTATACAAATGCATAATATTATATATTTATTCATCAAATTTTAATAGCATCATACACGTCCAACAGCAATTACACGAGGTATTATGAGAGATAAGATCTCTCGCTATCGCTCTGAATTTAAAACTAACTTAATGTATGCTACATGTATGATGCATGGAACGAGAAACGCAAACGTTAAAGTATTCCTTTAAAATGAAAATTAGCGCATAAGCAACGGCTTCTGTCATCCTCGCGATAGAAGCCAACGCAAATAAGAGCCTAAGAGAGGTACGCCAAGTTATTATGAAGAGTTACTTCATGCGCGAAGTTAGTAAATTCATATTTGCATTCCGCTGAACCGTGACTACCGGATATACGCACCTCTTCGACATTTATATATATAACAAATATTTAAAATAAATAAATAAATATTGCGCTATTCTCCCTGTATTTTAATTTATAAAAGTTCTTTTCTCTCTTTGCGTTATTGTCTTTCTCATTAGAGTCCATTAGTTTTATCAAGAATCATAAAATCTATCCAATATTAATACACCTGCGACTCGACAATGAAAATAATTTTCTCTTAGATTATCCAATAAGTAGATTAGTCTGTGATCGATAGTGTAATCTATTAGCAAGATGATTAATTATCTACGAACACTCAATCTACATACTCAGAAATTCAGTAATTATTTCAAATTAATCCGAGAAATATATATATGTATATACAAATATTGTTCTCCATAACATCGTCGACGCAACATCTATCAAACGTGTCCCCCGGGCATCAGCTGACGCCCACTTGTCAACCCCGCTAATTAATTTATCAGGCGGCAAAAAATCAACCGAGAGCCGATTTCCGAGAAACTTTCTATTCTTTCGCAAACGGAGGATGTCGCGAGAACGAAGAGGCGACACGTCGACTGCAAAACAAGATCATGCGAGATCGTCGAGGAGCGAGGGGGTTGTCGAGGAGTATCTCTGGCGCCACGATTACGAGACGCGCGGCGTCCTTCTGTCTGGATCCCCCTGTAACTGGCGCCAACCGGACTCCCTTCCGGGGAGGATTGGAGTCTCACAGTCTCCTTCATCCCCTCGGAATTCCACGTCACGGTATTGCATCCGACGACGTTGCTCCTTTCTCTCCTCGACGCCATTCTTCCTGTCCAAACGCATCCAGCACGGGCGGTAACTACTGTCGTTCCTCGGCAAAACGAAATCTCGAACTCTACATGATCGATCACATCGACATTGTCGCGACGGAAAAAAGGACGAAAGAGGACGAAACTTATAGAAATTTACTATATATTTTTCTGTTTTTTTTTTTAAAGAATTAGATGAAGTATTTTTATATGTGTGTGCGATTTTATATTCTTATATTATTATGTTTATCTTGTTAAGAGATAATTATAATATTGGTATAAATGTAAATATAAATAATAATCCGAGATACATACAAATTCTTCTTGCAATCATTTTGAATTTATTCGGTCTTTATATAAATAGAATTAAAATTTATTTCCATCCCCTTAATTTTGTCAATATTTAAAGACTCTCGAAATAACCCAGCAATAATGATTAATATCTAATTATTCAATATATAAAAAATATAATACTTAAAATTATCTGTGTGACTATCACTATCGCTATTAATAATATCTTTATTTTTATGATTATTTTTATATATTATTATATTAAGTATTATGTATTTCAAGAGAAAGAAAATTTCAAGTATAAATAATTTATTGTATTTTTTAGTTTCTCTTTTGCGCAAAAAGGAAAGTGTGTTACTCCAGTTCTATATTCCTGAAGCAATTTCGCGACAAATATCAGAGGAGAGAAAAAATGTCGATCTCGCCGATCGATCGAATCTCAGTCGAAGAATCTGTTCATTCAAATTTTCACACGTCATCGAAAAGAAATATTCCATTTTTTATTTTGCTAATATTTAAAAACTCTAGATAACTCGGCAATCGCGGTTAATAATAAAATGAAATTATATGATGTGTGATTATCGTTATTAACAATATTTATTTATTTCTCAGATTTTCAATATTTAATTATATATTGTAATTATTTATTACTGATCATTAACGGACACCTCGTTGATGACCTTGACCTTTACATTTGGCGGTCTCTTATAGTTTTTGAGATATTTAATGAAAAATATTTAGTAATTAAAACGTAATTTTGACACCATATACATTTATTATTACACACAACCTACATATATCAGGTATGTGTTTACAATATGTTCCGAGTGTTTCTGTTATTTAGTTTGCTCTACATTTCTTCGTCCTAATTTTATTATAGATATGTATTTGAAATATATTAAAATAAAATCCAGAATATTTTATATGCTCTACATTTAACCATGAGCCTTCGCCCTAATTTTATTATAGATATTTTAAGTATATTAAAATAAAATTCAGACTATTTTATATATATATATATATATATATATATATATATTATACTAGTGTAATTTATGTCATACTAATATAATTTAAAAATTTAAATAATTTAGATAATTTATATATAAAGAAATGAAAGAGAGAGAGAGAGAAAGAATTCTTATCGAGAAAATGAAAAAAAGACAAGCAATATATAATATGATCTGAATATAAATGATATATATATAAGTCTAATATAATTTAATATAAATGATATATATAATATAGACTGAATATAAATAATAAATATAAATGATACATAATTTATAAATTACTTACCGCATATTGTTGCTCCGTACGTTGCCCAGTGCTTTTTCAGACTTGCTTTTCCTCTCCTTTGCCATCTCTTCATTGCACTCACATTCACTCCCGAAAACAAGATTAATTAAGTTAATTAATATACGCAACGATCGTGAGACACTTTGCACGGCACTCCCGATCGCGTAATAATTACATTTAAAATTCTAGCAAGTATTAATTATAATTATCATAACGAATTACGTTTCGATATTAGTCGCGATTGCGTTTTATTTTAGTTAAAATTTAACAAGTACGAAGTATTTCGAACTTTACTCCTCGAATGTTACCGTGCGAATGATATCAAGGGCCTGACATGTAAACACAACGCGTCATACGCCGCCAAGGCCGAACGTGTTATTATCCATTCATTGCCGAAATATTTTACGTACTTTAACTTATACACGGAATATTAAAGTGTGTAGGAGTGTTTTAGATTATATAGATTAATTAAATAATATTTGTTGAAGGATTGATGTATCACAAAGCTTTTTATTATATTAATTACTTCGATTTATGATTCGATTGTTTTGCTGTGGGTTTTGAATCAAAATATATTTAAATTTAATTATTATTAATACGTAAATTAAATTAAATTAAATTATTATTAATATTTAAATTAAATTATATTTAAATAATTGAACAATAGAACGAGATAAAGCGTCGCGGTCGAATTATATGTGATTAAAACGTAAATTTTCACGACATCATTATTCTTATATATTATTATACTCTCTCAGTGTTGTATATTTCAAGGAGAAAATTCTAAACATAACTAATTTATTGTATCATTTATTTTTAATTTCACTTCTACTGTAGACGAACGAGTTCGGAGAGGAGGGAGAAATACGTCACGCTTATCGATCGTGAATTTCGGTCGAAGAATCTGTTTATTCGCATTTCCACGTCGTCGGAAGGAAATATTCTGCGTACGTGACCATGTTCGCTCGCGAGTTCCCAATCCAGGTCTCCTCGCCCTCCTGCAGACGACAGCGCCAGGATATTTCCGCTCCATCTCGCGTGCCGCCGCGACCGTTTCCGGGAGGTCGAAAACAATCCGGAAAATTCGGACGACAAGTAAGTCCCGAGGAAGTTTGCCTTCCTCGGGAAGGACTTGCGTTCGCCGCGCGAAAGCGCAATATAAACTTCCCAAGTGGATCATCCGTTTCTCCTTTGGCCGCGTTATTTATATCCGCGTCTAATCGTCGAAAAAGCGATCGCAAGTTTCCGCGCCAGTATTTCACTCGCGCGGAAAGTCGCCGCAAATTTCAGAGATTAACCGTCGTGTTTACGTTGACGAAGGCAAGAAAGTCAACGCTTGCGTATTTTCGAGATTGCTCTCCGCGAAAAGAACCTGTTCTGATTTCGTCCAACGTCGATGAAAGATATACTCAAGCAGAAAAACATGTTTACCATTTTCCACGACTTTCACACGCGATATCTGGTTATATCGTCGATATCGGGACGCCGATATATAACGATGGAATTATAAAGATGCTCTATGGGCGAAACGAGATGTAGTACGCCTCGGGAAAATGCTCCACTCGTTGCTCAGACATAATGAGCTTACCAATAAGTGTTATCGAAACGGAACTTGACAGATGATAGTACAGTCAACTGGGAAACCGCATAAAACTGCCTTGAATGCGATTTTACATTAAAAAATTATATAATAAATAATTTTTAAAGGAAAAGAATCATAAAATTTGTTGATAAATATATTTAATCATTTTTCATTCCGTAAATATAATTGTCATTATGTTTATATATGTTTTCTGAAGGTTTAACTTATAACAGTAATAACGTGTACAAATATTTTTTTTATTCGATATATATATAAAGATGTACTTTTCTTTAAAAATGCAAAGTTGCTCCATAAGGATAATTCTAACGCCATTTTAACATTTTTTATTTTTTTTTCGCATAAAACATAAAAGAAAAACTACGAGGGTAGAATAAAGCGAAAACACATTGTAAAAGCAATACGAAGGTTAAAGCATTAAAAATGGACGTAAATTTTTTTTGGAAGAAATAAAGAAAGATGCAATTCTTGTAAATATTTAATCAATATTTTTATTGAGTTAATATTTTTACACTTTGTCAAATTTTATAATTTAAGAAGAAGAAAACATTATTTTTATTTATCTAAAGTTTGGAGAAAAACATCTAAAAAATAATTATCAATAAAAATGTCTTCAATATTTCCAGGAAGTAATTTCATAATTAGAATATTTTAATTAATCAAAAATTTGGTGCAATAATTAATTGCAATATTAATATCTTATGAATATATTATCTTATAAATCTTGTAAATTGTAATATTAATATCTTATAAATTTGTAAATTCCCTATCAATAAAATCTGTTCATCATAAATGTATTTTATAATGATTTAAGCAAATGTGGAACGTATCATCCTATATATGAATTCTCGCGACCACAATTGGGCAATAACTTGCAATCGTTACTCTGTCTTTTAGCGAACAATATAATCCCGATGGTCGGCTATAAAAGACAAAACGAACGATACGGGAAAACAGCGCGTATCGAAGATTAAAAGATATCGTTCTCGGGATTGTTTCGTCCACGAGGGTAATCTCTGGCGCTTAATCGCACAAGGAAAGCCAGAAACGAGAGATCGCAAGATCATCGAACCGGAATTGGCGCAACGAGTTTACGAGCAAAAGCATCTCGAGGCGAGAAGCTTACAATGCATATGTATGTATCCGTGTACGTCGTTAGTATCAGCGCTTCGATAATATGCATAGAATTAGTGTATATGTGTGCTCGCTGTAGTTACAATGTGGGGATTGCGGTTTATTTGCAAAGGACAAAAGGGGGAGAAGGCCTCGTTGCGGAAAGATGGCACGTGATAAGATTTAGTGTCCGCGGTTCTCATGCTTGTACTGATATATTTGGGCAAAGTAGTCCCATATACATATATCTCGAGAATTAGTATAATGAATGTTGAGATGAGAGATGTAGGGTGTGCGAAGATATCTAAGGAAATAAATCACTTCAGGTACTACGCGACAAACGGAAGGGAGAGAGAGGGATTCTTTCGAAATTATTTTCTGTCTTTCGCTTAAAATCGCGAGCATATCGATTTATCTTCATTGACAGAAAAAACAGGATTCATAATAATTTGTTTTCTGTGCAACGATTTTACGAGCTAAAAAATATATATGGAGATATATACTGCTTCAAATTGCATTCTGTTGAAAAAGTTAGTATTTTACTTTGTAAAGCTAACTTCATAAATTTGATAGAAAAAATTCAATTAAGAGCTCAGTCCATTTTAAAAGGTAAAAAAAATCGATTTTTCTAAAGGTATGATGTATGAAGAACATGTCTTTCATATTTCATGGAAAAACTCGCAAAATTGACGGAGTTATAAGACTTGAATAGAACAGATGGTCTTTGAATGGATCTATTTGACCTATTATATATCTTAATTTTAATGGGTAATATTTTAAACACGTTTTTCTTAAAATATTACTTTCAGGTTTAGTAGTATGGATATCTTGAAAATTAATGGATCGAATAATTTCATTTTTATTTTACATGAAAACATACTGATTTAAATAGAATTTATAAAACTCTCAATCGATATTTTTCTAATTTCGAAAAATGAATAAACTTCAATCAAACTGAAATATCTTTTTTTTAAATGATATTACTTTGTTATTCTTCACAATTTTTTCTAATAAAATCAGGTTCAGTCATCTTATAAATATCGAAATAAAATTAGATCGAGTTTATTCACTTCGGACAATTATATGAAGAACAGCATGCCATATTATTATTTTTAAATATGTTACGCGTAGAGACTCATATCAGACAAGAAAAGCTAAATATCCAATATTTCAAAATACTAACTTATTTAAATATGTAAAACACGAAAGAAAAATTAATTTCCAATATTCTTCAATAAAAATCCCTAAAAGTTACCAATTTTTCATATTGTTGGAGAATAAACTGGGCTCTTAAACGTCGAATTTTTGGAAGTCTACTTAAAAGAGTTACATAAAAGTCAGCCGCCAACCCCAACTTTTTCGACGACAATCTTCCCATTTACTTAAATTGTTCGCGCACTTATAGGTACTAGTGTGAATCTATACATTGAGCGGGCGGTTGCCAAGTTTCATTCCAGAGCACTCGACAATCGTATCCCTCGATAAATCACAAAGGATTCCTCTATTGCGAGAGCTGATCGCTACTTGAGCGCGAAAGCCGCACTTGTATCAGTCTTTCGCAATCGTGCTATTTAACTACCGGGTCGATAAGTAAGTAATGAGATACTATCGTAATAAAGAGTTACATGGCTAATTAACGTCGTACCTTTCGGCGAAGATTAAATCCTCGCGCAAAGTGGATTCCTATCTATTCGCTTATTCCAATGGAACATTAAATCTGTCGCACGCGAGTGGAAATTATTGACAGCCGATTAAAAAATAATAAAGAACCATTTAACGCACGTAAGGGTGTGTTACATAGAAATCTCGTAAAGACACCGAGTTCGCGTGAATTATTTAAAACTTTGTGTACGCGAATGTCCCTCATTAAGTCAGCTTCTCGATACATATAAAATTGGGGGGTAATTAAAATATAATTCTCGATAGCTAAGAATATAAAAACGGTGAAATGACCGCAAGGTAAACGAAAAGAAACCTGCAACGAGAAAGAAAAGAACAAGGAGAGAAAGAACTGTAGAATCAGACAGTTGGAAAGAGAGAGAGAGCAAGATGGTTGGTGTGGCTACAATAATACTCGTGCGAATTCCCACGAAACTCGACCCTCCTTATTCGCTTTAGTGAGATGTCAGACTCGAAAACAATGCGGTCCACGTACCGAAGCCGAGGAATCAAATGGCGTTGGAATACTAAACACTCCGGAATACTTACTACGCCACCTCTGAGAGGTAACACTTGAGTAAGGTCCGTCGAGGACCTTTAACGAATATTATCTTGTCTTAAGCCTTGAGCAATCTTGGGCGGATATTAGCTTCCAAATTGAACACGAGAATGAAAGAAAAATTTGTAGCCGATACCCTAGCGCACATAATTGACTCTTGTGGAGCGAAAAAAGCGTCTAATGCCTCAACGAGTATAAGCACAAATGCTGGGTCGCGACTCTCACCTTTTGGAATGACATTTGATTTCTTACAAATTTTTCTTTCATTCCTAAGATTGTTCAAGGCTTAAGACAAGATAACATTCGTTAAAATATTGTATTAGTAGTGAAAAAATTTTCAAAAACTTGTCTCTTTTAATTTTGAGGGAATCTTTGGAAAAGTCTTATATTGTTTTATTTTAACAATTTTTATTTAATACTAAACAAGTGTTTAAAATAATATTTAATATAATTTTTATAATATTGTATAATAATTTAAAATAATTATTAATATTCATGTCATTATATATATTTATATTCATACAATCTCAACATGATCCAATATATTTTCTCTTGACATGGCTAACTTCTTTTATATCATTTGCTGAATACCGCAATAATTGGATGTCGAAATAATAGTATTGCCATAATATTACAAGTGATCTGGAACGAGCTGTATTTATTTTTTTAATACTATCAGTATTTTAATTTATTTGTACTAATTTTCTTTTAATGTATGAAATTATGTAAAAAAGGGATTTTTAAATATGCAATTCTTTTATTAAATTATTCATAATATCTACGTACGTATCTGTCGTAAATATATCAATTTGTTTTTAATTCCCTGTATAAAATTAAAGAGAAACGGGTAATATTAGACGCGTCGAAAGGGCGACAAAACGAATGCAGCGTAGAGAGTTGAACTTTTGACATGTAAAATGGTAGTATTCAGATTGTGAGTGAAAAATACGCGTTCGTTGCGAACCAATAGGTCGTTTCTGCTCGACGAATATGTTCCGCGGGTCGAAGCAGTGTCACGAATATGATTGTTTCGCCGAATCTCAACGCCGCGCGCGTACGTTGGCCGAATGCACGGCCAATTTATTCGGCGAGCACGTCAAAAGAGCTCAATTAACGCAAACGCGGCGAGCGGACGCGCGCTATCGGTGTCTGGCACATGAACAAAAATAACGAGCAAAAATAGCAGACCCGATCTTTCCTCGCCAACGGACGGATCGGCTGCGCGGAATACAAAAACGGCAAACAAGCTGACAGGAAGGAGCGAGAGAAAAAGAAAAAGCGGGCAACAAGCGAATGCAACGGAGAAAAGAAGAAGATGTATGTATTATATATACAGAATACACAAATATTGCATCGCTAAAAAAATACAGAAGATGCAAGGATATGATTAAGTTTCTTATTTTTCCCCCAAGCTTATTTTGCTGTGAAAAAGGGTATATTATCCCTTATCCGGCTCCCTAATTAATACACAATTATTATAATACTTGATAGTATTTTAAACAATTTTTTTTTATATGTCAATAATATATAAACTTTAAAAATTGTTATAAAGAATGTCAGGAGTATATGGAATAATAAAGGCAATTAATAAATAAAATATTGAAAGCAAAGGGCAATTATTTTAAAGAATCAAAAATGAAACATGTCTGTTATTATTTGTTATAATTTTTAATTTTTACGAATATTTTTCAAAGCATAAGAAATAAAATATAACTTGCTAATATAACTTGCATATATTTTTGAGTTGATTAAAGCAACTCGTAAAGACTTTCCCTTTCTGTAAATGATGCAATTCTGACCTAGGCATATATATAATAATTGTATAAATATGGTTGAAAAAAGAAATTTGGTTATTTTCATTATTCCACTTCTATTACGCGGAAAAGTTTCGTGTGCGTTCACGGTGGGATTTAATGGGGAATGCAGCCGTCCATTCAGATTGCGGCGAAACATGACAGTAACCAGCGTCAAACACTGTAACGTCCGGTCCAATTACCCAACGTCCGCTCTCTCTCTCTCTCTATGTGCTACGGTTCATAAAATGTAGTAATTCAATATAGCGTACATGCGTGCCGTGTTTGTCGACAGAGAGCGAGGATTTCGATCTTCCCGCCCCTTCAACCCCCCTCCCCTCCCCTCCCGTATCATCTCGTTACCTGTCGTGATATAATATTTAATTTTCTCGAAGAGTTCGCTTAATCATAATTGAAGACGCAGAAACGCGCTCCGACGACGCGCAAGCTAAAAAGTTTCTATCCCGACTTTTTATTCAGAAACTTGAATAGTGAATAATTCTATAGCGGTAGAGGTAACTCGCCGGTTGAATGTATAAAAAGTTATGTGCCTCTCGTGCAAGTATTTTTAACGAACTTATGTTCGAGTGCTCAAAACCGTGAGAGAGAAAGAGAGAGAGAGAGAGGGACGTTTAAAGAAACACGCCGGAGACGACATGAAAGGAAATCATCCGAACAGAAATAAAGAAAGAGAGAGAGAGAAAGACGCGAGCGAGAGAAGGGGATGGGGGTGCACGCCATGGCAGAACGAAAGATAGGAAGAGGCCGGGCCGAGATAACTTGCAAAAATAATAATGGCCGTGAATACCGTATTACTCGTTCGTTCCTCTCCTTTATCGACTTTCGTGTTCGCGAGGGAGAGAAAAGGAGAGAGGAGGCGCGAGAAGAAAATCCCCGGCTGTATAAGATTGTACCTACCCTCCGCAGCTATCGGTGAAGATATTTGCCGCGGGGCAACGCGCCCGCCATCATTAGAATCTACCCTCAGGTACCCTCGCGGCTCTTTGTACCCTCCTGTGAGCGTGTCCGCCCCCGCCGATCCACGCCGGTAGATAGTCTTTCCGACTCACCCCGTCTCTCCGTCTCTCCCCTTCTCGCCCGCGTCCACCTTGGCGTGAATAGAGAGTTCTTCTTTATCAATGCTTTGAATCTCATGCTTAAATCTCAACTATATACACGTAAGGCGGGGGATGATTTCGCGGGTGGCAACGATGGTGAGAGGCTGTTTCGAGAGACGGAATTAGACTTGTTAAGGGTTGGAAGCGCGCGAAATGCTCTTGTGGGATACTCTCATGAATTATCCCCCAATAATGTTTGAAAGAAAGATGTTTTACAATTCGTTAATTTATTTATAAAACGAGTAGGCAACAAAAAATATCGATCATGTTGGGGGGGAGGAAGCTTCAAACTGGAAGAAATGGTGTCATAGATGTAGCCCACACGTTTTTTGCATTGCGAGTTGATCAAAGGCAGGCGAGAACTTTAAATCGTTAAAATGATAACGTAAAATATTACTCCCGCATATATTTATATTTTGAAATAGAGATATTTATTTTATTTTGTTTTATTTTATTCGTCATTAAATAAAATTTCCGATGCGTATAAAACATTATTACGCCCATAATTATAATATGAATAGAATAATTAATGAGCGCCAATGCATCTGTTATGTTTAAATAATTAGAGATGTTAATTAAAAACGTTAATTAAAAATGCAGCTTCGCGCAGATTGTATAAATTTCATATAGCAACATTATTTTAATCTTATTAAATTATACATCGCGCACTCAGATATTTCGACGGTCTCCTCGATAAGACGACTTTATTTTTGAATGCTTTTAGTTACTTTGCTAATATTATCGTTATTGGTAGCACCAAGTGTCCCGAAAATCTATCGAAGTTGAACTTCGCTAGCAATCTTGCGACGATGTCGCCTGTCGCAACGATTTTTAATAAATACCACGAGCATCCCGGTTGATGTAAATCGAAGGTGGAAGGGGATTAAAAAGAGGAATAGATGAAAAGCGGAAACTCTCACGACGTAAGTGTGCGAGTTCTTAGAGGATCGAGAAGACGAAGCTTCCTGTTACAGACGTATTCTGAGATTGATTTGGAGTAAATTTCTCCCCGCAACAGAATCAATTATTTGAGAAACGCGACGCATTAAATTTCATCTCCCTTCGAATCCCATATACGCATATAATCGCATTTGCCAATAAAATCCGCAGAATTTGCACAACGATTTCGGATTGCGAGTGTTTCCAATCGCGATAGAACAAGCAGCGACAATATAACGAAAATTCGCGTGCCGCTCGCTCCCGGAAATTCCCGGCGATGGGTAGCGCGCTCACTAAAGCGCTGTAATGTTGATTAGTTTAATGGCTTTTGATTTAATGGCCGGTTGCAGCAGCATGGACGCGGGCCATGTGTCGATATACACACAACATCCGCCCGGTAATCGGCTGTCGCATCGCATGCGACGTTGACGTGCGCTTTTCCATAACGCGATCGGGCCGCATCGCTCGCGATTACACAACAGTACAAATATTTATTATTAGTTTATTTAAAAAGCGTCGCGGAAACGCGAACGATGCGCGCGTTTCATCGAAAAGTGTCGTCGACAATGCGACGGCGCCGCGTCATCCAGGGGTGGATTCATTTCGAAGCGCTCTTCGCGAGGCTGTCCGTGTTGTTTCGAATTTTGTCAAGCTGCAAATTAATCGGGGCGAAATCCCACGCTGCAAAATTGCGCGAGTCAAAGTCAAAGTTGCGCGTCGTCCCTCGATAAAGATCGGCACGTGCCAGCCGAGGAAACGTCACTTCGAAAGCGCGTTCTCACCCTTCATCTTTCTCTCGCCCTCTCTCCTTCTTCCTCCTTCTTCTCTCTTGACTTGACTCCCTCTTCGACGGGCCTTCGACACCCTCTTCACCCGCGCGCTTTTTTTATTTACCCTTTATTTGACGCCTGACACGCGACGCGCGTAATAGAATAACGGCCTCTCCGACGACGGAAGTGGCGCGCGACGATCTCCTCTGACGGAAGACAAACTTCAATCAATGCCGCCGGAGACAAAAGACGTTCGAGAGCGAAAAGACGACGACGAGGAAGACGACGGCGATGGGCTGCTCCACGAATTTATCTCATGAGTGCCGTCGATTTCCCTCCACTTTCGAAGCTTTCCGCGAAATTTCGCCGGAACTCCGTGGAAGATTGGCCGGTGACGCGTTTAGCTTTCGATATATTTTATGGATATCGAGTGATTTCGGCGTACTTTCTTTCGCGTGCATTGGTCTCGAACGAGCCGAGCCATTCCGACGAAAACTTTGCAGACGAGAGAGATTTCTTATTTTGTTTTTTTTTCTATTTTTTTTTTGCTCTGAATATCGCGGACATATTTATGAGAATTTCGATGCAAGAGTATCGTTAATCAATGTAATATAGGATAACACGTCCCACATTTGCTTAAATCAATATAAAATATACTTATGATGACCAAATTTCATTGATAGTTGAAATTTGCAAAGATTCACTAATATTGTTAATATTGAATTAATAATTTTTAAATAAATATTATTAATTAAATAATTAAGTAATTAATTAAATAATTTTAAATTGAAATATTAAAATTTCTAGATCAATATTTTAAAAACAGTAAGAACGATTTCCCTGGAATTCGATGAAAAATGTCTCAGATAATTATAATCAACAAAAATATCTTTTTTTTAAATCATAAAATTTGTGACGAAACATGAAAATTCATATTTTAATTCAATAAAAATATTTATAAGAATTTTTATAAAAATAAATAAAAGTATTTATAAGAATAACAATATTTATAATTTAAAATATTTCAATAAAAATATTTATAAGAATTTTTCTCTATTTTTTCAAAAGAGAAAAAGTATTGACACCCATCATCTATCGATTATTATTTCAATAATTTATTAATAAGCTCATTATATCTGAACAGTGAGTGAGGCATTTTTCCTCTGCTGGAGCATCTTACACTGTTTATCCTGTAACAAAATTAATAGTATTTTATTTGAATTTGAAAATTTTAAGCTCGAACGTTTTAAGAGCATCCACGAAAGACTTTACGAGAAATGCATTTCCTATACGTTTTTCATCGCGCATGCTCGCCACATAATATTGCTCTCCGCAATACTTTATTAAGACAAATTGCCAACACGTGATTTACTCGCTATCGGAGATCATGTTATAGTGGATGAGAAAAACTTTTAATCTGATTACTCATTCGCGCCAAGAATATCGAGTATGATTCCTATCGTGTAGAATTTATCTCTAAACTTCTTATCTTGATTTATTTTTGATTCGGCCGTAAAAAAAGGAACTGTTATACGTAAGAATTTATTTCGCATCCTGAACAAATTGTCACTCTTGATCACTCATGATAGAACAATCTGTATAAAAAAAGATTCTTTTTTTAATTTTTTTAATATTTTAATTTTCATTTTTGATGTTATATATTTCCTTATGTTTCAATTTATTTTTAATATTGTTTTATTTAATTATTATTAATTATTTAATTATTAGTTATTTTTAACTATGTTTTAATTTATACATTACCCATATTTTTAATTTCTTTTATCCTAAAAAATGGAGAGAAAACAAATAGAACTACGCTTTGAGTGAGCTTTTAATTTAAGATTTGACTCGTACAATTTTATTCACACTGCTGCGTGTCTTTACAGAAATACAGAAGCGAGGAGAGAACACGTGCAACGTTTCTTTCGAATTCTTTGCAACGATAATGCGCATCCTATTCCTCAGGGGGTAACGGGACAATCATCCCCTCCGGGACGTGTCCGGAGCATTTCTTTGTCACGCGCGTTCCTCGTAGGTGTTCGCCAAAACGTTTCTACGCGATGAGACATCGTCATAAGCCGTTTTTTATCGAGCTCTTAATCCCGCGAAAGAATACGAGGGACAAAAGGAGCAGCCGGTCTACGTATGCAAGTCTTTGAATTCATTTGAGCGCACACGCGAGGACATTTATACGTCCCATGACACGAATCTTGCGACGTTTGCTTTTAGAAATCAAGCTCCCTTACTTGTCCTACATACTGGCTCCTATTTTAGTTTGTAGACACCGTCGAAATATGAAAGCGCCTTTCTTGACGTTTCCTTTAATGTTTTTTTTTTTCATTCCTGCAAGTCGACCAGCTTCATCATTCCTTCGGAAATGTAAGAAACGAAAATATCCCAAGAAGAATAAAAAGAAGAGAAGTAAACGTTTTATTATGTTTCGAATAGAAACCTAGCATGAACGAATTGCTCCATAGTTACAATTGTAACACAACAAACCTGAAAAATGCAGAATATATAATCACATAAAGAGAAAAAGTAATTTAAAGTCTAGAAATAGGAGAACTCAAAAATAGAAAAACTAGAGAGAAAAAAGAAGGAGTGATTTATATATAACGGGATAGAATAGAGGGAATTTATCAATTAATTAAAATATTAATCGAGATTACAAGGCAGATTGATTTAGAGATACATATCCAGGGCAAATATGAAGCATACTCTGCTCACGATATGTAATTGCGCAGCGATATAAAATATTTCTGTCGCATATCGTTCGGAAAGCATCTAAAAAACAATCTCCTGTCTATCGCAAAACAATTAAATGTCCATATTTGGGGATGGTATACGATGACGTTAACTCTCCAGTTTTATTTCAAACATGGTATTTTATCGTAATACTTGACGTTTACGTCGGCCGTATTGGTTACAGGCAGACAAATAGTTAGGCAAACTGCGTACTCGTGACAAATCTGTTTTCCCGTATTGCAAAAAGTCGCCAATATATAATATATATACATATACATGTATCTCGGAGTAGGAAACCAATCACGAGTGTAAGCGGATATATAATATATATCACCATATTTCTCTTTTATAAAGTAAAATTAAATATGACTTTATTTTATTAAATATAACTTTATTTATTTTTATTTTATAGTCAGAATATATGATTGCTAGATATGGACTAAAAATCCTCACATATCGAAGATTGCGAGGACAGAATCACATTGATTTATACATTTTATTTGATTTTACAAATTAATTCATCTTATACATATAATATAAAATATCCGCCATTTTACATAAGATAATTATTACTATTTAATCATCCGTTTATTTTCAAAACACTATATATATTCATTATTTTTACGAAAATATAATTGCATACAATGATGATGATACAACTTACATTTACAGTCAGAGAACCTTGTATGCATATCTTGTATGCACATGACATGTGCTGTACACAAAGTTCTATGTAGCTAATTGTGCAAAATTTTATATTGTTTATTTTGTTTATTATAATATTGTTTCTATAATTTATTATTATTTAATATTAATATAAACGTTTTTATTTATTAAATAAAATTGTTTAAATTCGTACGATACAATGAGAGACTTTTTTCATCTAATTGACAATTCTACATACTTTTTAGCTTTTTTTAAATCCAATAATCTCGACAAGACAATAAGCTTGACAATCTTAGTCTTGACAACTTCCTAAAAATCTTATCTTGATCGTTTCTCAAGAGGCAAGACAAGACAAGACTAGTCTTGGTATCTCGTGCAATTCCAGCAACCCTATAACCATATGTTTTTGTTTCATAAGATCGAGATGCTGTCCAATGGAAATGCATCAATCTCATTTTGCGTATCAATCTCGTTCCTCTCTACTCGTACATTGCTATGCTGAAAACCGCTTTAGGGCTGCAACTTCGCTTTGATAGCTTAAGCGTTCTCGACAGGCGAAACGTTTCCGCCGTGATCGCTCACTCTGGAAATCGTCCTCTTTTGCAGCAAATCATTTAATCAATTCCGTCCCTATAAATATATCGCAAAAAGCGCATCACGAGTATATGAGATTACGCGCTTTTAAATCGTGACACATGAAACGAATGCGTCGAGAGACAAACCGCCGAATCTACCGTTAATTTTTGTCACTACTCCGAGAAAAAAATAAGCATCTCCTGAAACTTTAATAATTTTTGATAACATTTTGCAGGTATCTCTTTAATGAGGAGCAAACGATGAGTTTCTTTCGACTTCCGCTCAAGATAAGACGCAAATATCAATAATTAATCAACATATTAAAAGCTTTGAAACTTAATTTCTTATCATCTCTCTCCCCTTCGACGTATTCCAGCCGCATAAACATTTCGGTGCTGAAATTAAATGCTCCAATGCGTGCATCCGCAACGCGTTTTCCACCCGCGAATTTTTCAACGTGTGCGAGGGCACACGTGCGACTTTTGTGTACAGTACATATAGATATATATATATATATATATATATACGGAAGAATTTCAGCCAGTGTCAACGGGGCGAGAGAGAGGAAGGAGGAGGGGGAGAGAAGGCCGCCGAGCGAGGGGGTGAGCTGGGTTAGATGGGTATTTTACGTTTGAGGGGTTGGTAAGCCCCTGATGTATTACTGGCTGAGCCTGCAGAGTCAGCGCTGCCGGTCCAACAAACCGGACAATCCGATTTTTTCCTCCTCCACTCCTCTTTCTTGCTTTCTATCGGCTCGCTGCTGCATGGAAAGAGACCGGAAAAAAGAAGAAAAAAAAAAGAATTGGATAGACTTGACTCGGCTGGGCGAAGATGGAAAGGGCGACATTATCCGTCTCTTTCTCCCCTTTCCTCCGTCATACGCTCCACGTGTTTCGTGGAGAATTTTCAACGACTCTTCTCTTTCCTCTGGAACCGGTACAGATTGTAATCCTCGCCAATTGGATTGAGATATTAACTATACGCATTGTCTTAACGAAGTGCAATACAATCATGCCGATTCATACGATTCTTCGAAATACCTTTCTGCAAAAATGTCAGTTACTTTTTTTCCTCCTACCATTCTTCCATAATAATTTCATTTTTCAAACGAATTACTCGTCGGATTATAATGATTATTTTATACCCCATGTATTTTTTTACATGCAATTTGTACTGCGATTATTGTATGAAAATCACGGAGAGTTTAATTATACATATAACGAAATATAATAAGTTATAATTCGATTTGTAATGATTACCATACGCTTCCACATTATGCATAAAACTAGATAGTGTAGATAATTATACATTTCCATGTGAATATATTAACATGTTTTAATGAAGAAATTCTGCCGTATTATTATTGGGCAATTACAGCCATTTATTAGGATATCCGTACGATTTCATTGGACAAATCGTATCAAAAATTTTATACATATATTGCGATAATTAAATAATTAGTAATTTATATTGGTAATATTATATTATCTTAGCGAAGAAACGAACTGTTCGAACAAAAATTATACGATACATAACTTATTACAATTATAATTTCTGTCTTCGTAAACAGATAATGAAAACTTTTATTGTGTCATATATTAGTATGAATTATGATTCTTTTTTTTGACAGAAAGATTTTAGTCAAACGAAGCGAATGAAATAAATATTCAATATTATGTAACCTGCCGAAATCTTTAAGAAATCTAACCCGTTTGAAATTTCGAATAATTTCTGCACATTCTTTAAATTATACATATTCTAAACAAAAAATGTAAATATACATATATTCTCGACTAAAGCTTTTCAGGACGCGTTGAACGCGTTCTGAAGATAATTAAATCCCGAAGCTCATTTAACGAGAATCCACGCCTCTGCAATGCCGCGGCAAGATGGTACGTTGGGGAAAACGCACCTGCGGTTGCGCACCGCTTACTTTTCTTAATTATATCGGTGTAATATAATATACACTTTGGAGGGAAAAAAAAGAGAGCATTGCGCAGTCGTTTCATCTAAATTTTAAAACAATACGCCTATTTATAAACAACACGCATCTATCGTTTTCTGAATAGTTACACTATCAATTTTCCACCTAAGAGGCACATTTTTATTAATATACATACTATTTTTATATAATTATATTTTTATAAAATAAATTTTTAATAATAATATTTATTATAAAATTTTATTAAAATTTTTAATATAAATTATAATAAAATTTTATAATACTATAAATATATAATTGAATATTTTTTTCTCGCTTTTTGAATATTCGACAAATTTTTACTTCGCTGCTCGAATTAAATACTTGTGCCGAGGTAGCTAGGAAAGGAGGATGGCACTTCGATACAAATTTGTCGAATCAAGAAGGAGAACGGAATACATACACAAAGGTTGCCGGAGCAACGAAGTGCTGGAACTCGTGCAAGATCGTACGTAGGTGCCATGTAAGTAGAAAGACTCATTATGTAGTCAGCCCGCGCGCGCGCGAGAGAGAGAGGGAAGTATGTTCAAAGGCAGGACTCCGGTTAGGTACTTCTCTAAATCACGGAAACCGAGGTCAGGCGCCGTTTCTCTAACTCTGTCGGCAACCAACGACAACAATAGCGGAGACACCACCCGGTTGTGGTTACCTTAGGCTCATTGTCACCCAACGGCCGGCTCGAGCAGGTAGTCGAACTTCCGTCACGGAAAAGGAAGTTTGGTTTCGCAGTTCCCGCGACGAACTTTGCAGAGAACACAGCGAGAAGGGCGCTCTCCTTGTTTTCCTCCAGACACGGAATCAACGTCTAATAGATGGAGAATTGTAGTCGCGAGGATTACTCGAATTACCGCTGAATTTCGTATAATTTTATATAAAATCGCGCGATTAAAGCGTCCCCTCGATACAACCCTCGTACTTTACATTTGAAGAGCAAGAGCAGTAATCGCAAAATTCTCGCGTCGGCTGCAGCTCGAGATCAAAGTGCGTTTACGTCTCGTGATCCTAACGACCACGAGGATGACACAGACGTCGCAAGTGAGAAGAAAATCGTTGGCAAGGAGGAGGGGGAGGGCGAACGAGACAGGCCGCCTGAATTGGATATTGAAAGTCCGCGAAGTATTGCAATCAAGATCCGATTAATTGCATTCCTTTGATTTACACATAGCTCTCGGACAAAGTTATATAAAGTTAATCTGGACGATTTTGAAGAGAGAGAAAGAAGGGGGGGGGGAGAGAGAGCAGGATGACACGAACGTAGTGCCTGTAAAGGGGGACTGAAACGAAGCTCGAGTGGAAGGCAGGGGAGAGCCTTTCAACTTTTTCCCAGAGCCTCAAAGAGAGAGTGCTGCTTTTCAAGGATTGGACGTCGATCGCGTGCATCACGACGGCTGCCGACACGAAGAGAAATAGAGAGGGGGAGGCGCGACGGAATCGTCTAGATAGAGCAGCATCTCTCTTAAACTCCGATGTATAAACGTCTTGGCAGAGATGTTAGACATTTTTTCCATAGCCTGGACGAGGAAAATGTTTTTAAAGAGTATAAAGCGACAACGTACCATCGCGACACCAGTAATGACTCGAGGATTCTAGGTCCTCTCTACCCAGAGGGAGAAAGAGAAAGAGAGAGACAAATTTACTTTTGAAGATAATTTATTCTGTAGCGTAAAATACACACACCCCGGTTGATTTAGAGCCGAGTTTAACTTGGGGAATTTACGTTCTTCTCTCTCTCGTAGCGATGGTCTTTTCTCTTGGCAAGAAAATTTTGAATAATTATTTTCCAATTTTCCCGTGAAATACAAATTTCGAGATTCAACCCTCTTTCTCTTTCTTCCTCTCAAATTGTTGTATCTCGATGCCGCAGAATAATCCGACGACAAAGGACAGAACCAGCCGTGTAATTTCCGGCATTTACCGCGACACCGATGTTACACCGTGAAATCGTGCCACGTATGCACGAAGCAGCAAGTATGTCAAGTATTCTACGACTTCGCACTGGACGTTATAGAGGTCGTGCTTGAAATTCAATATCGTGAAAACACGTCCGATATTATGATATTTCTAAATTCATAATACCGGACGAATAACGTGGCAGAGGAATGACGTGGAATCCGCGACCGGGTGGCAGGAGGTGTAGGAGGAAACGAGAGAGAGAGAAAGAGAAAGAGAGAGAGAGACAGTCTGTAGAAGGGAACTCGGAAATCATGGTCCCATATTGAAAGATACCTTTAATACCAAGTCACGAAGCTGTTCCATAGGTGCAGCACAAATATTCCGAATATACATTTAATATCCAGACGAAGGTTATTATAACGGATATCTTAGATTTCATCGAAAATATCATGGATCTAATTCAAGTTTTGCGTTAATGTAATTTACAAATTATATACATCTAGAATAAAATGACGTAATAAATGTCCCTGCAAGAAAAATATGTCATTTATTGCTTAAATAATGAGCTTTCCAATAAATATTATTGAAATGAGAGTCACCTCCCATCAATCGGAAGATCGCGATAGAATTTAATTTAATTTTAAATGATTTTAGAAAATCGTACAATTGTAAAACTAATAAATACAATTTAAGAAATAGTGTTTTTACGTTTAAAAATTAAAACGGTAAATGTTTACTTTAGGTTACACAGCTCAAAAAATTTTTATTTTCACATATGTTATAGAGGATACATTCCTAAGTAATACACCGTTTGAATTTTGCGGCGGTCTCTTTTCGTTTCTGAGATATGCACTTTTAAAGTTTCATACTTTTATGGCATCTTTTCGTTATATTCTATTTATGTGTTTACATTTTTTGTTTACATTTGCTCATCACGGTTTTATATTATATTTTACTTGCGTGTTTATATTTTTTTGTTTACTCGTCGCTTCCATGTTGCTAAACTATAGAGTTATTGTTTAGTTTCGCTAAATAAAAATTGTACTTTTTATTTTACCTAAACTTTTAATAAATGTTTGTATATAATTTCCTTCGTTTGGACACCGCATGTTTCGCCCCCCCCCCCCACGGGGGGGCTCCACTTTCGGAAGATATAACCTAACCCAACCCGTGTCTGAAGTGTGGAATATACCTGGCTTCGCATAGGAAGTTGCAAACTTATATAAACTCATGAACCATATGAACCATGTGAAGCGAAATGTCATATATCAAGGTATTTCCCATACTTCAGACACAGGTTGGGTTAGATTATATCTTCCGAAAGTGGAGCCCCCCCTACGGGGGGGCGGAACATGCAGTGTCCACGCAAGACAAAGCAAAGTTTATAAATACATATATTCTATTAAATATATTTCTTCTTGAATATACATGATGTGGTAAAATTATATTCTATTCATGAAACTCTTTTTGTTAATAACTATTTAATAAATAACAATAAGCGGCTAAAACCTTCTGAAAGTTATTCAGAAAGATGACCTCGGCAAATGTAAACAGAAAAATATAAACATATTTAGAAAGTAACGAAAAGATGATAGTACAAGTAAGTATAAAATTTCAAAATTGCATATCTCAGGAACGAAAAGAGAGCGCCACAAAATTCAAACGGTGTATTACTTAGGAATGTATCCTCTACAACATATGTGAAAATAAAAATTTTTCGAGCTGTGTAACCTAAAATAAACATTTACCATTAAAACTCTTCCACCTAGATATATTCTCTTTGAAATGATACAGTCTTCTTCCTTTTTTTCTGACATAACCGACGTGCGGACTGTATAATCAATCAGACTCGACTGACCGAGAAGATCTGATTATATCAGATCGAGTTACCCGGATGAAAGAACTCCCTTCAAAAGTCGCAACACGTCCACCTCTCTTGGAGCGGTTAAATTCAATTTATCCGTCGCGGTACACAGGAGAAGACGAGAAGGACCGTGGCTATTTCACCTGACAGATGCCTTTATAGCTGAAACGTGCCGCGATAATGTAACACGCGGCGCGGTAGCTAAATGGAACTTATGATATATCATGACGAAGAGATCGCGCGAATAGAGGAGAAGATGATCCCTCGCTCGCGCTCTAACGTCGTAATATCTTTCCGCGAGGAGCCCTCTCTTTTTACTCCGGATACGTATATCCGCCGCACTAAATTAAAATATGTCAGCGATACCGGTCGCTCTCCGCGTAAGTAAGTAAGTACACTTATCGAGCTCACGATGAGCGAAGGTAAGATTATACGCGGAATGAATCTTTCTCGTATTTTTTTTTATTTTTTTTAAATCGGACGTCTGCTTTTTATAACGCGACACGACGACGGAGCTTTATATCGGAGCCTGCATCTTCTACTCTTGCTAACGAATCCGTCTGACAAACAAAATTGACCTGGCTTTAATTGATGCACTTATTTTAATTTCGCGTGTCTCTCGCATGGTTTAAACATTTATTCGCAGAAGCATATCTGTAGCGAAAGTTTAATTTTAATTTCAAAGGTTTCTCCGGCGCAACGGGAGTTGTTTTATCTCCTTACGTATTTATCACAGTCTTTTTTCGTTTGATGAACATCGTTATTGGAAAATTAATCCCGCGTTAATTATGCAACGTAAAGTGCTACGAGTTGAGTCTTGAAATTTGATTTCTTTTTTACGGGTATTATTTTACGGGTTAATTCAGATCACTGTGAAATTCCTGGGGCAAAAAACGACGCACCCAACGCTGGCGAAATCGTTAAAAATCTCTCTGGCGTCCGGCCGGGAGATAATTTTACTGATCGCAGGAAGGATATACCGGGTATCCGCTGTTCCGCCGTCGGGTCGGGGCAAAAAAGAGGGCGGTTTCCGAGCGAGGAACACATCCACGGGAACCGAGCCTAATGGGAAGCGGAGGCTTAATTACAGGTTGAGGCGGATATTAAGGGTATGCACGGCAGCTCGGCATAAACGTTGCAGCTGTCGTGTGTGTCTATCGACCCGAAATTGACTCGCGCACGACAGACGAAGGGAGATGAGAGGAGACGCTGACAAAGGGAGGCGGGCGAGGGAGGAGGCCTCCGCGAAGATGGTCGCCGATGTGTTGCAGGAGAGACATTAAAACGCCATAATTCAAATACCCCCTGGCAGCTCTAAAATAAACCAATTAGAACATTCTATAAGCGGATATTAAGATTCTCATCCCAGATATAACATGGCCACGTGCATGTGTGGACGCGGTGCATCAGCTCTCCTTAAAGGGCTTCCCTTATATACACGTCAAAGGGGCACACACGTTTATATGAGCGCCGAATCACGCGCGTTCCCGCTCGTTTATCGTGGACCATTTTCCCGCTCTTCGTCCCTTAGTTACGCAAGAACCCGTCCTGTCACGAGTAAGCTACTGAGCCGTAATGGAGCCGAGTCGTCTGCTCTCAGAAACTAAGATATTGCGAGCATTTTGTTGTATAATTCTCTGCGAGAGTATTGCTTTAATACCGCAAAGTTATAAACCAACGATAGAAACGACAACGGAAAAGAGCCCCTATAAAGTTGAGATGCTATTAAAAATAAAACGTGGGTAAAAAATTTTATATGATAAATAAATATATAATTCTTTCATCCTCTTTATCTTTTTCGAAGCAGGATAATTGATAAGATTTATGAATGATCCGTTAACTGACCCGAGAACTGTAACTATCAAGTCATAAAGATATAATTTATAATTATTATAATTTATAATTTATAATTATTTATATTTATTATTATTATAATTTATAATTATTATAATTTCTTTACGGACAACCATTAAAACAAATCAGCTGTCCACGATTTCCTCAGAATAGGATTGCAAATATCATGATTAGTCTTCATATTGTCTTACCTTGCCTCGAAATTCGAGATAAAATCAAGATTTTTAATTCATTATAAAAACAATATCAAAATTAAAAAATTTATTGATTTGGTCAAGATTATTGATTTTTAAGAAAGCAAAAATATTTGTAAATTAGATGAAACAAAATTACTACATTATGCAAACTTGAAAAAATTTTATTTAATGAATGAAAGAAATTTCTTATTGGCTGCAAAATGTAATCCTGCCTTTTATTCGTTTTTGATTTTCAATTATCAATGAAATTACAGTTTTTGAATACTATTCAAAAACGAAATATGTTAACAATAATAATTGAAAATTAATAATGTAATAATTAAAATATATAATAATTAAAAATTAACAATATTAAATAGAAATTTTTAATAAAATGTTCGATAGCAATACAATATTTTTACGAACACTGTCTTGTCTTGAGTCTTGAGGCTTGAGTCTTCCTACTTCAGAAAGATTCTCTTAGATCCTTGCTTGTGTACTTTGTGATTCTGTCGGTCGGTCAGTCACGGGCCGGTGCATAAACGGTATCGGCAAATCCGATCTGAGATTGTCCGAGTCACGCGACAAGCAAATCCGAGGGAAATTCTAGAGACGGCCACGTCACACCGGCACAGCCATTTTATTTTCCATGCAAGAAAATGCAAGCATAATCGCTCAAGCTCGGCGATGCGCCGACATGCGATGATACCTTCCGACTTAGTTTGAAATTCTATGCATGCACAGAAGACAATGAATATTCAATGCGATCAAAGACGGCGGAAAGCAATTCAATTATGCGGTTCAATAACCGCGTACTATTAATTATCGAAAACGAAGTATCGTTAAAATGTTTCGATACAAAGGCAGGCTCTTCCGTGGCTCTCGCGTCCGCGTGATTTCAAGTAGAAAAAGACTCCTCCGAGGCAAAAATTAAGAAATTGGAATCGCGGAAGAGCTGCCGTTGGCATAAAGAGAGGATAGAGAAATGGGATGAAGCGGTGGGGATAAGAACAAGGACAAGGAAGCGGATAAAAATTACAGATCTGGGTCATATATTCGCCGTTGAGATGGTCTGCCAGTGACTTCTCCGCTCGGGGCTTGCCAGGCTCACCACTCGGCAGGAGTAGTGGCCGCATACGTCAGACGGGCCTACATATGCCATAGTCCTCGACTACTGCGTGCGAGAACTCGGATTGTCCTACCGTCATTGCCAGGCGTTATTTGCTAAGTCGCACTACCCTAACCGCGAATAAGTCGCCGCAATGCATATAGAGATATGGTGGTGAACAATTAAAATGGGGTATATTACTATATATATTCGAATCTTGTAAAGATATGTCCTAAAAATTTCCTGATCTTCCAGGGAATTTTCAAGAAATTTTTATTTTATTTTATTTTTTATTTATTTATTTTTTATCTATATTTTATTTTATTGCAGCTTTATTTTTCAAAAGAAATATTTTGAAGATTTTTTGGCAATTTTCTAAAATAAGTTTTCTATTGTATCTGTTTTCTAATATTTTTTATTCATATAAAGGAAAAACATAGAGTTTCAAATTTTTAGATTTATAAATATACTAAAAATGAATTAAATAACATTTTCATTTTTTATCACTAAAAATTACAATAAAAAATATGCACTGCATATTTAAAATTTCGTTAGGACATTAAATAAACAGAGATAAATATTTAAGATTTATAATAAATTTTGAATAGATAAAATTCACTTGATTTACTGATGATATAATAGCAAAATTATCAGAGAATATAAAAAACAAAATTTCCCCTAAATCCCGATAAAATTCCACACATTCGTTCTCTTTTGTATCTTCAACTATCAATAAAAATTACAATTTCTAAATACGATTGATTCGAAAATAGAATATGTTACAAGATTTAATAATTAAACATTAACAATAGTCTGTCTTAATTGAAAAAATATTATTCTCTCGTATTGAAGCGTTTGTAGTTGTTAAATGCATTCCGTAACATTTATTCATATTCTTGTTCGAGTATTAAACCATAAGTTATGCTTCGCATCTCCGCGAAATTTAAATCAGCTGACAAGTCACTGCAGGCAGAAATTAATATCCCGTCCTGTCTCAGTAGAATATGAGAATAAATTTTCCATGAATTTAACAAGATCTGTATTGTTCTAATGTATTTAAGATTAATAAGCCGCATTTGTCATTCGTCTCTGCGCTTCGCAAAAGCTTTTAAATTTTCGCTACAGTTTCGCGTGCCTTTGTTCATATACATATATTGTATATATCTATATACATGCGAGTTTGTTACTCTATTAGAAATGGAACAAAGATCTGAATACGCCAGACCGTGAGATCTCCGTTTGATAACTTCTAAAAGTGAACGTGACAGTTTCACAGTAAAATTTTACAAGTGACATAGAAATAAAAATAGGGGATAGATATTTGCAGAATGTCACATTGTTGGCCATAAGAGGGATGGACTCCAACGAAGCGGCTTTACTTCGCCTGTCAATTTTATTTTCTATTGTTACACGTGTGCATATTTTCACATCGCGAAACTGTATTATATAACGCGTATCCAATAAATATCAAAAACTTATTTTTATTCGTAAAACGGACCGAATTAACCGTAATATTTTTTAAAAACTGTCATTTCCAATTTTGCTTCTAACTTTCCATCCCGATAAAAGTGAAATGTATATTTTTTAAATCAAATAAAATCGATCTATCAATATATATTACAATTTTTTCACAAATATATAGGATGTCCCGAATTTAAATGTTGAAGTTTCGTGGGGATCGATAAACTAAGGGAAAAAGTCCTTTAGAGATTTGCTCGCTTTTGCCTCGTTTTAGAGAAAATCGTAAAAGAAACAAAAAGAGCTTCCGTTTTTCTCGCTTATTTATTCACATTTATTTATTCATGTTGTCACTTCCCTAATGAAGATGTGCCAAATAAATGCATAAATGCATAAACATAAACAAGCTGAAGTAAACAGAGTAATAATTCCACGTTGTTGCGGAATTATTCACAATCCTCTAATTTTATTTGAAAAAAATTTTAATTCCATATTTTACAACTTTTATCTCATGGTTTTCGATAAACCTAATAAATTTAATGTTACTTTATATTTCTTGATGAAAACTTTTCTGTTTGATTTTTTACGATTTTCTCAAAAAATGCGCAAACCTCTTAAGAACTTTCTTAATTTATCGATTTCTTACACATCTCCGAAGTTTTTGACATTCAATTCTAGACATCCTGTATGTGAGAGCTATATCAATAGAGTATTACATACACGTAAAGACGCATAGTCGTTCTTCTCGTTCCTAATTTTCGTCGCTAATGGCTTTTTAAATCTATATCGAGCAAAGTCTCGTATAACCACGTACCGGTTATATCTCGGACACCTTATATATCAAAGTCGAAGTCGTTATACGACCACACGGAAGAGACTCTTCGGGATGCCTCTGAGTCCTCCCTGATAAGCGAAGGCGAGTAATGAGTAATAGGCTGCTTATTTTCAAAGTTCCCTTCGCGGAGGCGAACGCGACTAGGCAGAAAGCGACGGGGGTTGTGATAGAAACGATAGCGGGAGGGTTTGGTGGGAAGGGGTTGGGGGTTGGAAATGCCAGTAGATAATACTATTAATTTACTTCCAAGAATCGTAAAATTACGATGAAACTTTAAATTGGATATTTTATCTGAGAATCTCACGCCGTGCTCGCCGACTCCTACTCTTTTTCTTACTCGCCTCGTCTCGCTTTCTCGTATCCGTTAGTCGAAATATCCGTCTCTCTCTCTCTTTTCTCTCTCTCTGTCTCTGTCTGCTCTTTCTCGATTTATCTATCTATCTATCTGTCTATCGCCGTCTCCTTCCCACCGTCGGGCTTATACTTCATCCCCTTGTTTTTCCCTTTCCTTTTTAGCTCGGTGTGCACGCCATTCAAGGGAACAACGTTTCCATTGAACGAGCTGACTAACCAATAGCTCTTATCTAGGATATATCGCTCGCGAGTTCCTGTAATGTTTAACGGGCTCTCCTGCAATCCCTGTAAGGGAGGCCGAAAAATAATGCGCGCGATCACGCGCAAACAAAACGCAATTGTTCGGCTATCGCGGTTAATTAATGATGCATTTTGCATTTATTCGACTAGTATATTCCGTTTGGTTTCCACCTCTTTTCTCCAAATTTGACAATTACGGACCGAACGTCAACTTATCGAGTGGCATCGTGAAAATATGCGAACCGGAGGACGGAGGAAAGCACGACGCGGGTCAGATCCGGACGGGGTCGACGAGATAATCGCCGAGTTAACCATTCAAATCGACGGAAACGAGCGGGCTTACAAATCGCGCCACCGCAGAGTTAAGCCCCAATTCATCCATCGTTCGACGCTTATTCCGCGGACTCCCCCGGCCGCCTCCCCCGCACGCCATCCCCGGGAGCTACGTGAGATCCGGCGTCACCGTGCGGCTTTAGGGAGCTTTAAGGATTTTACACAGAGGTGTACGAAGCGCACCCTTTTCTCTCCCCCGCCCCCGCAGCTTATATCGCCTCGTCTCTTTTTAAACTCCCCCTTGTTCCTCTTGCGCGGCAAATTTGCCGTATTAACGGGCTTGGTTCAGGTAATAAAATTTGTCGGCAGCGTAAAATTCATAATTCCGCTGGTATAATAATGCGACGCGCGTGAACGTCCTGGACCCGGGCACGCGCAAAATTATCCTTCCTCTTCGGAGAAAGTTGGCGGACGTGCCGAGGAGGAAGATAATTCAATCGATGCGGAATCTATTGTGTAATTCGGTTATCGTTAGAGTCGTGTAAGTAACAGATGCAAATTGAATTAATTGGGGATATGCCGCTAGCATATCCACTCGCGTGCGGAGAATTTGAGCACCGCAGGATATTGTGTAATATCCAAAATTTCCTCAGTGCTTACTTGCTCACGAAAAACTTATGGAAATGTTATAAGGAAGGTTTTACCGCCGCGCTTTTATTTCGCGTAATTTTTTAAAAATTTAAAAGCGCTCATATTATTAAAGAACAAATCAATATTCATGAAAATATTAATATTAAAAATTTTCAAAAATCATATCTTGGTCTCGAGTGAATTTTTGTAGTAAAAATCTCATTTTATATTATTTTGTATTGATTTTATTAAATTGACCAAATAATAAAGGCTCTGATAATTTAAAATAAATAAAATTGAGTAGAAGCAATGAAAACCAATGCAATATCCACATCAACAAATAAAAATATATTAATAAAAATGGTAAATTTGTTAGAGGGTTTATTAACATTTTTTAGTAAATACTAAACAATTGTTTAAAATATAATATATATTTAATATAATCTTTATGCACAAAATATAATTTAAAATGGAATTATTATTACTTATTATTATATATTTACTTTTCTAAACACTATATTCGTTATCTTCACAAAAAAGCAATTGTACAGACAGACTAGAATGCAGACTCAGCTCACATACACACACGTACACATACACAATCAGAGAACCGCAAATATGTGCTATACGCAAAGTTTTGGGTAAATAATTGTGTAAAATTTTATATTTGTTTATTTTGTTCATTATATTAATTATTCTTAAATTTGTTAATATTAATGTTTTTAATTATTAAATAAAAATTTTTCAAGTTTGTATAATATATAGTGATTTTTTTTCATCTAATTTACAAATATTTTAGCCTTTTTAAAAATCGATCTTGACAAAACTATTCTAATCTTGACAATCTTAGTCTAAAAAAAGACAGAATTATTTAAAGAATTAGAGAGAGAAATATTTAAGAAAATATAGTATATCGTTTATATGTCAAATCATAAGACTTAACAAAAGTTGTTTCACTGCTCGTTCGATAAAATCCTTCGTATTTGAATCAGCATGAATGGTACGCGAACAGTATAATCAACGAAAGTTTGCAAACTGAAAACTTCTGCGTCTCACGCTACACAGCTCCATCTCACTTGTACACTGGAAGAATAATCGTTCTCATTAATAATAACCAACTTCTTGGATGAAATATTAAGTAAAATTATGCGCATACAACGAGGTGATATTATGTCAACTTCAGTTATACACATATTATTTGATCAATACTTTTCTGCCAGATGCAAATTCGTCTTTTTACAATTACGTGCGCATCATTTAATGGCAACAATTAAAATTTGTTATCGAAGTATGCCTCACTGAGCGCAACGAAAACAATTATTTTATCCTTGTGCGCCAATTCGCGAATAATTAATTCAATATCTATATTATTATTATTATTATGAGATTCAATTATGATAGGTTATTACAAGTTAATTATTCAATGGTTCAACAAACATGTTTGGATATAAAAAAGAAAAAAAAAAAAGAAAACAGCAGTTTCTTTGCAGTCGACTCCATTTTTACGATTAACCGTTTTTTTTTCCTCGGAAATCCAATGTTACGACGCAAAATAAATACGACGAGCTTGACAAGAAGACGTCTCCTCGTACAGTAGTCCTGCGCATCCTGCCAGCATCCTGACGCGGTACAACGAGCGGTTCAAGCAGCACCTCTCCACCCTTGGAACGAACCGCAGACAAGTAAGCGGCGCTTTCAAGCCCTCGCCATCCTCGCGGCACATTAACCTTAACGACCTTTTAGCGAGTTCTTTTTTCAAGCGTCGGAGGCGGGCGGATTTTTTCCTGCCAGCTCCTGAGATTGCCGTGTCGCCAGCTCAGCGCCTCTTAATGTTAGCTTTTTCCTGTCCCTTTTTCACGGGCCGCTTCCCGTCCCGTCTCTCTCGCCGAGCACGACATTCCGACACACTCGAGTTTTGATATAGCACTTTGGGGCTTTTTGTTAACACTCGGGAGTACACACAGTGATTACCACAGTGAACGAAATTGTGTCGTTTATCTCGGAGATTTTTTTTTTAATCCTACGATGCTCCGTTTTTTGGACGGAGCTCGGCTCTCAGAAGCAAAATACGCCCCCTCGTCTGTTGATCTTCTCGAAACGAGGATTGTTGACATGGTCCGTCTAGTCCGAAGAAGAGTGTAAATTACAATTTCAAATGATATTAGTCCCGAGCAAATAGATCCACGTTGGTTTGCGGAGAAAATGAAACATATATGGATTGGATAAACTGTCTTGCAACGCGAAACTCGGTCATCCTGGATACAAATTAAACTGCAATATTGAAACTTTCGCAAGACGCTTTAACAGTTCATGGGGTTGTTTGTATCGCGAGAATTGTATCTCTGAAGCAATTAGAGAGGAGAGTCGAGATTACACGATCAGAAAATTCCGCACACGATGCAGAGTCTCGCAGTATTCCCCAAGACATTTCGCGTAGCGCGTTTCGTGTAACGTCCGTCTTTACATGACCTTCTTCTCGCCGATCCTCTGAAATTTTTTCCTCCAGCTTTTCTGGTCGAAATCTCGTTTGCAAGATACGCGCGTGGAATATCGAGGAACGTTTCGTCGAGAGACGAGGACGGACTATCTACGAGGATCTGCTAGAGTTAACTGTGACGCCGTGACTTACAACGATTTGGGGCAATCATGTGCGAATAAACGGGGGAAGCATTTTGTGCGCCATACTCCGAAAAATTCTCTCCCAAGTATGCCAATTTAAGGGCGACATGCCGGTCGATTCAGCTGCATGTAAAACGTCCCGGAATTGGCGAGAGGCGATTGCGCAACATCATTTATTAAAAAAAAAAGAAGAAAAAAATCTGGATAAAAAACAATCTGATTTTTAATCGGCAAAGTTACCTAATACAACTGGTAGATTCAGGAAGAAGCGTCTGTTCGTATCGTGAGAGATAAGGGTGAATTTGCGTTTACGGCGATGCGACGTGATAAGACGGGATGGAAACAAACACGTAGAAATTAGAAGGCGGCGCGATCGCATTCCGTGGTATTGCATGTGATGCAGAACCATAGAATGGAGCGGGTTATCGCTGCATCTCCGTAAGTCTGTACCGAGGAGGATAGTCAGCGAGAAGAGCGACATCGTGAAATCACGGTTTTGGCGAGAATGGACTCGAATTATCCGAAATCGTGAGGGAAACGATAATGACGAAAATGGCGAAATTGCATGAAAGTGATAACGACGGAAAATTGACGAAGACAGATAGATAAATAAATAATCGTGATCGACTTGATTTCAAATTTGAAGAGGAAAAAATAAGAAACATATATAGGAAAATTGAAGATGCTAAATCATAATATGAAGAGAGCGAAAGTAATTAATGTTCAGCATTAGAATAATTAATTTTCATCATGATCTGTTTGTCTCGCGAAAATCTGCAAAGTGAAGAAAACGAATATATTATCGGAAAATATTTATGAACTATTAGACACGTCCATTTGAAGCACAAGAACGAAAAATCTTATCACAATTCTAGCGAAAACAGATTCGAATTATTCCGAGGAGAATAAGCAATAATGATAACGAAGTTACATGAAAATGATAACAGCGACGAAGCCAATAAAAAAAGGCGATTTAATCTTAAATTTGATCCCGGGAAAATAAAAAATATAGAAAAATTGTAGAAGTTGTAAATAATCATATGAAGAAAGCGTGATTAATTTGCAGCATTAGAATCATTTCGATTTTTTATATCATAAAAATAGTTATGCAAAATGAAAAAAGCTAGTGTTGTCAAAAATATTTATAAACTATTGGCCGTTTGAAGCGAAAGAACAAAACATCTTGTTCCAACAATGTTTTTTCACGCGAAAAACGACCGTGTACCCTTCTTCAAATATATCGATAATTCAATTAATCAATAAGCTAAAGCTGCCCAGAGCTGCATCAAATACACGCAACATTCGCCACGATCGTTTGCACTGTCCTGCTGTAACAAAAAAAAATATATATATAAATCTATATATGTGTAGATATATATAGAACGTTGAATTAATCCAATTGCAATCGGTCGCGTGACACTCATGCCGCCCGTGTACAAGAAGCGTAACTCAATTTCGATATATCGCGGCTTAAAAAATATAATAACAACACGCAACGCGATCGTGTATAGACTGATTTATTAACTTTTTCGATAAACCTACGTAATCTACATATATATGTACATCGAAACTGAATACAAAATAATAACCGTAAAAAGTACAATGTCCAACGAGGAGCGTGGTACAAATGAAAAATGCAGAAAATGCACATCGCACTGCTTATAATTCGTATTATATATGAGAAAAACTTACCTCGAGATTTGAAAAAAATATTTTTCTATTAACCGGATCGAGTTATAAAACAAAAACGGGAATAATTAAAAAATTGGAATAATTAAAAACTGAAAGAAATTGACCTCTCTCTCCCCTCGACAAGTAATACTGCAAATAAAATGCAAATAAAATGAATATGTCTCTTTAGTGAATGCAGGTATCCTGTATAGAGTTACTCATTACCGTTCCATCCTTAATGAAAAATATTACATGTTATTTTTTAAAGCATAAGCATCTCGCGAATCATACATATATTATATATACGTAACAGTCATGTAGTATATATATATATCATTCATATTTTGCACATAATTTTAATGAGAAAAATGAAAGAGAAGCTTTTTTCCATCGAGGAAATGTGAAAATGCTCTCTTCAAATTTGAGCCCAATATGGTAAAGTCTATATCAACATTAACATATCATATGTGTATATAAATGAATAATGACCGACTAATGAGTATCTATACATTTCTGTAAAGCAGCAAATGTTATCCCGTCATTTACCGAATTGTTATAAAGCTTCGCGTTACTCGTTATCTCTCGCATATAACAATAGCAAGGTATTAATTTTGCAATTTTTACACAAATTCGTGAGGAGGAAAAATGCGAATATCATATACGTGAATGTGATGCGAGTCGAAACTAGATTAATCCGTGGTCTAATTCACACCATGTTAATGCCACGGGCATTAACCGGGCACCCGGATAGCCCCCGGTATTGACAGCGCATAACATACGCATAAGTAATCACGCCGAACGATCAAATATTCCGATAGGCGCGTGTACCGGGTGTCGAAACGGAAAGCGGCGCTCAAAGAATTACGACGTTTCCGGTTTGGTGTAGCGAAGTGTAGCGTCCGCAGATAAAGCCGATCCAGGGCTCGCAAAAAGGAAGCCGAAATTGTGCAAAGTCGGCGTATTCGCCGGCTATCTCCGGCCCCGTTTGCGCCGTGTTGCACCCCCATTCCGCCGTGTAAATTTTCCGCGCGAACGCTGCCCGCGTAAACTCGCGCGCGAATAAATTCGTTCGTTATGAGAAGAGGGGACACGCACGTTATCGGACGCAATGCGGCTCCGGAATTGCTTAACGAAACGGAATCGTGGACGCGATTCGTCCGCTCCATCCACCCCTTCGTATTCATCCGCGTGTTGGCTCTCTCTGTCTCTCTCTCTCTCCCTCTCTCTCTCTTTCGACACTATCAGACGAGAGATTGGAACACGCTATTGCCATTCGACAACAAATTTTAATTATCATACCGCGACTGAGCTCACCCGGATTCCGAAATTAATCGCGACACCGCATACATCCTGTGGATGGTTGGAACCGTAAAGTTGTAGAGGGGCGTCTCTCTCTCAGCTACACCTTCCAGTAATTTACGTACACACGCTAATGGTGAAAAATATTGCATCCCTTATGGAAGACAGGGAAATCGTTATTTTAATAAATAAAAGAAACATGTGTAAAAATTATCAAATTATTACTGCTTTACTGTCAATTTTATTACTGCTGTTTTATGCTTTAATATCATAAAAATTAAAGATTATAATAAATAATAAAAAAATATTAAATTTCTGATTCTTTAAAATAGCTTCCCTTCATTTTTGCTCCACATATTCTCTCTTGGCATTCTTGACAAAAGTTTTTTTTAAGTTTTTAATTAATAATAAAGTATATATAACATACAGTAACTGTTATAATTAACTATAATCAAAAAGCATCGATAATACGACGCATCTTAAAACAAATATTGTAAAAATTGTGCATTAATTAATTTTACAAATAACAGATAATATACACTTTTATGAACATGAGCAAAACAGCCCACGGGGAAAGAAATAAAAAACAATCATTTATTTATGAAGGTAATGCAATATCTTCGGTATTATAAATGCGATTCTCTACGTTTCGTTTAATATACTTATCCGAAAATCTATACTTATAGATAGACGTTTCTACTCGGAGAGCAAAAATTGCCATAGCAACTTTTTCATCTTCGATATGTATCCCCTAGACTCCCCCGCCTCACTCTCGCATTATCGCTCGCGGCGCCTACACAGTAGCATGGAAATGGAACACGGTGAAGGCGAAAGAAGTCTTAAGAATAACTCAATACAGGGGCCGATGCGGATTTATTCGACGCGCGACAGCAGCAGCAGCAGCAGCAGGAATCCGAGTCGCTTCATTTCACGCAATCAGCCAGGACGGGAGTGTGTGCGCGCAATCCCTTTTCTGTGCATCCCGGCGAAGTAAACATTATTATTCATGGAATCGTGCCGTATTACGAGGAACGAATTCCGCCGTCAGCATGTCCTGTTGCGTTTCTCAGCTGTCGCGAGACGGACGACGGCCACGTACGTCGGATTATTAGATGCGGAAATAAGAAGAGCAGCCCCTCCGGGGCGAGATGTGGGGTTGAACGACATCGAAGGGGGAGGGGGGAGGGAGGGGAGAGGGAGAGACGTGCAGACGTCATGGCAAAGATGTGACGACGGTAAATCAAATTATTTACACTGCCGCGTGATATCGAAGTCTACGTGATTTTATACGTGATTCTCTACGTGAAACGTGAGAATTATAATCTCACGCGCGAACAAAATCTCTCATCGGTCAATAATTCGGAGATATCAATTTTCCTGGAAATTTTTTGTCGTCCTACATGGTATTTTCTCCCCCTGATACATACACTACAGATTAAAAATATTGCAATACCTAAAAACAGCAAAATTATTAACCATTTAATAACCAAAGATACATATAAAACTAAAAATCATATTTAAAAATTATTAAATTATATTTTATTACTGCTATTTTATGTTTTAATATTGCAAAAATTAAAAATTATAAGAAATAATAATAGAAATAATTTTTGAAAATAGTTTCCCATTGCTTTCAATATTGCTTTTAATATTGCAATATAATATATGCTTCACATATTCTTGATATGATATTTTGACAGTTTAGTTTTTTTAAAGTTATCACTAATATATTTGATTCCAGCATGTTTGTAACTATTTTTACAGTTGTTGAGAGAGATTTAAAAGAGAGAAATAAATAATAATTTGAGTAACATATATAATTTACAATTAACAACAATATTAAAAAGCACTGAAAGTATAACACATTTTAAACAGTATCAAAACAAGTATTAATAATAATTGTATATTGACTAATTTTAGGAACTGAATAACAAATAATTTTATACCTCTTGGAAGTGATGCAATACTTTTGACCGGTACTGCATCTCTTTAAATTCGCTTTGTCAATTTAAAAGTAATATTTTGCAAGTGAGAACTTCAACGCAGAATATATAGTCTCTTCCAAGATCAACTGTCTAGTTCGAAATTAAGCCGACGCTTGTGCCGAGAGTAGAATCAAGGCGCGCCTCGTCTAAAGAGCAACGAAATCTTTGCATAAATTCGTCGTTCGAGGCTATCCATATTTTATCCATTCGATAATACATTTTCCACGAGGAACCGAGAGATGGGGAGGTTAAAGATATAACCCGTAACGAAGTTTTCCGAAGGATTGCGCAATATTCATAGGATATTCGGGCCGCAGTCGGTGCACGTGCGAAGCTGAAGGCTAAGAAAAGCGCGAAAGCGGCGAAAGAAAGGGTACTCAAGCACCGTACTTTGTCGGGGGGCCCTCGTACTCTGTCTATCCTGCCGGCAACAAAAGCGGTATCGCCGAGCAGACACTCGGAATAACCAATCGGAGCTCGCAATTAGGAACTCTTCGGCTCGCCTGGTGAGAAGTGGAAGAAATTAAAGGAAAAGGGAGACTAGAGGGAAGGAAAGAGACAGAAGGAGAGAGAGAAAAAGAGTATCTCCCGCGCGTTGGCGGTCACCACCTTAACCAACCTACCCTTCTCTCTGAATTTCCAATGCAGATAACTACCAGAGCCACCCGCCGTCACCTCCATCTCTTTTCTCAGAGAATAACGAATAATCAGAAGAAGTGAGAGGGGAACGGAGGGGGGGGAGAAGAGGGTAGAGGTTGAGCAAGAGCGATCGAGCGGACTCCCTCGAAGAGGTCCGCCCGAGGAAAAAGGATCGACACGCAGGATCGGGAGAGAAACTTTAATGACATTTCTTATTTCCAGTCGGACGGGACTTACGGAACCTCGTCGACGCCTCCTCGCCTTACATCTTCTCGTCATCGACGGCAGGAGAGAGAAAGAGAGAGAGAGAGGGGTTGGAGAGGAAGTGCTCGATTCGTACTTACCGCGCCTCGTTATCATCCCCGTGTGATCTCTTACACCGAGCACGCGGTTCCTCCACTTGCTTTATTTGCTCTCCAAGTTTATGCGCCTCCCTATGATTAGTGTAATTTCCTGATATCGCGAACGCGATATCGATATCGGGAGCTGGCGTAAATTGCAAAGCACGAACACATAGCAGTATATCTATAGATTGGCACGTTTTTTTGGAATATAACTTTTTCAAATATTTTGCTATCAAACGTGTATATATGAATATACAGGGTGTTTCTTAATAAGTGCGAAAAATTTTAGGAGATGATTCCTTGTCGAAAATTAAGGGAGGTTTTTCATATAAATATTAAAAAATTGAACAGGAGTTGCTAGTTTTATCCCCTTATAACAATACGGGAGGCTGAAAAAAATATTAATAAATAACCTTTTTACTAGTAGAAAGTATCCACCTAATTTCATTTCTTTAATTTGTTCCAAATTTGAGAAAAAAATAAAAACCTAATTTTTACCCCCATTTTTGGAGAAGTGTAACTTCATAGGGAGGATGTAGGAATAAAACCCTCCTCAATTTTCGACAAAGAATCATCTCCTAAAATTTTCCGCACTTATTAAGAAACACCCTGTATATCTCGCTTTTTCTGGGCATAAATATTCTTTAAAATCGCGACGATCGTTATTTCGTAGTTGATTGTGGTTAAAGAACGATGTTTCTATAGAGAAAAATGCAAATTAATACGCGGTAGTCACGAGGGAGGTCTTAAACGAGATTACGAGAAGCGCGACTGGGAAAATCCATGAGATTTGGCGAGAACCAAATCACGAAAGTAAAGATGGAGCGAGAAATGATTAAGAATCATGAGCGGTGTCTATAGGTACAGAATGCCTCAGAAATATCATTTTCTCTTTAAATTATAAATACTAAAATTTTAATCTAAAAAGATCACAGTTGTTATAATGTCAATATTTTAATTACACTTTGCAGAGATAATGATTGATCATCGCAGAAAATTTATTCTTCAATTAAAAAGACTTTATTCCCCAATTTACTCTAACAATAAATCAATCTTATTAAAAGGATTTTAAAGATTTGTCTCGTGAAATATTCGATTGTAAATTAAAAGGATAACAACTAATTTAATATTCGCGCACGTGTTAAGGTGAAAATCTCATTTAAATTTATAACCCTCGATGAATCTCTGAAGAAGAAATACGACTTTTGGATCACTCTGTATAACAGGATCTATAATTAAAACAGGAGATGCCAGTTATTGAGGGTGAATCGTTATAACCGTATAATCACAGTATCATTATATAAATAATAATTGAGGAGATAAAATCTCTCCATTCGGTTATCAAGTGAAGGAAGAACGATAGAAAAATCACAATGCGATAAAATAAAAGAAAGTATATAATAGTAAGACAGCTGGATAAATAGTGCAGATGAATTTATGAATTTGAAACGTAGGAATTATTGAACGATTCGATCATTCGTGTAAAACCGAGACACCATTTTAATATCAGATTTAAAAAAATATGAATTTAGATGTAAGTCTCATCATTATCATCGCGCAATTCCAAATTAAACGTTAATTCCAAAGAGACTCTTTCTTTTTCTCTCTCTCTCTTTTCTCTTTTTCTTTTGCTTTTCTTTCTTTTATCCACTCTTTACATGATGCAATAAAGAGCAAATGTAAAACTGGAGCCGTCACGCATTTTAGCTCGCATATAAGTATAGCGTGCGCAGATTCCTGAGCGACTTTCACGGGAAAGTCAATATTTTCCTTTGCAGTTGCGCCTACCTCGAAGCTCCATGTGGGTAGGATCGTGTTTTATCTAGTCCTCCTTTCAACGTGTTTGCATGGTGCGACATAGGAAATAACAAGAAGGGAAAAATCACGTGCAACTATCGGAGGAAAAAAAAGAAACGAGTGCAAAGCGTAAATGAAAACAGGCAGATAGCCAATTGTGCGATAATTCAAATGAAAAGAAAAGAAAATTGATTGAATATTCCTTTTTTTATTGATGGAAGAAAAATGAAAAGGGATATCATGTGTTACTCGCGTATTGTATTAGATTTTCACGATGTAAAAGAGCGATACTAGAATCAAATTTCATTAAAAGGTTGGATAAATAATAGATTATTAGATTATTAGATTAGTTTTTTTAAAGTATAAGGGATCTAATCCTTTTCACGACCACGCATAATATAACAAGTGAAAGATCTGAAGGGAAATAATTTTTATTTTGTTATATTTGTTAGATTTTTAATTATTATTTAATAATTACTTTGATAAAATAATTATATTTGATTAAATTAATTCTTACATTACATTACATTAAAATATTTTTGAGATCAGTAATTATTTTATTAAAATATTTAAAAATACGATATTAATACGATAAAATATGATATTATGAAATCAATCAAGATTTTATTGCGTGAGATAGAATTGCTGTTTGCCCATATTTCTAAAATACTTTTTCGCAAAATTGATGTTATCGCGTCTGAAAATATAATTTAACTTTAATATCGGTAAATCAAGGCAGTCGAGTGTTGAAAATAAGATATTGTAAATCAGATTATAAAAGCTAATAATTATAAAATATAACAATGGGGTAATGTGGAGATTCCTTTTATCATTTTTTATCCCGTTAAAATTGAAGCATTACAAAAATTTGAAATAAATAAATAAATATATAGAAAGAGAGAGAGAGAGAGAAATATATATAATATAAATCTTTTTTTTTATTAACTATTATTTTAAAAGTTATAACGTTAAAGTTATAATTTTCAAATGGCTTTTTTATTTTATAAATTCAATTTATACTTATAATGTTACGTCAGTATTATAAACAAAACATGTTGTGAACAAAATTATATGTTAGAAATCAATAGATTATTTATAATAATTGCATTGTATTAAAATGTCAAACAGCATTTCAGCGCATCTATAGTGTTGTTAATAAAATAAATTTGCGTTAATATAATAAATTCATATACGCATTGATTATGTAAAATAGAATATCACTTAGTAATTAATGATGAATAATATCTTAAAGATATTAATCTGCTAATTAAAATATATTTACTTTATAATACAACAGATAATTATTTAATAATAATTTTTGGCTAATAAAATTACATATTAATTAAACATTTATCTAACAAAGAATTATTTCCCTTCAAATGGCTCACTTGTCACAGCATGCCACGCGTTTAAATATTTATTTTTTATTTTTTATTTTTAATAATAAATGCTTAATAAAATATTCAGAGCACTTGACTTCATCACGTATAGCAATGTTGGAGTAATAAATTTACTTTTAGCCGCAGTAATGGCTAGAAATTCGTAAAGCTGCATTGCTACATCTATTTCGAAATCCTAATGAAATTAAATAATAATCTAGAAATAATTCTGCGGCGAATATTGACAGTGACACAATAACAAGCAAATGTAAACAAAAATAAATTCTTAGCGAAAGTGAATAGTAATCCAGAAACGTTCTGGCAATAATAAGCAAATGTAAATAAACAATGTAAATAAGATAAATCGACAAGATGATAATAAATACAAGTTAGTACGAAAATTATGATTATATATTTCAAAATCGCATATCTCAGCAATCAAAAGAGAGCGTCACAAACTTCAAATCGTGTATTACTTAGGAACGTATCCTCTACGATACACATGTCAAAATAAAAGTGATCCGCGCTGTGTAAATTAAAAATGTAAATTTTTACTCAATATTGAATTCTTAAAGCAACTCACGATTCAAATTCCTTCAGAAATATTGACGATACGTTGAACGAGTATTGATTAAAAGAATTATACTCACTCCTCTAAAGTCACGCTGCGCAAAGAATGTTCAACCGCCGCTCGATAATCGCGACAGAATAAATAAACGTTTGCAGTTACCGGGAATCAAGCGACAGCATAGCAAACTGCAGTCTCCGCCACGCAAAAACCTGATCCAATCGATCAAGGAAGGCGCGGCTCGACTGCGCCGTTAAGATCTCAGAAAACCGCTCAAACTAACGTGAATGAGAAGCAAGTTCACGGCTCGTTCGACTCCCAATCTCTCTCTTTTCCCGATCCTTGTCGTTCTCGAAGCTACCTCCTCGACTAACCGTGGATACCTAGGCGGAGACTCGACACATAATCGATATTCAATCACGTACGACGACATCTTCGGGGGTTGCCCCAGTTCCGAAACAGGCTACGGGGGTGCAAGTAGTTTCCAGCGTAAAAGATGAAACGAAAAATCCAACGGGGAGGGAAAGGAGAGAGACAGAGAGGAGGGAGGAGATGTGGGGGATAAGATAGTGAATTCTGGAATTCCAATATGTCTCATAGCTATGCCCTACAGCGTCTTCTCAATTTCCTCGTCGAACTATCTCGCAATGAGGCCTCGGAGGCTGGTGGTCTGGATCCTTCAGGACCCAAGAGTGGAACCAAAAACGAAATCAAAACGTCTTGGCTGAAGAGGGACTCGGTTGCCGCTGGAAAGCCCGGTCAGTTTAGCCGACCACACGTGGAAAACGTCAGCCTTCCAATCTACGTTTACTTCTGCGGGGATAAAAGAGTGAATGGCACTTGTCTACAGTGCAGTCTGGCGGAACTTAATTCTGGAATTAGCGGGTTTTTTTTCGCGAACTAATTAACGTGAGAAAAGTTTGTTGAATAAACCTGACCGTACATTCTGCGAATATGTTTCTACAGTTTGCAATATGATATGCGTGAGAGAACAAAAGGCTAAATTCTCTCATTTGTTAAAATATACTTTTATGGAGCGAATAGAAATATATGTTACAACGGAATATGAAGAAGGAATGAAATCTTGTTTTTAAACCGTACTTTTATGGAACGACTCTGTTTTAATGGCGATGTGTGTGTATATGATTATTGCGCGATCATCGTTAATTTTAATAATTCTTATTAAATAAATTCAGATGAAAGAAAGAAGGGAGAAAGAGACGGACAAACGTTTTAGCAAGCCTCCATTCTCTACAACCGTGGCATAAATTATATGCATAAAGTTGTTATTGTTGGAGAGCGATATAACCAGCGTTAATTCGGATGGCAAAAGTTCTACACACAGTATCGTTACGGTCTTATCCCGTACTCAGTTAAATGGAACTCACCCTTTATGCTAACTAAATCTAACGCAACGTACAATTCGCCAGCCGGCAAACTCGGCACCATCATCGTGCAAGCTCCGTGTGTACTGGCACACATCGGTCACGTTCAGTTGAACAACTTTGCAACTGCTGAGTGATTTACTGCTGAGCGTTCTCCCGCGGCGCATTTGCTATTTCGCAACGTGCTCAATAACGCGTCCGCCATTTTTGCGACGTCCGAAAAGTCGAGTCTTATAGCGCAACGTGACGATTGACATTTAGGGTACGACTGTTCCCAGGATTCGAAGCTTGGGGCGAGATGTCCATTTTTACACACTCTAACAAAAAATTTATACTATGATATGAAAATATCCTCCAAGTTAAATATTTTTTTTTTTAAATAAAATAAAAATCCGAATAATAATAATAATTAAAAAATAAAGATAATAATAATTACAACATTTATGTAATGTCACATGTAATGAGATGTCAAAATTCATACTATGATATAATAATATCCTCTTTAACTCTAAGTTGTTAGGTATTTTTCTTTCTTTTTATGGAAAGGAAAACAAAAATCTCATTTCTCTGAAAAGGAAAAATTCTAAAAACTAGATATTTTCCAGATTGAATTCTCCAGTTTCAGTTTTCTTTATTTTTGAATCCTTTTTTTCTAATATTATCATATTTATAATATTAATATTTCTCTAATATAATATTAATATTTCTCTACATATGAGATATAATTAGACAGGGAGACTCAAATGCAAATTTATCACTTGTCAGACTATTCGAGTGTTTTTCTACTTATCCAGACTCTTTGTTTCTCCAGTATTAATTTTCCCTGGCTTCGTTGATTGCTGATAATTTTTGATAGTAATTAGTAGAGTGAATTATGCGACTCTCTACTCATTATACGGGTAATAATAATTACAGCAGTTGCCGGCGTGTAACGTCACTCCTGTCAGTGCAAACAATCCTACAAGTAAGCTGTACACTTGCGCTATGTATACATGTATAGCCCCCGACTGCGTTAACCAAAGTACTTATAGCGCAACAGCGAGTTAGCGACCGTCCAACAACAAGCCAGTGGCTAGGTTGCCTCGCTCTATTGATAGTTTCAGTTATCCCTAATCTCAACTCTCACTCTCTCTCCTACAAACTTGCAGCTACCGACTGTCCAAACAGTTAAACAGTCTCGGCCCGCTAATCCTGGCGATCGAATCGTAGATTTCTTATCTCGCGTGCTGGCTTTTTGTCGATCGATACCGACAGGTCGTGTTGTAAAATGTTGGCGAACCGCAGAGATTTACCACAGAGTGCAACGCCCTACGTGACATGGCAAAAATATCGAAACTTTCTTCAGTTAGGTATACATTTTTTTTTATATTCTCAATATATTTTTTTATAGGGTGAAACGATATATATCCTATATTTGCTTGAATCAATATAAAATATATTTATGATAAATATATTTTGCTGATAATTGGAATTTACAAAGATTTACTAATTATAATTAATTACATCGACTTTTTTATTAATAGAATAATTATAAAGATATCTTTTTGAAAATACTAAACAGTTTTCCCCCAGATTTTAATGAGAAAGGCCTTAGATAATTATAAGAAAAATAGTTTTCTTTTTAATTATAAAATTCGACGAAACAAAAATTCATATTTTAATTCAATATTGCGTTTTTCTCTATTTCTTAAAAAAAAACATTGACATCCATTCGTAATGATCTTTGTCATTGCTTCGAGCAATTCTCATCATTCGTAATGATCTTTGTCATTGCTTCAAGCAATTCTCATTTCTTCAAGTTTCTCTTCTTTAATCCACCCTTCTTCTAGTCCACATCCTAATACATATCAAATAGAAAAAAGATTTATACAGTTGTCACCAGTTATATTTTACATCAGTCATACAAAACAGAATCAGAAATACAGTGAAAATATATATAAACATAAAACAATTCCTTTTTTATGGAACGAAAAATTAATTAAAAATACTAACAAATTTTATAATTTTTTTTCTTTAAAAATTATTAATTTTGTAATTTTTATTTGATATAAAAATCGTACTCAGAGTGAAGTTTCCCGATTGATTGTGTCATGTATCGACTCAATCATTTCAACAATGCTTATTTTTTTCGATACTATATATATTATATAAAATTGCTCGCATATACAATGTTTGGAAAGAGAAAAAAACCTTGAAGAATACTTTATTCCACATTCGCGAATTTGTTAGATTACAAATCTAAAATTACAGATAATATTGCAGGTAATTTCACTTCATAATATGAATGTCCTATCGAACTGTTCTCATATCATATCGCGGACCAAGAGTAAGAAACGGTCGGATAAATTTCACAATGTTCCGACGGTTACCTAGATAGGTAGATACGTAGAGGTAACGATGTCCCTTATCGGGGATTTCTAAACGATAGTAATCGACGTTTGCGGAACAATCTTAATTAATTCCAGGTGGATCGACCTCCACATATATTACATCTACCCGATAGCCATCTACACTCGTTCGCGATGGGAACCGATGAGTAAGTTAGATGGGAATAATCCTATCACGTTCCCGTCCAATGGAAGGAACGATCGCAATTAAAAGTTGTAGATCTGATGGACATTAAATAATTCTTTAATGTTGTTTCTCCTTATTACAGAAATATAAGGAATTATAGAAGAATTATACAGAAGCATGAAAGTCCAATATTTACCTTAAGAATTTAATAAAATTTTTCACTTATATATTTCAATAGAATCATAATTTTTTGACATAATAACTGAGTTATGTCCGATGTCTAGATTTACCAATACAAAAGATTTGTAATATTATTAAAGGAATATTCCGACATGGAGGAAGATATTTCTCGAAATCTTTACAATTCTCTAACCATGCATAAACTTTTCCAGCATCCGCTCATGGACATTTTAGTAGAGCCATTTACAGGTTTCAGCAGAATGTTGCGGTAAAACTAAAGTACTCGAGAGACTTTGCGCATAATGCACCAGCAAAGTTTACCTATAAACCTGAATATTTTGACCGCATTATTATCGGCTGACATCGGTTACTTTGCGTAATGTTAATTTCTCGATAATATCTCGTCCGATTAGAGTCGGAGGCTAGCTCGAGAGGGAAATACGCTGATCATTCAGAAAAATATATATTCGCAACATCTGTTCGTCGACTTTTATGACGAAGGAATATCTCGTCCAGAGGCGGAGAGTTTAAAAAAGAGAGGTCTTTCTCGATTTTAAATTCAATTGTAACCGGCGAGAAAGAACGACTGCCTCAGGAACAGGACGCGTTCAATAAATCTGGACCGAGTGTCAACTGTAAGGGTTGTCTGTCCTCGCGACGTCAAGACGACGGTCCAAGAGTAACGGTCCTTCGCGTTGCAGAAACAAAAAGAGCAAAAGTGAAGAAGTGGGAAAAAAAGGCAATGGAACGCAACACACATACACACACACACACACACAGACACAGGGCGAAACAGGGTCGGCGGAAAGAAGAAGCCGCAATAGCGCCGACAAAGCCACGGTTTCCAATTTAGTGCTTCCACTTTGTATACAGTGCGGAAGGCTCGAAAAGAAACAGAAACGATGAAGAAGGAAAATTCTCTTCGCGAGGAGCGAAAATGTCGGCGAGGAAGGGAATCGATGGAGGGCGAGGGAGAAAAAACCGGGGCGGATGAACGCGAAGAAAAAGGGCGACGGGAAGGAGAAAGAGAGAGGGAGGGAAGAGAAAGATTGAGGCTTGCGAGTCGACGGTGAAAGCCCGCAACTTGAATAGTTTGCGCTTTACCCTGATTGCCGTGCAAAAGTCCCGTCACTCCCACCGCGTTTTGCACGGGTCATTGCCGCTTCCGTCTTGCTGTTACTGCTTTTGACAATGACGTTGCTCTTTCTCTCTCTCTCTCTCTCTCTCTCGCCGACTTTTCCATCGACTCGCCAACCGAGTCCCTCGGATTAGTAGCGAGAATCGGTTATGACAGTCTCCCACATCGGTTTTCGGCTTTAACACTCGTCGACGAGCGTTTGCCCTTCACGATGACAATCTCTGCCACGTGCACGCAATTTCGATATTTACAAGATAGGTCGTATTTAAACTGCACTCAGGGCGCGATTGCTTTATCCCGATAATCGATAAAATCTCGACGAGCACTTATCTCCTCAGAGTTACTCCTGGGATAAAAACGTTTCCTTGGTAAGAACAATTGCGTCGTCTGGGATAAGCTAAATTTGATATGAAAAGTCTTCGATAAATAAAATATTGTTTAGAAGAGAAAAGAGGCAACAAGAATTAAGATTCGCATGAAAGTACAAATAATATCGATCCCGTTAATGTTATTCTTCCCTTCCAGACTCCGTCGATTTTAACGGCTTACTAAATAAAGTACTTCCTTATAAAGTGCGACCGAGACGTGAGTTTCGTCTCTATGAAGCCGAGTCGAGACAGGCGGAAGGACTCGAAGACGAAGATAAGATAGGTGGATGAAAAAGGGCGAACGGAAAGAGGAAAAAGTTTGAGGATACGTCTTTCACGTGGTCTAACTTAATTTGAAGACACAAAGAAACTTCCTACGCTCGGGAAATAGGTGAGGACGTGTTTTTCCATGAGAAAACCTTCGTCTCGCCTCCGTCAACGCTAGCTTCTTTCTTCTCGCCGAATTCTTTATCCATACGATACACTTCGAGTACTATTGCACTCCCTCTCTCCCTCTCTCTCTTAACACTATATTCTCTACTCTTTTAGGCTATATAAAATTGCCACATGCGAATTCTGCGAGTTTCGCGCGCTAAAAAGACTGCTACATAAAACTACCCCTAATTATCAACCACCCCGTCTCGATAAAAGTTGCTTCGAAATACGGGATAAAAAAAAAAGGCAATTGCGAGGTAGTTTAAAGTCTCGAGATGGGACGGATACGACCGATGTAATATACGGATTCGTTTTACAAATCCGCAGACGCGGTATAATGCGCCGTGAACACGAGAATCCGCGAATGTAGATAGAGCCTAACTCCCTAACGAAGTCCACCGCTACCTTTCCGCGGTACTAATTAGCGCGTCACGCGAAAAGGGTAATAGGACCGCGAAATTTTCCCCGGGCCGTCGCTCCGACGAGCACGAACGGCATATAATATTCGCGAAAATGCATTCCTCGCGAATGTCACGCGACTCACTGTTCGGACCTACGGATGTCAATGACACCCGCAGCTTGTAGGTTCGGTAAGAAATTTTTTTTCTCTCTCTCTCGCGCTAATTAAAAGCTTAGTCTACTGTAACATAATAAAAAATGATAATTTTTAAAAATTTTTTCTTGAAAAATATTAAAAATTAACCTTTTGACGTTTTATATTTTTTATTAATGTTTACATAGTATTTTTAAATCTTGGATTTTTAGTTTTCTTTTGTTCAATACAATGTAATGTATTAAAAAATGACGATATGATATTGACACGCTCTTCTCTTTTATTGTCTAAAATGAATAAACTCGATGTAATTTTATTATTTAGTAGGATATTTGTGGAATACTGAACTTAATTTTATTAGGGAAAATTTTGTGTATATGTATGTGAAGGAAATAAGAAAATAGTGTCATTTCAAAATTCAATATTTCAATTTTATTGAAAAATTTCCATTTATTCATGTCTTGAAAAATCAGGCAAATATTAATAATTAATTTTGTAAATTCTATTTTAGTTCAGTACTTCCAAAAATTGTCTACCTTTATTAAAAAAAGTTATAATTATTCGATCTAGTTTTCAAGATACCTATCACACCAACTTTGAAAAGAGTGGTTTAAGAAAAACGCGTTTATAGTTTTACAGACCTATTTAAAGACTCATGTGCTATCCTGTTCAAAGTCTTATAACTCTATCAATTTTGCGAATTTTTCAATAAAATTTAAAAGACATATTCTTTAAATATTGCACTTTCAGCAAATGTAAAAAAAAATCGATGTTGTTTATCTTTTAAAATAGATCTGAGTCTTTAATACATCCATTTATAAAACTTTAATTTCTTAAACCGCGATGCGTTTTTTTATTCATGTAACGTAAAATTGCAAATATATATTTTAATTTTGTGGAGTTACAAACAATTTATATCCTTTATTAATTATAATAAAAAATTCCATAAAATATTGACAAATTCGAATTTACATATAAATAAAACAAACTCTATGATCACATATTACATATTATCTATAATATATTATTTTAAGAAAAATTTATAATTCAACATTTTAATTTTGTATAGTTATTAGAAATAATTCGTATCTCTTTTTCATCAATTATGATGAAGAATAAAATTGACAGATTTATATAAATGAAGCGAACTATGACTTGGAATTTTACATGTTACAAGACTGATCGTTTATTTTAAGACATACTTGTAATTCATCTGACATATTTAAAATTCATTCTTTTTTTTCCTAGAAAGAAGGCGGATCTCTTTTCTTGCTACAGCTTAGAACCATGACAAGTTTGAGTCCGGTCGACGAGGATATCCCGTTCGTGATCTGTCTGCCGTTTTCGGAATGATTCCCACGTACCAGGAAATCCCCTTGAACCCCGCTACGCCGCTGCTCACGTCAGAGAGACTCAAACGAGATAAAGTGCGAAGGAGCTCTCTCGTAACGAACTGTTAAACGGCTTCTCCGATAAGTTGTTTTGCGAGAAAGAGAGAGAAAGAGAGACGGAGCGAAAAAAGAAGATTGACCCTCTATCGACGCTATTATCCTCCGATTTTGCGAGACGCTCCATCCCGATGTCCTTTGATTATCAAAGATATAAAAGTGACAGGCAGAGTTAAACGATGCTGAGAAATTTCGTTTTGAAAGAGCTTTCATCGATCATAATTAAAACAATATATCCTATTTTACTTTTCACAGGAAACCACCTCTTCACCGGTCGCAATCGACAAATCGCCGGACACGCACGCCTGTGCGCGAATAAGCGTTTCGATAATTTATCACTGTTAATACGTATAACTAATTTATGTCAACGCGTTACGTAACAGTTGGCTGACGCGTTGATTTATTTTACCAACTTAACCGAGGCGGACTAATTTCACCACTTTCCGCAATGGATAAATTGTGTGCTCTCGACAGATTATTTTGTTCCTCCAGTTCATTTAACGATTACATTTATCGTTACTATGGATTTCGCGCACAGGATGCCGCGGATGCATTTTGTTCGAGATGCGTTGCTCATTGTGATTTCTCTCGGTGAATCTCAACCCGAGCAATACGAATGTCTCGAAGGAATCGAGAACGTACGTATACGAATACAGTATCTCGAGCTTGAGAGAGTCATTCACGTAAAGGATTAATGCAGTTGCTCCGCGGGGACGTCACTGCACGCTCATATTGCATAATGCATCACTCGTATGAAATCCCTCTTTTAAAGTTGATTTCAATTCAAATCCTGGAATATATTTTGTCAAAAATATTTTCTCTCGATAAAAATATTCCTAACAAAGCCCATTGCATACATGTGTGCTCAACTTTAATTGTAAATCTTATATCTAATTAAAATATAAATTAAGGACTCTGCTCTAGTAGAGAAAAAATTGATGAATTTTAAGAATTTTTTTTGAATTAGAAATTGATATTAGAATTAAATAGAATTGATCTTTCTGGAATATTATATGTTATATTTTTAATATGATATATAAAATATATAAAAAATTTAATATATAAATATATAATATAAATAATATATCATATAAAAATATATATTGTATTATATTTTTATTGAAACAGTACATCAATATTTTTCAATATTTTTCAAATCTTGTAGATATTTTTAATTTTGTTCCTTCAATAAAAGTCTTTGTATGTTTAAAGTGCATGTTTGGCATGTTTGGCAGTGTGACATGTTGCTTCTCGTGTAATTATGTGAAATAAAAAAACTCGATCTAATTATATATGTCTGTAAGAAATTTTTGAGGTACTGAATCTAATTTTATTAGAAAAAATTGAAAATAAAAATAGTATGATTTTAAATTTAGATATTTCAATTTCGCTGAAAATTTTTCATTTCTTCAGGCTCAGAAAAATATTAAATTTTCTTAATTTTATTAAAAAAATTATTGTTAAAACTCATTAATTTTTCACACCAGAATAAATTGACTCTTTAAGTACTGTGTTAACGTAAAAAATATTTCATAAGTGGATCGAGAAATGAGAGAGAAGTTTCACTATAAATTTAATTTCTGGAAAAAAAATGTATTGTTCAGTGAATATATATATATATCTACTTTAATTTAAAATTTTACATTTCATTAAAATTCAAAAATTAAGTATCTGCGTTAAAGTAGAAAATATTTCGGACTGATTGTGCAAAATGAAGTCTTATCAAGAAAAATCTATTTTAAAATAGGTTACTCAATAACAGCAACAACAATGGGATTCTTGGCTGTAGTTTATGTATCTCGCATTCGCGAGATATTTACCTGCTTGCCTACTTTATATGCATTTCACCGCAATTGTAAACGTCCGAGTATCCGTCCACTCGCATCACTGTTGTCCTAGAACATAATCGTCCTGGGACACACGCAGAATTTAAGACACTTTTCCAAAATATTAAATTACTATTAAATCTTCACTTTTAAAAATTTACTAAAAAAAGAGGGAACAAATGTACGAAAGAATATACATCTTTTTACACCAATTTCTTTTTCAAATGCGTGTGTAATATTTCTGTTTTTTTTTCATCCATCAAATTTTCTTCTCTCAAAATTTAATCACGTCGAACTCTTTTTCGCAAAACAGCTCGAATTATCATGCCCCAAAGTCTTGAATTTAAGGGGTAACACGACACACTCCACGAGCGAGAAACGTATTTCGCTGTATCAATTCTCTAGCACTATGACACTCTGCTTTACTGCTTCAGCAGTAATAGCAGCAACAATAATGGAATCCTCGGCTGTAGTTTGTGTGCGTCCGCAAGATATTTACCTGCTTGCCTGTCTTATATGCATTTCGCCGCAATTGTAAACGTCCAAGTATCTGTCCACCCGTATCACCGTTGTCCTAGAACATAATCATCCTTGCATACACGCAAGAAGACGAGAGAACGGAAGGAATCGCCGCGAGTCGTAATGGGATGGGAATGTATCTCTCTATTTGAGAAAGAGAGAGAGAGACAGAGAGATCTTTTTGCCTGAAAGATTCTCCTTCAGAAATCCTTTCTTATATATGTCTACATTAAACGTCATAAATGTTTCAACAGCGACTAAATTGACACTTGTCACTTCACACCACTGTTTCGCCTTTGATGTGTAAAAAGATGTTACTAAAAGTCTCGACAAATCGTGAGATAAATTGGGAATTTTTGAAGAGGGAATGTGAGAACACAAAGATTAAAAGGACACCATCCGAAGCCACGAAAGTTGAAGAGAAAGCAAAGCGCACGTGCTGCAAAGGACACGAGAAGAGAATCCGAAGAGAGATACTCGCTTTACGAAGGAAAATTACGTGTCCGATGTTAGCTAGCTAATCTCGAGGGAACGAAAAACGACTCGTAAATACAGTGTTAACAAGACGTATTTACAGAGGAGAGAAAGGAGCCGACGCGTTCCTTCGAATTACTCGTCTGTGCACTGTTCTAGTCACCAATCTGAATATATCTCGTCTGTTAGATACCGCGTATAAAATACACAATGCCTGGGATTTACGGAAATATATCTCGAAAGAGAGAAAGAAAGATAAAAAAGGAGTTTTACACGAAAAGAAAGAAGAAATTTCCAAGAGATTATTCATTTTCATAGAATATATGTATATTTAATTAACTCTCTTAAAAGCAAGATTTATTTTTAAAGAAACAAAATTGTAAAAGTATATTTTAATATAAAATTTAAAAAAAATATCAAAACTTTTTATATCGTTTTAATATGAAAAGTAATTTATTGTGTTTATTATTATGAAGTTATTTATATTTTATGTAATGTCTTTAGAAATTTAACGATTAGAGAGAGAAACTATATAGATCTCCGTCAATCAACTGTCGATTTTAATTATTTCTACTACAAATTTGCAATTCTCGATTCTATAATCGTCACTCATGATGAAACACCTGCTTACCTCGAATAGACCTTAATTTAATAGAATCTCAAGTTTTATTTAATATTATTAGATAAATTCAATAAAACCGAGAAATATCTTTTTATCTACGAATTGATATTTTATAATATTCCATATTTACACGTTTATCGATTTACAATTATATAGTAACGATATATACGATATAGTTCGTTGTCTATAAAGAACGCTGTTTAACGTGTCTAACAATTGTGTGCGCTCGAGGGACCAAATTGCATTCTTTAATTAAATGCAACTGTGCCCAGATACACGCGCGTGTTGCTTCGGATATTTCCTGCAGGTGCAAAAGCGCTTTAGGGTAACTCCGGGAAGACCGCAGGAACTCATTTCGCGGCGGCAACTTTATGGAGATCGATGCTTCGGAAATAAAAGCTCCGGTATAACAGAGGCCCACTCTCTCCCCAGAGTCTGGCAGACTCGCTGCCAGAACGCGATGGAGTGCCATGGGATTTGCCTATTTCACTCTACCCGTCTCTCTCTTTCTCCCTGTCCTCCCTGTTCGTTCAGTGTCCCTCGTGGAAGTTTTTACTGCCGTCTTGCTTCGTTTCGGGAACCATTTTCAATTCCTATGGCGCACAATCAAAGTTGCCGATGAATATAAATGCCAGGGTTAAAAGCAGTCAACTTTAAAGTCACGCTTCAGTTCGACTCCTCGTGGGAGTCAACGACCTATGCCTTGTTTCTAACTAAGGTGACGATTTCTAAGTGGATGATTTCTAGATCCAGATAGACCTGAAATACTTTTTATTAAGTTCCTATAAAAAATTCATGGTAAAAAAGCAGCTTTATTTTCCAATAAACGATATAAAGTGCACAGTCAAGTAGTAGAACAAAAACTGCATATTCATTATTTATTTTTTCTTTTCCATCGTCTCCATCATTTTGCGGGACGAATTGTATATCTGATAAACTAGTGACACATATAAATGACAGAGCGGGACGTAGTCAATTTGACGCTACTCTCCGGTAATAGACTTCTCTTTTCGATTCTAAAGAAGCTATCCATCTTTCCGCACACTTGACGCCACCGCCGTTTGACCCGCACTTGTTCAATATGTCATCGATCGAGAATCTTGAGTAAATACAATACAATAAAAAATATAACGCACGACTTGCGCAAACTTTATTTTTGCAACATATTTGTGTAAATAGACGAACAAATATACGCATGCAATGCTCTCAAAATAGTATATTTTCAAGCGTCAATATCTTCAATAAAATTAATTGATATTATAGTGTAATAATTATTCGTCGTATTATAAACATAATAATTAAGAACAACAATCGATGCAAATATTGCGATTTTTAATTAGAAATCTCTCCAAACTTCTTTTTCATCTTTTCAAAGATTTATTCTTTTTGTGCATGAATTAAATATATAAAATTTATAATATTTCATATAGTACAGATTATTATTATTATCACAGAAATGTTATTAATATTATTACATTATTATTAAATGTTCTCCTTTTTACACAATATATATGAATTATAAAATCATAAAATTTAAATATGACGATGGAAATGAACGACATTATATTTTACATTTTATTTCGCTGCAATTTAACGTTTATGATTTAGACTTGATTTCGACGTCACGCTGATTGTATTTGCATCAAATCAGCGACGTATATATATATATATAGAACAAGCCATCGAATAAAACCGCATTTTATTGACAGTTTATAGCTCCGAGAAGTAGTTTACCTAATGAATTATTTTCTTCGTTCTATTTTACAGCAACAAGATCGTCATCTCCAATAGTTGTCGACGCTACATACGGGATAAATATGCATATAACGGGTCGTGGAATATGTATAGTCGGAAGTACATCTTACTCGAAATAGACTCGGTAAGTCTAATATGCATCTTGAATACGAATACATGAAGCTTCGAATTACCACGACATTATTACCGTTCCATCATGACAAAATCCTCCCTGAATCATTCGTTGCGGACATCAATAGAAAACGAGAGAGAGAGAGAGAGAGAGAGAGAGAGAGAAAGAGAAAGAGAGAAAGAGATAGAAAAAAAGTCAGGAACGTAACAGCAACAAATGACGTGTCGGCGAACTTGACTCTACGACAAATCCACTTGTCGCAGAATCCTATTGTCGGCTGCTGCATGTTTTTCCGAATCTTCCTCTTTTTGCGAGAAATCCGATCAGACCTCGTTCTACGTACGTCGAATTCGAGCACTCGCGACACTCTTATTGCTTATTCTATTTGGTTCGATCTTCGTTGATAAAAAAAGCTATATATATTAACAATTGATAAATTGATATAAAAATATATGAATAATTTATTGAGTGAGTATATATTATAAAATCTAAATTATTAAAATTATTAAAATTATATTAGTAAAATTTGAGCAGAATCTTAATCGGATATCTCTGAAAGTTCTGAGGAGAGGTGCCTTGTTTGCAAGTTGCTCAATTGTTATCATCGACATCCCGAATGACAGGTAACCCAAGTGCGATTAACACGAAAAGCAGAGAATTCTGACTAAATTAACGTATCAAAACTCCAGCTGGAAGTGTCTATTAGCCGTTCGCGGAAAATTAGAATCAGAGTTTGTCTTCGCTATGAGACAAGAACTCGGTCCCGAGAGTTTCTCCAATCAAAATCTCTCGCGAGATTAGTTAATTATCCTCCGTTTTAATCGAATCCGAAGAGTACCGAGCAAACGACTCCGAGTTGCTCGACAGCGCGTATTCAAGAATAGATTTCTAAATTCTCTCTTCTTTATCGTCTCCCACACCAGCATCCCCTTCGAGATCCCGTCCTTACCACGTTTCGCCTTTAGCCGGGCTTCTTCTTTTCGTACCTGCAGCTTCGGTCGGCTTCCGGTCTGGAATTTCCGGCTTAACCTAGAGAGCTAATAGCACAGCCAGAACACTATACTTTTATCTTCTTGCTGCTAAACTTACCATTCCTCTGTGTGTTTTCTCTCCCGACTTCATGACAGATAGCCAATTGGGGTTGGCGTTCACGGATGGGATCGCCGTCTATTTGGCCGATCGAACGTTTCTCACTGTCGTCTAAGCTCTCTCTGCGAGCTGTTGGAACGTCTATTTGCGCCGCCGCCTTGGCCGTATTCAATACCTAGACAGGTTGGGATCATTATTCCCTTACCTATCACACATGACAAGTGTTAATTACTACATGTGCTATCGAATTGTAAGGATAATTTTTGAATGCGAATTAATTTATCATAATTTCTTTATCTTCTCGAAGATAAAGAAAGCTTCTTGCATATATATCCTTAGTGTCTATTAAAATATCTTCGCAGAGATGCGCGTACATGTTTCACCTGTCATGTTGGGTTGATAAAATAGATACCCAATGGCTATATTTAAGAATTCTGACCGATTCAATTATTAGTTAGGCATTAATAAATGACGTGACATCGAAGGACATTTAGGATTGTATTGGATAAAGTCGTTTTAGCAAGATCTGTTCGCTGCGGAAAGATAGAGAAGAGAGGGGGAAAGAAATGATCCGAGTCGTCGGTGACAGAAAGAGATGCGCCAGCGTGTATTCGCGAATCGCAGCTCTCTGAGAGACGGATTGAATATTCCAATGCAGCGAGGCGATCAATAAATAGACGCGATTCCTAGAGAGCTATCCTGCAGGGAGGACGGCTCTCCTATCCATTACCGATCCCTATTGAGAGCAAGGACGATGACGATTCCTCGAATGACGACGAGCCAGATGCACGCTCCCCTTAGCGTTGTACGCCCGCCTATTAGTATTCAGGCGAGGACGTGACGCGTTGCTGTAATGACGAGAATGTAAGGCGGTGTAAGAGGAATAGCGCGACGCGTGTTGACAATATTCGGGATGACCGTTGCTGATAGACACGAGCTCGATTATTACAAGTCCGCGATACAAAATTTTTTTTCAATATTTTAGCTCCTTTTAGTATATTTTTGGACGCCGAATTCGATTTTTTTTTAAATCGAGATCGAGAAAATGCCAGATTTTTGGAAATTATTAGAAGCTTCTGAGAGATTCTAAATAAATTGCCAAGTCACATTAATTGTAGGTTCAATTGTTACTTAATTTTGATTAAGTAAGGATGCTGATCATTCAATGCAATTTTTTTTAGTAATTTTAAATTGTTTTTAAGCTTTTTAATCAAGGTAACATGTAAGTAATTTTATAATTTTTGTAAAATAAATATATTCATAATTGGCTGCGAAATAGATTTTATATAGCAATTTTTTTTTGTCTTGGAAAAATTGTATGTAATAGAATAAATCTAAGATCATTTTTAAATTTATAGAGCCCCCAAATTCCTATAAAACTAGCACACATTTAAAAAATTTGTACAATTCAATTTTGCAGATTTATGTTACCATAAATTGAATTACATACAAAATTGTCCAAATTCGATCAAGTTATAAAAGGCTCAATCTATCGATCAGATAATGACATCGAAATTTTAAGAGCAGAGTAGATATTTTTACTGGAGTGGTAAATTTATAAACAGTCAAGAATTTCAGAATTCGCAAAAATCAAAAATTAATCCGAGATCAAATCGCACAAATCTGGCAAAAAATCACGCGTATTCGTACCTTTTAAAGACCGTTGATTGCTGGACGACTTGGATTCTCTCTCTTGAGCGACCGAACTTTTCAGGGTGGACTGGCTCCATGTACTAGCGTACGCAGACGACATTTCAACATTTCTTTCATCCGCGAATGGAAGCGTCTCGGTAAACTTGCCAGCGGTCAATACCTTCCCCGGTTGCTTCAATACGAAGTGATCCAGGAGATTCAGATATTCCGTCTCGAGCTTCGTGGGCACTGATGAATACGCGTTGGCTCTGCCCTCGAAAAGATCCAGGAGATCGTTCCCGACGTCGTCGTTCGCGAGCCTCGTCCGCGAATCCGGCGTGTTTAATTGGATATAATTCAACACCACCTCGCCCGGAGGATAATTCGCGCCGTATCGCTCCCTTAAGCTCTCCTCCAAGGTCGAGTAGCGATAGGAATTGTAGTTGCACGTTATATCCACCACCGGGAGCTCGACCTGCGTCGCGACGTAAGACGACGAGTGCCGCGCCAGCGGTATCGTTTTTCTAACAAACTCATGCTGGCCGACACGTGGCACAGCAGGTGACGAGAGTACGATCCTCGGCGAGGTCCACACCACCATCCTGGACTCGGAATTGGAATTTAACAGGTCTGGTAACTTGGGGTAATGTTGCACCAGGTTACGCTCGCTGCGCCGGACGTCACGAGCACTCTCTGTCAAGTAGCATCGAAGTGTCGCCAGCAACTTCCTAGGATGTAGCTGTAAATTCCAGATCCGAAGCATGATATGGCACATCACGAGGTATCCAAAATAGAGAAAAAAAAAGGAACATGTTCGTGATAAATAAACGTTATAAATTTTTCAGACGACGCTTTCGCGTTTTAACTTCGATATCACGAGGGAGAAATGATTAATGAACGCGACACTCTTTTCAATTACTTTCCTCCTTTAATGCATTGTGTCCTTTTACACGCACGGAGGATTTGTTTTCTCCCCTGCGGTATTTAACCTACATATCTCCCGCGGCGCAATAAATCATTACTACCCTTAGACGAAAACAATTCGTAGGTGCAATTTATGATCAATTAATCTTGATCACGTACGACAAGCATCTGCAGTTGTACGAGCAGCAGTAACATCAGGAGCAAGCCGAAAATTATGGCGGAGATGCTTTCCATAGTTGTAGCGTGGGCCCACATTACTTGTAAGGAATGATGAAAGGAGTCGAGCTTGCATTACCCAACCATCTTGAAGCGCGTAACTGCTTTGTGCGTGGAACCGTCATCATAGTATCAATTTGGTTCGATGCGTTATGGATCATGATTGGAAAATCGTGGCATGTTGAATTTTGCACTTGGCACCGCGAAATGCTTTGACACGTCGTGAAATAAGTAGTGGAAAACTATCGATTGTTCGCAAAATGTGTAAAAATGCACGCTCATAATAAAAAATGCATATTACAATTGATTTATATTACAATTTTTTTTTCATGTTAAAGGGATAAACAAGGGCGCTATCCCATCAGAATTCGCTTTTGGATAAACGAGTGATGATTTTTAGAAATTTTTTTTTGAAGAATATTAGAAATTTATTTGTGGCATTTTATACATATCAGTATATATATATATATATTTTTAATTCTTCACTATTTTTAAATTTTCAACATTTAATTTTTTTTTGTTTGATACTTTGCCCGTAACGTTGAATAATTGAAACGTTAAAATTAAAACGGATAAAATAATGAAAAGCAGTAATACATCAAGTTAAAAAATAATTAATAAAGTAATATTTTTAAAGTAAGTAATATTTTTAAAAAACGAATAAAAGAAAATAATTAATTTAAAATCTGAAAGACAAAATATTTCGTATAAATTTATTTTATATTGTTGTGGCGGTAATATTAATTAATTTATTTTACATGATGTTTGACTTTTCTTTCGATATATAAAATATTATTTAGAGATTGATTCGATCGAAATCTATCATATAAATAATCTAGCAAAACTAATTATGCACTCGGATATTATAAACCGCAGTATTTAATTTTAATTTGTACATATTTACTCATTTATCTTAAAATGCGATATAAATATAATTCATTTCACTTATAAAATTAATTACAAATTATATATACAATGTATTACAAAATATATATAATACAACATAATCCTTCTAGATATATCTTGACATTAGTGGGGAGGATTTAATACTTGGAAGATTTATTCTGAAGGATAAACCAAGTAAACGACTTGCAACAAAAATGTAAAAGCAGTACCACGAGCCACAAATAGAACGTATTTAATATAATGAGCGCAAACTAATAACTAGGTTTTTAAAGTGTTATGATTAATTAGTCGCATATTTTGCTTCTGATATTCGATTAAAATCGACTAAAATTTGATCGCTTATCCGATAAGAGAGCAGAGATCGTCTTCATTTAATCTTTATTTAGTCTTTATTTTGTTTCTTCTCTTCAAATTAAATTCTCATATCTATAAAAAAATTACCTTGTCGATTCGAAGTAAACGAAATTGTATTTTTTAGTGTCATGCGAAATTGTTTAGTGCCATGCAAAATGTCGCGCATAATAAACTGTATAAATTGTTTCGTAAATAAATTGTATGAATTTTCAGTGAGTATAATGTGTGAATCAATAAACTCTGACAATCCGAATGAAGGAGAAAAAGGTATTGGGCGCCAGCAGAGCAATCCTTGGGTGTACATTTATATGTATATTAGTCATTTAAATTACGCGTCAATTCGATTTATTCATTTAGACGATTTAAACAAGACGATTAAATTGAAATATACAGAAGTATACACTTTTATATAAATTCTTATATAAATTTTAAAGTTTCTATATTTAAAAAAATTGTCTTTCAAAATAAAATTATATTTATAAAATTATTATATATATGTTTGTCTTGTCTCGAAATTTAAGTCAAAATCGAGGTAAGATCTTTAATTAGTTATATATATAAACTTTTTTTAAAACTAAAAATCTTGATAATTTTAGTCTTTATTATCTTTAGTCTAATATTATCTTTATATATTGGTTTAAAAAGTAAATGAATGACATAATTCCAAATTATATCATAAAATTATATTATAAAAGTTATATTAAATATATTATTTTAAGCAATTATTAAATAAAAATTGTTAATAAAATCGAGACAACGCAAGACGAGATTTTCATTACAAAGATTCAAACAAGATGTATTTAAGTTTTCGAAAATTTTCAATATTAATATAATATTTTTATATCATTTTATCTTGAGTCTTGTACAACCCTAATTACAAATCAACCATTATCTCTCCACGCTGGTTGCTTCGCATCGAGTAAGTCACGAATTCATGACAAAGGCTGAATGAAGGATTCTATTATCGCATAATAACTCTCAAGATTCGACACACGAGCGAAGAAAAGAGGGGCGTCTCTGTAATAGGATGCAATTTAGACGCGGTCGAAACAGACAACACCACGTCCTACGAAGCGTAAATCATGGACGCGGATACCGGTCCGAGGGGGTTGCGCACGAGAAGGAAAATGGAAGGTAGAGAGAAGTGCATATCTTAATTACAATATTCCCACGGGCGGAACACACAGGACCCCTGGCCCGCGCTTCGCCGTCGCCGCCGCCGACTCTCGCCCCCCTTATACCGCCCCCTCCCCCGTCGCTCCTTAGCCCTTCTCCAGGCAAGCTTGTAGGAATTTAATTAATTTGCCAGTGGCTTGCTCCTTGTCGTCACTCTGAAATATTGTAATCCTTCCCACCCTTTAAAAGCCGAGCCAACCGTCGAGTAAGTCGCCTTTGCTCCGGACTCGCAATCTGCTCACGATTATCGCGCTCGGTTGCCCCCTTCGCCATCTCCCCTTTCCTCTTTTTCTGTCTCTAATCGGTGCACGTATCATGCGAGGAATCGCATATCGATCAAGTGATTGGTACCGCGACTTCATCAGCTACTCCGGAAATGAATAGATGCAAGCGGAGAAATCTCCGGCTAAACCGAAACTCTCGTTGTGAGTGACCTTTCGGCGAATAATTCGGGCAAGTTTGCGCGAGAGGGAAGTTTTCGAGATTTCACAGAAACCGAAACACTTGAGAAACTTTCTCACCGGAAGAGAGAGAGAGAGATTCTTCGGGAATATGTTGCGCGATCAACGAAGCGGAAACGCTCGACGCGGTCGGGTTTTATAAAAAATCTCTCGATTAACGTGATAGATGTGAAATTACGACGCGCCTTTTATAAATGTCACGCTCAGGACTCGCATACAAAAGATTTGATATTCCGATTAAATTCTCTTTGTGGAGAGGGCAATTATATAGTTTTAGATTACATAATAATTTGATAAAGCAAACGAAATTCTACGGGTATTACGTATAGTATGGGAACGGTTCATAATCATTAGATCGTTTGAATGTTCCCTGTTACAACTTTCCGGGGACTATATATGGGCTGGTTAGTATATATTTCCGGATGTTTGGGGTTTCTCTAAAGTTCCAAGTTTCACAAAGTGCCGGATTTACCACAACTCCCTGATTCCTGGCAAGTTTTAGGTTTCGCATCCCTTCAATGGCGATAATCAGATACCGTTAAGAATCATCGCATATTATATACCTTCTACAATATAATATTTCGTCCCTCAATTTTGTTATATATTAAGTTTTGCAACATATCTTTTAATAAAGTTTTTTAATAAAATTTTTTTAAAATAAATTAATTTAACAAAATTAATATATTTTTGATCAATTACTATTATTTATATGAACAGGTTTGGTTTAAATGTATGTATTCAGTTATTTTTCTAAATAATAAAGTTATAAAAAATGTTTTCAATAAAAGTTATTTTGTTTAGAAAGATCTATATATATAATGACTAAAACAAAAAGTTTTAATTATTTTATGTTATAAATGCATTGTTTATAAATTTTATATTTTTAAATGGGAATAATATATCTAATCCGAATAATCTTGAATATATTCTTTGCTACAATTTTATGAGATATTTTTATTTGAGAAATTCGATAATGTGCAATAAAGTGATATTTTCAATAGTCGTTTATAAGATGTTGTCACTTGTATTGCTTTTAAGTAAAATAAATAAAGAAAAAAAATATTTCCCGTAAAAACTGTCTCTCTCATGACAACATTTATATTTAAAAAATAATTTAAAATAACTTCTACTCAACACATTTTTTTATAATTCTATTTATTTTATTTAAAAAAATAATCGTGTATGCATTTAAAAAACAAACACATTGTATGTAAGTACATACATAAATTAACTAAAAAAATAATAATTTTCGAGACATAAAAATTAAAAAGAATTTTGTACTTTAGGTTTACCTTCAACATCCTTCAATAGCACACTAAGAGAATTAATTTTGAACTAAGGGTGACGTCGCAATATATATAAAGACACCCGGACTAATCGATACTGCTTGTTAGTTTTGCCTCTACATCAGTACATATTTACTTGTGTATGACTTCGTGCTTGATATATCCTTCGTATCGCGGTATAGTATTGCTCCACTATATAACTAAATTGCCATGTGCATGTTTAAGCTTCGCCGGATAGCATTGCGCGATATTGGAAATTACATTGACGCGATTCATGTTGATAGAATGTAAACCTAAATTCTCTCCCTCCCTCCCTCTCTCTCTTTCTCTCTCATGCAAT